>NC_136956.1:13846804-14298650 GCF_032717465.1 Coenobita brevimanus
AGTTGAACTTGCCAGGATTCAGGCAGACCATGAGTATCGCATGAAACAATGTGGAACTGGATCATCTAGCTCTGATGATTTTGATGTGGCTAAAAATTTTAAACTTGTCCCTCCTTTTAATGAATCTGATTTAACAAAGTATTTTCAGTTGTTTGAAAGGGTAGCTACAGGTTTTAATTGGCCCAAAAAGTATTGGCCAGTACTCCTTCAAACTGTTCTCACCGGTAAAGCTCAAGTAAGTTATGCATCTTTGCCTCAGGATCAATCTGATAATTATGATGTAGTTAAGAGCTTGATTCTTAAGGCCTATGAGCTTGTTCCTGAAGCCTATAGAGTAAAATTTAGGACAACTTACAAGCAAGATAAGCAATCCCATGTTGAGTATGCAAAAATCAAAGAAGATCTGTTAGAGCAGTGGTTAAATTCTAAGAATGTAGATTCTGATTTTGGTAAATTTAAGCAGATGATTTTGCTGGAGGACTTCAAGAGGTGTATTTATAAAGATGTAAGCCTATATCTTGATGAGAAAAGAATAGATAATTTGTCTGATGCTGCAGTTTTAGCTGATGAATATGTTCTCACTCACAAGAGATATTCTAGAGAAAAAGGGAAAGCTGAGAGTAAGTACGTTGCCTCTACTCAGAGTACAGGTAACAGGAAAGAGAATAAAGATGATGTTTCTCAGGAAGTAAATACCAGCTTCACCTCTAGATTTCAGAAAAGTAAATGTACTTATTGTAGTAAGCTTGGTCATACTACGGAGAGATGTTTCAGGAGACAGCGTCATGTGAACAAAAAGGAGTCTTTAAATATTCAGTCAATTGGTCTAGTGTCCACTCTTGAGAGTTCCCAGAATTCTTTAACTGAGTTAACTGAACCTGCTTTGAGGGGTAACTTAAATTCTCATGATGGAGCTCTTCTTTTGAGCAGTAACGTTGGTGACACTCTCAAGAGTTCATGTGCTAATTTCCTGTCTGATGGTTTTGTCAGTCCTCTGGACAGTAATGACAGGAAATCAGTTGAAATATATCGTGATACAGGTGCTTGACAATCCCTTATGCTGACCAGTGTTCTAGGTTCTAATGTTAATTCCTCTGATGAAACTGTAATCTTACAAGGTGTAGGGAATAATTACTTCTCTGTCCCTCTGTGCAGAGTGAATTTAGAGTCTGGTTTTGTTAATGGTTCCGTTATGGTTGGGTTGGTTGAGACACTCCCAATGTCAGGTGTAACTTTCTTACTTGGAAATGATATTGGTGGAAGTCAAGTGTGTCCAGCTCCTCAGTTGTCTAGTGAGCCAGTGGCTGCGTCCCAGGACTGTGATGTCCCTGATGTGTTCCCTGCATGTGCTGTCACTAGGGCTAAGTCTAAAGTTACTGGTGACTTAGAGGATAATGATGATGATGATGTTATCCTAGCTGACAGTTTTCTTGCTAATTTGGACCACTCACCAGATGAGGCAGTACCCCGTAGTGTTGATAATTTGTCTCGTCAAGAGTTGGTTGAGTTGCAGGTTGCTGACCCTGAGTTGAAAGGTCTAGCTAACTCTGCTTGCAGTGAGGAAGAGTCAGCTGGTGCTTCTACTTGTTATTATGTAAAGTCAGGAGTACTTATGAGGAAGTGGAGACCCCCAACAGCATCAGCCGACTGTGAATGGGAGGTTGTACATCAAGTTGTCATCCCTCGTGTTTGTAGGCAGGATATCATTAGAGTGGCTCATGATTCCAGTTTGGCAGGACACCTTGGAGTGAGGAAGACTGTGGCACGCATTTTGAAACACTTCTACTGGCCAGGTATCTTCAGGGATGTTTCCTGGTATTGTAAGTCTTGTCACACCTGTCAAGTTGTGGGGAAGTGTAATCAGACCGAAAAGGTTGCACCTCTAGTTCCCATTCCTCCTTTTGAGGCACCTTTCACCCGTGTGTCGGTGGATATTGTGGGCCCTCTTCCTAAGACTTCTTCAGGATTTTCTTATGTGTTGACCCTGATTGATATGGCTACTCGTTATCCTGAAGCCATTCCACTTAGAAATATCTCAGCAAAGAACGTGGTTAAGGAAATGCTAGGGTTCTTCACAAAGTTTGGTCTGCCCAAGGAGGTAAAGTCAGACCGGGGAAGTAATTTCATGTCAAATGTTTTCAAGCAGTCTCTGACAGAGTTGGGCATCACCCAGATCACGTCTTCAGCTTACCATCCCCAGACTCAAGGAGCGTTGGAGAGATATCATCAAACACTCAAATCGATGCTCAAGAAATACTGTTTGGAACATCAGAAAGACTGGGATAAAGGTATTCCATTCGTTGTGTTTGCCGCAAGAGAATCTCCAAATGAATCACTGGGCTTCTCACCCTTTGAACTACTGTTTGGCCATGAAGTAAGAGGACCCTTTAAGCTACTCAAGGAATGCTGGCTGTCGTAGGAAGATGACGTAAACCTGCTGGAGTATGTGATGAAGTTCAAAGAACGGCTGTCCACTGCTTTACAGCTGGCGAGAGAGAATTGAGGAGCTGCTCAGGAGAAGATGAAGACTTGGTATGATAAGAAGTCCAGGTTACGCCACTTTCAGCCAGGAGATCAGGTTTTGATTCTGCTACCAGTGCATGGGCAACCTCTTCAAGCCAAGTTTAGTGGTCCTTATTTCGTGGAGAAGAAACTCAGTGATGTCAACTATGTCATCGCCACACCAGATCGTAGAAAGAACAAGCAACTTTGTCACATCAACATGCTAATGTTATATCACAGGCGGGACGAAAATAATCCAGTCTGCACTGTAGCTGTTCCACCCGAGTCTGCAAGTGAAGCTCTCCCATGCAGCATGAGCCTGAGTGATAGTTTGGGGAAGAATCCTGATATCATGAATGATCTCCAGACTAAGCTTTCTCATCTACCTCCCAAGGAAAGGCAGGAGTTTTCGGCATTACTGCAGGAGTGCCCGCAAGTGTTCCGTGCCACTCCAGGGAGATCCACTGTGTTGATGCATGATGTCGATGTTGGAGACGCAAAGCCAATTAAATTTCCTCCTTACCATGTGAACCCAGTGAAAGTTCCTCTCATCCAGAAGGAGCTTGGCTACCTGTTGGACCACAAGATGATTGAGCCCTGTCAGAGCGAGTGGAGTTCTCCTGTCACTCTAGTCCCTAAGCCAGGTGGGTCACAGCGGCTTTGCATCAACTACAGACGTGTTAATCAGATAACCAAAACAGACACTTACCCTCTCCCTCGTGTGGAAGATTGCATAGACAAGATCGGAAAGGCTAGGTACATAAGTAAGTTTGATTTGTTAAAGGGATACTGGCAAGTACCTATGACTGAACGTGCTAGGGAGATCTCATGTTTTGTAACACTAGGAAAGAAAATGTTATTGCAGATTGCTTATCTAGACTTTAGACAGATTGTTTTAGAGTAATAAGAAATTTCCTTTGTAAATTTCTTTTTCTTTGTGGGGAGGTGTTACATAGCCTATGATTTCATCATCCTTTGTGTAATTCTAACGTACAGTGTGCTGCCTGTTTGATCACGAGCGTGTTCTGCCTCAGTCCCCCCCTTCTACCGTTATAGTAGAGTAAGTCGTTCTTTCTGTTGTTCAGAGCGGGATTGTCGGCTCTTTGTCCCCGTGGCTTCATTTGCGCGTCCTTCTTACAAGTTGTATCAAGCTCTGCCAGCCCCTATATAATGAGCTCAGTCTCTACATTAATGGCCACTTAGATCTACTCCTCATTTTGTTCACATCTCTGTCCTCCCCTGTACAGTTATTATTATTGTGTGTTCTCAGGAAGTCTCCAACCATCTAGCAGCTGTGTGTAATTTGAGTATAACTGTTGTTGCATTTTTTTCTTGTAGTGTGTAGCATAAGGTGTTGATCTGTAGGCCTAGTAAAGTTTTTGTAATTCATATGTTTTGGATGTCAGCCATCATTAATAATATTTTGTTTCTGTAATAATATATCTGGCATTCACTGTGTATTATCTGGTATCTCATTTGATCAGGGCTGACTTAGATAAATTTACTTATGCTAATTTCGTGTTAATGGAGTCTATTTGCAGTTAACCATATATTTAATCTGTTTTTTGCCATTACATTATCCTTATGAGCCCTGAATGTTTTGTTGTTAGTTTGAGGATTAAACTTTAACTTGTAATTTTACCTAACTCTTTTGTTTTGAACCTGGAACTTTACGGGACAGTAGTGATTTTTAGTATTCTCACTTAAAGTGTACATTATCTTTCTCTGTTCCGTAACAATATATATATATATATATATATATATATATATATATATATATATATATATATATATATATATATATATATATATATGGTCCAGTATTTCTATTCCTTCACTGGAAATATTTTGCCTGATTTATTTTTCCCATAGATCAGTTTTAGCTTATGGAGATTTTTTTTTTTTTTTTACGGCAACCTACATTTCCACTACAGACATAGTTTTTCCATTGATTTATTTCCCTCTGTGGATATGTTTTCTCTCTGGAGAACTATATCTCCCATGATCCATTTGGCCCCTTTGAGTTATTTTTCCCGTGGACCTATTTATTTTGTGGACATGTTTTGTCTGTGAACAAATTTTCACTCAGCCAATCTTGTCCCCAGAGCAACACCGTAACCTATTTGTCCCATCGACCTATTTTTACCAAATAATCCGATATGCTATCTTTTGCGAATTTCCAAAAGGAAACGTTTCCCATGGACACACTTTTCCTCCTGGATCTATTCCTGCCATGGACATTTCACCACGTGGACCTAAACCCAGTGTTGGTAGTGATGTTAATGATTGATGAAGTGGTGGCAATGTAGTCGTAGTGATGGCACCCATTCCACTTCACTCTCCACCTATCAAGCCTCAGGCACCACACCCCACCCCGTCCCATCCACTGCCACTCATACAAGCCATTGTGCCCTCCCACTTCACCAGCCGAAGGTTCTTGCCTGTACAGAGCACGTACTTGAAAATCATTCTCTCTCTCTCTCTCTCTCTCTCTCTCATAATCTGGAGACTGAAATCTCCCTACTAGTGACTTTTTTTTTTTTTTTTGAAAGATACAACTAACCCATCCAGTTGAAAATGTCTTCCCTGATCATAATAAAAGCGTCAGGAAAAAGCAAGAATGAAGAGAAACAGACGTCGCCGTAGTGAATGGGCTAATGTAAGCTATTTACACGCAGTCTAAACAAAATAAAAATTTCCTTGTATTAGGTGGAACAGAATCCTAGAGTAGGCCCGACCATTAGTTAGGTAATGATGACAGTATTAAACAGTTTCTAGGAATTTTTATTCGACTGTGAAGGAACAAGCAACAAGGGCAAGTAAATGCTTCGATTTCTTTTACATGAAGGAAGACTTTGTATTCTTCAGACCTTCTCCCATCAATCACCTACACATATAAATTTACCCAGTCCCTTCGTCTTTGTCTACACCTCTCTCCTCTCTTCCATTCCCCCTTCTACTACTCATCATTTGCCTGTCCTTCTATCTTCCTTCTAATATTCCTTTAATGCCAGTTCCAAAATTCCTCTCTCCCTTTCCAATTCTCTCTCTGTCTCTCCCCGGCACTGTCCACTCGCTCTTCCTCCGTTTCCTTCACCTTCCTACTCCTCTCTCTCTCTCTCTCTCTCTCTTCAAGATGTTCATTGAATCTTCTCTCTGAACTTTTTATTTATTTATTTATTACTTCTTACCATCGCATCTCTTTGTCTTCCCCCCGCTTCAGTAATTCTCTCCTTTTTCCTCCATCTTATATATATATATATATATATATATATATATATATATATATATATATATATATATAAATATATATATATTGTACGGATACTCTCGCTTCGATCATGTTTAGTCAACTTTCGACCTAAATTTTGAAAAAAAAAAAAAAAAAAAAACTGTCATCGTATACCTCTTTCCCGTTTACCTCCATACTTTATGTTCTTTCCATCACACTCTTTTATAATGCATCTTTATTGTTGGCTTAGTTGCCTAACCTGAGGTCATTAAAATTTTAACTGATTCTCTTTTCGACCTATGCTTTTCCATCTTTACTTTCATAATATTCATTCTTTCTTTGCCAATAATCCTTTTCTTCAGTACTACATTCTTCACCATAATAATAGTGATTCTCTTTCCATCATTCATTGTATGGTTCTTCATCCATCCTCCGTAATGGTAATTCTAATCTGGTTATTCAAATCCCATTATACATTTTTAAAATTCCTTCACTTTCATATGTTGCCCTCTTCAAACCTGAGCATTTTCCCTCCTTGCTTTCTTTTGTAAATTCATCCCTTCTACTAAGCGTTCTTTCTTCTGTACCTCCTTCTTTTAAAACCTCCGTTTATGCCTCCTAGATTCTGTAATTCGTTCCATAGTTTCCTCCTTTGTACCTCCTTCCTTAAATACTTACTTCTAAACTTCTCTATTTTATACTTTTCTTTATTGACTTCTTCCTTTCCTTTCCCTGAAGTTCATTCCTTCCTTCTCTTCTACTCTCCACATTCTTCTACACTCCAATCATTCTGTGGTTCCCTTCCTTTCTTTTTTTCCTCCTTTCTTCCGTATCTTATTCATTCTGTCCTCCTGTATCTACTTCCACCCATAGCTTCTTCGTTCCCTATTCACATGCTTCCTTCCGTATATGAATCCATTATTCTCTTTATACGATCCTCATTTCTTTACCTAATGCTTCATATCAGACATCAGTGCATCTTTTGGTGTCAGTAATTCCTTTTTCCCCTACTCCCCATTTTTTTTTCGTTTATTCCCTAATTTACCTCCTCTCTTTTCCTCTTTCCCTATGCCTTTCTCCTTTCTTTTGCCATGTACAGTAAATTCTGTTTACTAAACTCCATTCTCTTTTCTCTTTATAGATACCTATCTCATATGTCATTCTGTCTGCGTGTTCGTTCCTTCCATCTCCCCATTTTTTTTTTTTTCCTTCATATATCCCCACATTCAGTTCTCTACCTTCCTTCATTCCCCTCTTTTACCTCCTTCCGACCATTTCCCTTACTTATCATCCTTCCCTCATCCCTCCCCCCCCTTTCACCTCTCTCTCTCTCTCTCTCTCTCTCTCTCTCTCTCTCTCTCTCTCTCTCTCTCCATCGATAACATGCCACAAACAAGGACATACTTTCATAACAAACGGCCCTCCCCTCCCCCGATATAATGTTCCTTTTATCATATCCCTTTTGAGTTCTTGCCTTTTCGACTCCTACTCTTCTCTTATGTTTCACAATATTACTTCCTGCATATCACTCTCTTCGTATTTTTATCATTGTTTAGTTATACACCAACAACAATTACATTATCAGCATTTTCGTCCTACATTGTCATCCAATCACTGTTTCAAACTTGGAAGCTATAAAGAAACAATGAACCACAAAAAGCTGGAACATCATTATTATCAGCATCATCTCATTATTATTATTATTATTATTATTATAAAAAGAATTAATATATAACACTGTAGGACCTTGAAGGATACAATAAAGTAATAGGGAGATACTTCAACGGAAAGAGAAACTGTCATCAGAGAACTCACTAAAACTGACCACGTAATAATACATTCATCAGTATAATAGCACTGCCGTATCAAATTGATTTTGAATGCTAACTCTGGCTGTCAGGACTCCATATTATAAATACATATCATAATAGATAGCATGATGGATAGATAGATAGATAGACAGACAGATAGAAGCAGCAAGTCAGAGGTATTGTGTCTGCGAGAATCGAGCAATGCTAAACATGCCAACACACTCTAACTCAAGGAATGCTTTATAGGCACACGACAGTGCCTAGTGACCATACACACACATACACACAGGTTTCTAGAACATTCCAACAACAGTGTAACACACGTGACACGACCCCTGCTACACCAGAATTTAGGAAGCAGAGCTTAGAAGGAGGTTAGCCATAGAACCGACAGGTAGTAGGGAGAAGGAGCCTAGCAACATGGGCGAGAGAGAGAGAGAGAGAGAGAGAGAGAGAGAGAGAGAGAGAGAGAGAGACAGGCAGGTAGCTCGCGGGACTCTATACTTCACTCTGTGTGAGAGACTTTGTTAATATTTCCAAGACAAATAAAAATAGTCCCATACTCACCTTTACCTCTCCTGTCATTGCATGACAAAAAGGGAACGAAAATTACTTACAAAACTACTCAAGTATAACAACGCTCGTCCACGAGTATAGTACTGTATATGTATAATGATCTACAAAACTTCACTACAAGAAGCTACAAAGTTATTGTGAGATGGCTATACATAAAATGTTGTGATTTGTATATGTTCGTATTTCATTATTATCATTATTAACATATTCATTATCTGTGGACTACCATAAGGGGAATAAAAACGCCTGACGACAAGTATGAAAAAAAAAGAAAAAAAAAAAAGGATAAGCTCAAAACTTTGGGAAACTAAACATACGATGCTCCCTCCGCATCAGGTGGTAAAATACTAAGTAAGGGTTTAGCACACTCGAAGATCTGTAACCTATTTTCGTGGGGACGAGCACCATTCACTGGCGATATAGCGTTGCCTTCAGGTGACTATTAATTTTGTAACAAAACAGTTTCCTACACCCTAGGAAACCATTTACGATGCTCGGTGGTAACCCTGTATGCATATGATGCGTGGTGGTCGTGTGGGTTAAGGTTGTGCTGCCGGATGGGGCCGATAAGGACATACATCTGAAAAAGGGACTGGGGGTTTGCTGCTCATATAATGTCACTCAGTAATGAATTAGGCTACTCTCCCTTGGCTTAAATACTGGAACTGAATAACCTAGTCCTGAACCTCTTCGCTCCTGACGGGACAAAATCGGATTGGATGATGGATGGATGGAGAGTTAACCAAACCTTCATCCTCTCACCAACTTGACCACTAAAGAGCCCTCCATGATCCCACGTAGACTATAGATATGATTCCTAGGAGTGCATCCAACTGTACATTGCATACTATAGATAAGAATGCGTAAGGCAGTGAATTTAAAAATTTTAAGGGATAAATAACCGGGGAAAACTCACTATAGATCTAACTTACCAATCATAAATATATTGTTATGAAGGGAGATTTGCCAGTTAGGTAGTCTCGTACCTTCGAGACGTTTCTCGTACTGTAAGTTCCTGTACGAGTCATCAGAGTTGCCAGTTTGCCTGTTGTTTGTGAGCGTAGTTATTTCGTAAGTTAAACATTCATTAATTTTTTTGCTCTTTCTCTTTATAATGTCTTATTTAAGTGATTGCTTGTTAAATTATGTATTTTAAGTTCGTATGGTAAATGATTTAGAGTGTTATGTAATGTAAGAAAACTGCGGTAGGCCTATGTTTTGGTTGTCTCCGAATTGGCAACTTCTGTTCTCGTGGAGTGTAGTAGTTTCGAGAGTAATGCAAGATTATATAAGATGGGGTAGAGATTATTACAAGTTTAGTCGGATGTGAAGTCAGTTTGAGTGAAGTGCAGTCGGTTTTGGTGTAGTGCAGTGTCAGTGTCAGTGAAAATTGTATATTTTTGGTACTTGTGAAAACAGTGGCAAACAGTGACGGGTTATTGAAGTTTGATTATCATTGGAACTTGAGAAAACAGTGAAGTGTCAAGCATTGAGTGTAATTACTGTCAGTGAAGATTATTTTCGGTACTTGTGTAATGAGTGAAGTATTGGCAAGCATTAAGTGTACTATCAGTCAAGTGTTGTTATGCATTAAGTGAAATAGCATACTGGAACAGCGAAGTTGAAAAGTATTATGTGGAATTATTTGGGAAATAAAGACTGAACATTAACCCCTTAACCGCGGGGCGTCACTTTTGTGACGCTCGGCCACAATGGATCATACTGCGGGGCGTCACTTTTGTGATTCTGTGTTTTTTAAATTATCCCGGGTTCTCAAGTGGTGGCTTGTATCATCTATCAGTACTGCCAATGTCCAGCGCTAGTCAGCACTCCAAATCTCATCTGTACTCCCATCCACTGTTGACAATTTAGCGATTTTACCCCCTTCGTGACTCCCCTCCCTACCTGCCCTCCATTACCCTGTCCTCTCACCTCCCATGCCGCGCTGCGCTACGCAAATTTCCCCCGGATTTTTCCACAGATTTCATCCATTGAAATAAGCCCTATGCCCTATACTTATACAAAATAATATATACCCCCCAAAAAAACAGGTAAGTGATAGTGTTATACACCAGAAATTGGCTAATTATCACCTGACAAAACCTCACGTGCAATCATTCGTTACATTACCACGGTAATTTCCCCTTTGATTTATGCCTTGTAATCGATGTCTGTAATAAAAATATATATCAGAAAGGAAGGGAGAATCCTAATTGACATTTACATTGACCTGGAACTACCTATTTCTTTATGTATTGCCAAGATTTTCTACCTATAAAAAATTAGCCTGTAAGTTAGCAGCAGTCAGCCTAAAGTGTCATTGTCAACCCTGGATTCTCAGATAAGCCGCGGCATTTAGTTCCTTTTCCTCTGCTGTAGAGAAACGATGTCGCACTCGCGCCCCGCCATTCCTGCCGCTTCTGCGCCCATTGCAAAGGGCCCCGTGACCTCTACTCCTAAGAAAAGTAGTGAGGCAAGCAGGAAAGGCCTTAGTGACTCTGCAGTGGCACGTGAACTGGCAGAATTGTCCATGATTATGATGGACAGTGACTATGACGATTCGGGTGAATCTTGTGATGAGCCGGGTGAGGTTATCATGCCAGAAACAGCAAGAACGAGTGCTACAGTGTGTGAATCAGTGTCTAGCTCCAAGGGAAAGGAGCCTTTAGTGCAGCAAGGACAGGAATTTGGGAAGGGAGTGAAAAGGCGGCGTGTTAGCCCCAGAACAATGCCCCCACGTGACCCAGCCCGCCATGAGTCACGAGTGCATTCACCTCCCCGATCCCCAAGCCCCACTTCACTCATTTCTTCATCATCATCGGCTGAGTTATCTCCGGAGTCTTCGTCGTCGGAGTCACCACCAGCATCAACAGTGAAGGCAGGCCATAGAGGTAGAGGTAAATCAAGGAGAGTGAAAAGTGGTGTAGCTAGTAGGGTAAGGGCTGCTAGTGCTGTACGGCAACCTAGGGTCAGTGCGAGTGACCTTGACCGAGATAAACCTCCCTCACAGCCAACCTCCACCACCACCACCACCACCCGCCCTATACCGCCACGACAGGGAATCCTGGACGCCTTCGCGTGGATGGAAGGGTCAGATTTTGTGCCAGAAAATCTAGTTTTTGATTAGAGCTCCTCAGGAGTTCAGCCTGCCTTCACTATGGACGAAAATGCTGAGTGTGTCGACTACCTTTTGGCCTTCCTAGATGACGAAGTCACGCAGCACATATGTGATGAGACCAACAGGTATGAATCACAATGTGCTGCAAGTGGTACAGGTTCAGCCAAGATGCAACAGTGGTCCATGCTGGGAGTGCAGGAGCTGTATGTGTTCTTTGCCCTCATGCTTCTCATGCCACACTCCAAGAAGCATGAGTTGGAAGAATACTGGTCCATGGACCCCTTACTACCCTCACCCACCTTCAATAAGTACATGGCCAGAGATCGCTTCCGGAACATCATGGGAAACCTGCACTTTGCCGACAACGATGTACCTTCCCAAACCGACCCACTCTGGAAGATCCGGGAGATTCTGAGTAGAATGAAGGATAAGTTTATGTCATTCTTCCACCCCTTTCAGAAGGTTGTCATTGACGAATCCTTGGTTTTGTTCAGAGGACGTCTTCGGTTTGTTCAGTACATTCCAAGGAAACGCCATCGCTTTGGAATTAAGTTCTTTGTACTGTGCGACTGTAAGACGGGGTACATCCTTGACTTCGTCATATATTCAGCCAGCACTGTCGATCTGGATAAAACACACCCCCTTGGCTTCTCAGGCTGTGTAGTGAAAGCGCTCCTAGAAAATATTTTGGTGGGAATCATGTGCTGTATACAGACAACTACTATACAGCACCGAAACTTGCCAAATACCTTTCTGAGCACGGCATTGGCTCCTGCGGCACTGTGAAAAGTAATCGTGCCCACTTCCCCAAATTCCCAGAGGCGGGAACCTCGCAGCGAGGAGACGTGCACCTACGCAAGTGTGAGAAGATGCTGGCAATACGGTGGCATGACAAGAGGGTCGTGCACATGCTCACCACCGTACATAAGGGGGAGATGAGAGACAGTGGGAAGGTCGACCGTAGGACAGGCGAACCTGTGATGAAACCTGATGCTGTGTTGGACTATAATATCAACATGCGGCTGGTGGACAAGTCCGACATGATGATTGGTGAGATCGACTGCCTCAGGAAGAATACTAGGTGGTACAGGAAAGTTTTTCTGCATCTGATAGATATGACGATGCTGAACGCCTTCATCCTGTACAAGATGAAGGTCAAGCCACCCAAGTCCTTCTCCCTGAGGCTGTTCGCCAGGACTTGTGTCCAGCAGCTGCTGGAAAGATATGGTAGGGTGACAGCAGTAACTCCAAGGCGCCATCCAGTAACACTTCCCGACCGACTTGAGCAGAGGGTGTATATGGATCGGCACATACTTGAGCTTATGCCTGCCACAGGGAAAAGGAAGGCTGCGATTCACAGGTGTCAAGTATGTGCGCATACCACCCGCCGCACACCTGAGCATAAACGCACCTCTTGGCAGTGCGCTGAGTGCCAGGTTCCCCTCTGTGTTACCTGCTTCTTCGATTACCACAGCCAGAAGCAGTTCGAACAGTGCATGTGTGGAAGCAGAATGATTTGGAAATAATGTGTAAATAATGTGTAAATAATGTGTAAATAGCAGGTGAAAGCAATGGATGTTCAGTTCATATGATTGAACAGTGTATTATAGTTTTATCTTACTGAAAGCGACAGTGAATAACATAGTGTAAGTAAAATAGAAGGGTAAATATTGAAAATAGAATAGAAAATGTAAATAGTAATGTAAGTAATTAGTAATATAAGAATATGAGTACAAATAATTTATGTTATAACAGTGAAAGTGAATCCATGGCTCTCTACGTATTTTACTGAATGAAAAATTGAATGACTTCAGTGACAATAAACTAATACGACTGAAGGAAACTTATGGAGAAAGACTCCAGATATATATAAGTGTGATATAGTAATAGAAATATAAAGTGTGAGGGGTTTTATGAATAATAAATGACAGAGTACCTAGAGCAAACTAGCGCAAGTGCGACGATCAGACGCGCTCGTAATTTCCATTGCTTTCACAGTGTTTTTCTTTTTTTGGAGTATGGATCCCAAACTACTTGAAAATTATAGAATAGTGTTTATAGTGTTTGTATCTGCCTGTGGTAATCATATTACGGGTTGTCGGGAAGTGTAAAGTGGAGACTTCGTTACCCTACTTCAGAGGTCTCCACAAGTCCTACGGTAACCGACGAAGGCTCAACAAACATTCCAGGAGAAAGCTGAAGGTATGTGCCATAAGCATATGTAATTTTATTATTCTTGGACTAATAACTGATTTTTGGCAAATATTTTTTGAGAGTCTGTCGGAGCCCGAATAACCCCGCGGGACACGCAAAACATTGGTAAACAAGCCCGCGGTGTAGGGGTTAAGGAGCCAATATTTATTTTCGCCTCAGCTGATCTTGCGTACAGCACACCTAGAGGCCGACCATAGGAAGAACAACTCACTTGGCAACGTCCTTCCTGTATTGTACTACTGCTGTTGGAGCCTGTGGCAGTGTGGGGATTGGGACGTAACAATAGTATGACCCGAACTAGACAACAAGGATGCTTCCCTAAAGGCACAACCCATTGTACAGAGGTAAATGCAGGTTTACGAAAGGAGCATTAAGGACGTTTAAAGGAATAATTACAGGAGAGAAAACTAACAGCACAGATGGTTTCACCCGTCAGGGTTTCGTGTCCCATTTCGGCTCCCCACACTCCACATATTATACCTGCAAATACGTTCCTGGTAACGCTTTCTTTTCGTCCGTGCACTGAGAATCTGCTCACTTGGAGCCCACATATAACGGGGTGGGGGGGTCACTGCACTGTTTTCACTCGTATTACTAAAGATTCAGAAACGTTAAACACATATGAATAAGTATATACATGCGGCTTCTTTGTTCTCTTATTTGTATAATTATTTATTTATTTTTTATTTTTTGCCACATGCCAGTTCTACAAGCAAGAGACCGCCGTTCTTATTTGAAATGCCAGAAATATGTGTTCATCATATACTTTTATCCAGTTTAAGCCAGACTTTACCTTATCATGTTCAGGCGCATAATTACAACTGAGTCTGTGTTGGCTTTCAGAAGTGGCTGTCATCATAGAAATTTGACAGGTTTTAATTGTACCTACAAGGAAGTGTCCTGTGAGAACATTGTATGCTTCAGTTCTTGTTGTTTTATGTATTGTATGTATTTGTATAAGGTTTGTGTGTGTGTGTGTGTGTGTGTGTGTGTGTGTGTGTGTGTAAAATGGGAAACACTTTGCATGATGAATACTTTTATCTGGATCATGGTTACTGAAACTGTCCGTGGAAAAGGCAAAATGGTGAAACAGAGAGAGAGAGAGAGAGAGAGAGCAGTAATAAAAAACTGAGATCACAAAGGTGAATACAAGCTACCAATTTTCGGCCGCAAATCATGGGAGAATTACGATCCTCAAATGTTGTCAGCCTGCCTGTTACGTTACATAGCGCACCCAGGAGCAAGATAAAATGAATGGATACGTTTTGCCCTTCTTATACTAATAAAACACAATCAGGGACTGGAGAATTGCCTTCCACTTGACGATCTCAATTTCAATAACACAGGAAAAAAAAATGGTCACCGTCACTGCTACAGAGGATACAGTAAAAATTAAGTTACAGCTAACAGAGTACCTGAGGATATGAATGCAAAGTGGTTAGGTATGAAGCTGGAGCTGAAGGGTTTCCTTTACAAAGTAATGTATGGTAATATTACTTTTCCTTTACAAAATAATGTATGGTAATATTACTTTTATACCTAAAATATATTTTTGCAAGAGTAACAAGAAATATGAGAATGTTTTGAGATCTCCCATCTTTGTTTAGTACACCTTTGCTATGACGTGGGAGCTGCATCGAGGTTGTTTGTGAATCACAGTGTAGAACTTTGAGCTTATCTCAAAGAACCAAATTCTTCATGTAAAAGAGAAAGGGTGGCAGAATTGATTAACAGGGAAGAGTCGACTATGTCTTTGTAGGCTGGCTGAGACAAAAACAGTACTGAGCAAGCCATCAGACTTTAGTATTATTAAATTAAAAAATGCATCACAAACAGACGGTACTATAATCAACAAGAATTTTTTGCATAAATGTAATGGGATCCAATGCAGGGTTACCTTAGTACAGAATTTTTATTGGTAAGCTATCTGCATTATATTTAACCCGCCACATGCTGGCTATTTTTAGCCCTATGGGTCGCCCCAGTGCCGGCCATTTTTCGACCTTTTTTCTATTGGCTAAAATGATAGATTTTGATGTGGAAACAACGAATTTCGCCATTAAAATGCTCACCGAGGCTCGGAAATGGGTTTTATCGAGTCCTGCATACTTACATTTACGTGAAAATATTTACAAAATGCCTTCACTATGTACTGTACAGCACTGGGTGAGGCACACAGGCAGAGTGAGGCAGAGCGAGCGTGAGGGGGGGAGCGAGTGAGTGTATGGCCTTGACAGCCTGGGGGAT
This sequence comes from Coenobita brevimanus, assembly GCF_032717465.1. Taxonomy (NCBI): domain Eukaryota; kingdom Metazoa; phylum Arthropoda; class Malacostraca; order Decapoda; family Coenobitidae; genus Coenobita; species Coenobita brevimanus. The sequence goes on from NC_136956.1 coordinate 13,862,505, forward strand.
GGTAGAGGAACAGTTACCATACATGCCTGCCAATTTTTAACCGCGAATCTCTAAAAATGCAGTCACAGTGAATAATTTGATTTTAAACCATTTTAAAAAGGCACTGGCACGTGGCGGGTTAAGAAAAAGCTTCACCCGGCCCTTAATTATTGGAACTGATCAACATCCAACAAGGCCCTCACACCTAAGGGTGCCTTGCGTAATGAGACCATGATGACGCGGGGTAATTCTAGAGAGATGCTGCTTAACTAATGAAAGCCATCAAAATGAGACGACTGAACACGTGTGGAAGTTAGCTTCTTCACCTTGGTGACGTATTTCACGTTTTAGTCCAGCTGTCATCAGATGAATTAACTTACAAAGGATCATTAGCAATGTGGATGTTAATGAAGACAGTGTCAGATGCATCTGGTTAAAAAAAAAAAAAAAATCTCTGTTAAGATTATAATTCTCCTCTGGGGATAGCTGGAAAAATGACAGCTGAGCCAAGTGATGAAACAGCAACAAAACTCTGGTATCTTTGCTGAAAGATTAAAAAAAAAGAAAAAAAACAGCAGTATTTTGTCTGATAAATTTCAGCTTATACACAAATAGCAGTAAGTCTGCTATTCAGTGGGATAAGCTTATGAGTATCATCTGATGGACAAATAAGTAGATGGCTTCTTGGAAAACAGAACAGATGACAACATAAAACAAGCTGATACAGTTTTAATGACCAACATAACATTGAGCGGGATGCATTGTTCGTAGAATAAATAACACATGGGAAATATACTTTTTCAGTGCTATGGTCATGTTGTTAGTGAAGAATGAAACAGAACACTGAAAATGATGGTTATGAAAGAAATATCCATTAGCCGGCTGGGCTGGGATGGAATAGGCCAGTAGCTATTAAGTTTAAGTGCATAATGTGTGGAGAAACTGCATCACTGGACTATTTTAGAATTATGGTCATGATGATTATAAGTGTTGATGGCCTTGGAGTCCATGGACACAGGTGTACGTCTTGCATCTCTCCGCGCGCGTGCGTGCGTGTGTATATGAGTGTGTGCGTGTGTGTGTGTGTGTAATTCACCGGGTAGGTCAGGATCACTTGATGGTCGTGATCGTCAGCTTTTATCCTCCCGGAAGGGAGCTGAGAGCTCATATAGTCAGATCTAAGGGCAAGGCTGTGACCTTCACACACGCACACACCCGTCCCCTTGCTCAAGGGGGACAGTAACCACCCACTTCGTCAGTGAAACTTTTCGCAACCTGAGCGAGGAGCGAACTCCCGTCTACCAGATGGCAATCGAGAACGCTACCACTGAGCCAGCGGTGTGTGTGTGTGTGTGTGTGTGTGTGTGTGTGTGTGTGTGTGTGTGTGTGTGTGTGTGTAATAAACACTGCACGTTAATCGCGGAGAATCTTGAACCTTCTCTCCTTCAATAGCTTCGCCAGAGATGAGAAAAGAGGGAAAGAAGATCTGGGAAGAGAAGCAATACAACAGAGCTATGATGAACATGAGGGAGGAGAGACTGATAGGAAGAAGAGGAAAATAGCGTTACAAGAAGATAATTAGTGGAGCGATAAGAATGGCAGAGAATAAGGAAATTCGAGAACAGAAGAGGAGAAACAAACAGAAGTAGAACGGAAAAGGAGAGCAGGAGGAGAGAAGGAAAGAAGAAAATACAAAGAAAAAATAGGTTAATGAGATGATAACTAATGGTTGACGAATACTAGGAAACAAAGAATGCAGAAAAAGAAAGACAACTAAGGGATGGGCTGGAGACAAAAGTTACAAGAGTTAATCAATGCTCACAGAGTTTGTAGTCTTAACCAGAAGGATTATGTGGTGACTACATGTGATACAGTATCTGCCTTACATACAAAAACATGTATCTCAAGTAATTATCTGATGTGGCCAAAATAGTACAAGTTTTTTCCTTGCAGTGTAGAAATAGTACAGGTTTATTTCCTTGCTGTGTAATTGAGGTAATGAACCTATACGTTAAGTTACATGGACAGACATTGTATCGAAAAACATGGCTCCTTATCATGACAGTGTGACTATACTGTATTTGCGTCCTTCACCATGCGGTGGAAGCTGTATTGATTTTGCTCTATATGTGTCTTTCTTTATCATCCTTTCTTTGTTCTTTGTTCTAAATATGGATGCTATTAATTTATTTATTCATTAATCAATTCAAACAAAGTTCAGTGACACACACACACACACACACACACACACACACACACACACACACACACACACACACACACACACACACACAAACACACACACACACACACATATATATATATATACAAACACACACACATGTGTTCGATTCAGGGCAAAGGCTTCAGGGCCTATTTGTTGGGGACAATGACCTATCCCATGGCCCAGTGAACTTCCTACACCCCCACATGTCACCACTTCGGCACTAACACCAATCAACCATATTGAATACATGCTAGGGCTGTCTCATACAGGGCTGTGTATTGTTATATATATATATATATATATATATATATATATATATATATATATATATATATATATATAGCCCGACGCCCTAATCCCGCAATGGGTGGCCGCAGATAAAACGCCTCCAAGTCGCTCTGTCACCCACCATTTGACTACCCTCCCCCCAAATAACCCCCCCTCCCTTATATACCCCTCAACTCCATCCCTCCACCTCATCCTCGGTCTACCCCTCCCTCTCCCTCCCTCTACCTCACCCACATACACCCTCTTAGTCAGTCGTTCACTCGCCATTCTCTCCACATGTCCAAACCACATCAATGTATTTCTCCTAATCTTCTCAACCACATCCACATCCACCCCACAATGTTCCTTCACTTCTTCATTCGTCAAAAACTATCATGCAGTGACTTCGTAACTTCCTTACTCACCTCCCTATTTCTCATCACTGCTTTCAGTGAACCAACAACCTTCCTTCCCTGCTGTACCCTTTCACGGACTTCATCCCCCAAAGTTCCATCCTTACTCATCACACTACCCAAGTACTTGAATGCACTCACATTCTCCATATCCTCACCATCCAACCTCACTGTACATTCTGTGACATCATTCCTCTCAAACACCATAACTTTACTTGTGTTTACATTAACTTTCAGTTTCCTCCTCCTACACACTGTCCCGATTTCATTCACCAAACCTTGCAACTCCCATTCATCTTCACTCAACAATACTGTATCATCAGCAAACAGCAACACCGGAATCTTCCAAACCTCACCCTCATTCATTAGAGCCACCCCCACATCCACTGCCCTACCTTGCACCTCCTTTACAACCCCATCCTCGGAGTCCCCAGGGGGGGGGGACCATAAATGCCCCCACCATCCGCCCCTCTCCCGATGACGACTCGAGGTGCCTGGAACCACTGTCTGACTCTCTTCTTCTTCATTTCTGCAACATTCGCGGCCTTTCCTCTAACTTTCGCTCTATTGAGCACCACCTCTCCTTCTCTAAACCTCACCTTCTTTTCCTAACTGAGACTCAGCTGTCTGAGGCAACTGACAGCAAACCCTTTTCTGTATCCTCCTACTTTCTCTATACTCATTTCAAAGCCAAAGGTGGCTGTTGTGTATATATTCGCAACGACTTATCTTGCTCTCGTGTTCCTAAACTCGATTCTTCTGAATTCTCTACACTCTGGCTTCGGCTTTCCTGTCATTCTCTGACTAAATATATCTGTGCTGTTTACTTATCCCCTAATTCTACTGACTATCAAAAATTCTTCGACTCTCTTACTTCTACGATGGAACACATTCTATCCATTTCTCCTTTCTCTGGAATCTCCATTCTAGGAGATTTCAATGTTCACCACCAACTTTGGCTCTCCTCTCCTTTCACGGATCCACCTGGTGAACAAGACTACATCTTCTCTATCCTTAATGACCTAGAGCAGCTTGTACAGCATCCTACCCGTATCCCTGACCGCCTTGGAGAGAGCTCCAACATACTTGACCTCTTCCTCACAACTAATCCTTCTGCTTACTCTGTTAATCTTTTCTCTTCGTTGGGCTCCTCCGATCACAACGTTATTACCTTAACCTGTCCTATCACTCCGGTACGGCCTGTGGACCCTCCAGGGAAACGTCATCTGTGGCATTTTGGAGCCGCGGACTGGGAGGCCCTCAGGCAGTACTTCTTTAATTTTCCCTGGGATGATTATTGCTTCCATGGCCGGGAGCCATCTGAGTGTGCCTTGTGCATTACGGAGGTTATACTCTTGGGCATGGAAGCATACATTCCTTTCTCATATCCTTTGACTAACGCAAGAAAGCCTTGGTTTAATCACACTTGTTCTAATGCTGTCCGCAACAAGGAGAGGGCCTACAAAAGGTACCGGAGCCAACCCACCCCTGAATCACATCATCTTTACGTTTCTGCCCAGAATTGTGCTAAGTCTGTTCTTCGCTCTACTAAAAATAATTTCATCCATACTAAATGCTCTCAACTTTCCAACTCGAATTCTTCCCGCTCCTTCTGGTACCTTGCCAAAAATCTTTCTAACAACTTTACCTCATCATCCTTCCCACCTCTTTTCAACTCTGATGGTGCTGTAGCTATTTCTTCTACTGATAAAGCAGATCTCTTCGCACAGACTTTCTCCTCCAATTCCACCTTAGACAATTCCGGTGCTGTTCCTCCATCACTTCCCCCCTCTGACCTCCTCATGGCTGACATTAAAATTTCTTCAGTTAATGTATTTTCTGCCATCACTGGCCTCAGTACTAACAAGGCATATGGGCCTGATGGGGTCCCTCCTGTTGTTCTCAAGAACTGTGCTTCTGTGCTTACACCCTGCCTAGGCAGACTCTTCCGCCTTTGTCTGTCAACTTGTACCTTTCCTTCTTGCTGGAAGTTTGCTCTCAGTCAGCCAGTCCCAAAGAAGGGTGACCACTCCCAACCCTCCAACTATCGTCCAATTGCTTTAACCCGCAGCGTCCCGTCGACGTACTTCCACGTCCTCACATTATGTCACAGCCAATCCCGTCAACATACTTCAACGTCCTGCAATTGCAAGGTTCATAATTTCCACAATTTTCAAAATTCGCGCGAGATTTTCGATTCGCCCACGTACCCAAGCCTCCCCTACCTGCCGCCAGGCGGGCAGCATCCTAGACCCCGCGTGACCCGCGCTCGCCCTTGTCTCGGTCACTCACCTGCTAGCAGTGACCCAGGTCAGACATGGCGCAGAAAGGTCTCTCAGACGAGGAAATAGCATCCGCCCTGGAAGCCTTCACTGGAGATAGTGATTCTCCACTTGACGATGATGTAGTAGATCGTGATTACGTCCAGCCAGAGGAAGAAATAAGTAGCAGTGATGAGGAGGTCCCTTCGCCCCGAAAAACGCGGTATGTGACATACCGTAAGGCAAGGGAAGGCCAGCCTGCTCCCCAACCACGAGCACAGCTATCTCTCCATCCCGAATCTGATGAGGACGAGGATGAGGACGATGAGGATGACGAAGGCTTAGGACGTGATATCGCCGCGTGGTTGGGAAAAGAGAAAATATCACCACGAGGATCAGAAGGTGGGGTGAGACGACATTTAAGGTATGGTGAAAGTACTTTGTCTGGGGAAGTGGCAAGTGGTGTGGTGGGATTGCTGGGAGAAAGGGAAAGTGTTGTGGCGGCAGCGCGGGGTGAAAGTGAGAGTGGTGTGGGGGTAGTGCGGGGTGAAGGGGCAAGTGGTGTGAGGGAGGCAGCACGAGCACATGGTGCACATAGGCCTAGGGGAGAGGAGGTGGAGTCACTCCCCAGCGCTTCTTTCGCCCCTGAATATTCCCAAACTTCCTCCCCACAGCCCCAGGATGTGGGGAAAGGAAAGAAAGGGAAGGGAAAGGGTAAAGGAAAAGGGAGAGGGAAGAGAAGTGTGAGTGATGAGAGGCGCCGCTCTCCACCTCCCCAACCTCCCCCACCACCCTCACCTCCCCACCCTGACGAAGGGGACGATGGTGACGTGGCTGGAGACGGTGGTGTCACGTGGAACTGGGAAGATGGGAGTAATTTTACTCCCATCATTCACCCTTTCACTGAGGAATGGCGGTCAGGTTGCACGGCTCCAGGTGTAAATGCAGGTTCGTCAAGGGTGGATTTTTTTCAACTTGTTCTTTGGTGAGGCGTTTGTGGGGCGCATAGTTGAACAAATTAATATTTTTTCACAATCACAGCGCCGTGAAAGTGAACGTTTGGGAACCACGAGCAGGCATTCCCAACAGTATGACTATCCCGTGACAATTTCAGAGATGTTCCTATTTTTGGCCCTGGTTATCTTGATGGGTGTGGTAAGGAAAACCAAATTCCTGCCTACTGGACAACTGACCCAATCATCCTCACACCTTTCTTTGGAAAGGTGATGAGTCGTAACCGATTTCAGTATATTCTCGGCCGCCTCCACTTTTTTGATGCAGAAGATCCAGCCAATGCAAATAACACCAATAAAATGAGGAGAATTAGGCTGGTATTTGATCATTTACGGCAAATGTTCCGCTCCTCATTTTATCCCTACAGAGACCTCATCATAGACAAGAGTCTTGTGTTGTGGAGAGGCAATATTTCCTTTAGGCAGTACATACCCAGCAAGATACACCGTTTCGGGTTCAAGATCTTTGTTATGTGTGACTGTAAGACTGGTTATGTGCAAGACATAGTCTTGTTCACGGGCGCACAGACAGATATAACAGAAGATCGGAGTATAGGACTCTCTGGGGCCGTGGTGAAGACAATGATAGAAGAGTACCTTCATCGTGGTCATGTGTTGTACCTGGACAACTGGTGCACTAGCCCTCTTCTCACTAGGTTCCTCCACCAACACGACACCGGAGTCTGTGGTACAGTCAAGAGAAACCATCGCCATATGGTCAAGATAGGGAGGAAACTTGACAAGAACGAGGTGGTTTTCTTCCAGGCCAATAACATCCTTGCAACCCTGCGGAACCACAACAGGGAAGTTTTCCTCCTATCAACTGTTCACAGCCCCCTGATGCACCGCACAGACTCCGTGGATCACCGTAGCGAGAGGAGGCGCAACGTATGGAAACCCGAGTCTGTACTTGCCTATAATCTGAACATGAGGCAAGTTGATCAGTCAGACTCGATGATTTCAAGTGTTGACTGTGCCAGGACCACGATGAAGTGGTACAAGAAACTCTTTTTCCACTTGCTCGACATCACGGTCCTGAACGCCCACTACCTGCACACAATGACCACCGGAGTATCCGAGACCTTTGAGGGGTTTGTGAGGGAGCTGGCACGTGAAATAATCGCCAAGCATGCCCAGGACAGACCCACACACTGCACCCGCACCCCCATGGCTGCTCAGCCTCCCCTACGTCTTGCAGGACGCCACTATCCCAGCGCAATCCCTTCCGACCCAAACCGTCATAAACCCCAGCGTCGCTGCCATGTATGTAAGCACTCGACAGTCAGACCATCCACTCAGAGAAAAGACACAAGATACGAGTGTGTCGAGTGCAATGTTGCGTTGTGCCTTCAGCCTTGTTTCAAGGAGTATCATAATTTCCTACACTATTGAAACTGTGTGGGAAGGCGAAATGACGCTCATTATAATGGTTAGGCCAGTCAGTAGGTGCTAAGTCAAATATAAAGTTGAAACGGGTGTTATTTTTTCAGAAAAGTAATGTATAAGTTGAGAATTAGTGTAAGTGGAAAGAATTGATATCAAAACTACACCCACTGTGTAAATCTGGTCAGTAAATATGTGATAGCAAGGAAATAAAGTGGAAACGGGTGTAATGTTAGCATGAATAAAATGTATAAGTTGAACAATAGTGTAAGTTGTAATAATTGATGTCATGAGTACACCCACATTCTGGTCAATAAGTATGTGATAGGAATTATATACAGTGGAATTTGTTGTAATGTTAGTAGTAAGGTATTTTATAAGTTGAATACTAGTGTAAGATGAAACAAATGATATCGCGATAACACTCCCTGTGTAAGTACGCGCAAATATGACGCTCAGTTCCATCGTAAGTTCTGAAATTATGTGATATCAATTATATCAAATGTAAACATGTGCAATGTTAGTGGAGAATTATTATATAAGTACAAAAATAGGTTGTAAGTTGAAATAGTTGTCATAGCGACTTCACCGTGTGTGTTATTATGCGCTATTATTACGCTATATATTTACGTAAGGCCTGAAATAATCTCAAAACAGTTCTATAAAGTTGAAAAGTGTATAATAATATTAGAAAAGTATTATGGAAGTATAAAAAACACAATACGAGTTGAAACAACAGTCACAGCGAGTTCACTCACTACGTAAATAAGCGCTAACATTACGCTAAATGTTATCAAAAGGCCTGTGAATACGTAAAAACAGTTCAATAAAATGTAAAATGGTATAATGTTATTGTAGAAGTATTATGTAAGTAAAAAAAATTATATGAATCATGATTTTAGAATGTTAGCGATTCATCATGACCAAGTTGGCCGATTTTGCTCGTTTCGCACGATGGTACAATGCTTATTTCTGCTCTGTTTTTGTATAAAATCCAATATACTCTTTTATCATATGTTTTTATGTTTGTAATAAATACATATCTACTTACTTTCATTGGTTTCCCAGACTTATAATACCATAGAAAACGTTAGAGGCTCAGACCGCCTACAGAGAACACGGGGCCAGGTGGTACCAAGGCATACCTGGTTAGGGTAATTAGGGACCCCGGGGACCAATTTCATTGCCACTGACCATTGTTTCTGACCAAAAGCGAAAGTTTAAGCAAAAAAAAAAAGGGTCAAAAAATGGTCAGGATTGGGGGGTACCAGTGGTCAAAAAGTGGTAGGGACGGGACGGGTTAACGTCCTGTATTTCAAAAGTTTTCGAGTCAATTCTCAATAGAAAAATTTTAAGACATCTTTCCTATCACAACCTTCTTTCCGATCGTCAGTATGGGTTCCGTCAGGGACGCTCCACTGGCGATCTTCTCACCTACCTTTCAGACTCCTGATCATCCTCCTTTCGGGACTTTGGCGAAAGCTTTGCCATTGCACTTGACATCTCAAAGGCTTTCGATCGAGTCTGGCATAAATCTTTACTTTCCAAACTGCCTTCCTACAGTTTCTATCCTTCTATCTGTGCCTTCATCACTAGCTTCCTTTCTGGTCGTTCTATAGCCCCTGTTGTAGACAGCCATCGTTCTTCTCCTAGATCTATCAACAGTGGTGTTCCTCAGGGCTCTGTCCTATCACCAACTCTCTTCCTTTTATTCATCAATGATCTTCTAAGCTGTACATCTAACCCTATCCTCTCATACGCTGATGACTCCACCCTTCACCTTTCCATTCGGTTCCCGCAACGCCCATCTCAACAGTTACTTCAACAAACAAGGGATGAGGCTATGGCACACCTAATGTCTGACTTGGCTCGTATCTCTGACTGGGGTAAAAATAATCTGGTTGTTTTTAATGCATGAAAGACTCAGTTTTTACACCTATCAACCCGACAAAGTCTTCCACAGGTATACCCACTAATGTTTAATAATATTCAGCTTAATCCTGCATCATCCTTGAACATGCTTGGGGTTTCATTTACTTGGGACTTATCTTGGAAAGATCATATTTCATCTCTTGTAAAATCTGCTTCCAAGAGATTGGGTGTGCTAAGCCGACTCTGCTCTTTCTTTACCCCTGCACAATTGTTGACTCTATATAGGGGTTTTATCTGCCCCTGTGTGGAGTACAACTCTCATGTGTGGGGAGGCTCCCCACATACAGCTCTTCTCAATAGGATGGAGTCAAAGGCTTTTCGTTTCATTAACTCTCCTCCTCTTACTGACTCCCTTCAACCTCTGTCTCTTCGCCGCACTGTTGCATTTTTATCTCTTTTCTATCGCTACTTTAATGGTCACTGCTCCTCTGAACTGTCTGCTTGCATTCCTCCACCTCTACGACGGGCGCGTAGCACCCATCTGGCAGCAAACTCTCATCCCTTTTCTGTTCAACTCTCTAATGCAAGAGTTAACCATTACTCCCAGTCTTTCATTTATGCAACAGGTCAGCTCTGGAACTGTCTCCCTCTGTCTGTATTTCCTGCTGCCTATGATCTCCAGTCTTTCAAACGCAGTGTGTCCAGGCATCTCAAAATGATCGGATCTTGAATTTGGCTCTCTATTGTATTTTGTTTTTCTCTTGGAGGGAACTGTTACTGCGGGCTCATGGCCTTTGGTTCCTTCTTCCTCGCATATATATATATATATCTATATATATATATATATATATATATATATATATATATATATATATGTATATATATATATTAAACAGCCATGGAGACATCACACAACCTTGTTTCAGTCCTACATTGAAATCAAAGAAGTCACTCAGCTCACCATCCACTCTCACCGTACCCCTAGCTCCTTCGTACATACTCTTCACAGCACTCAAGAATTTCCCCTCCACTCCATATATTCTTAATGCCTTCCACATATATACCTTGCCTATCTATTCTGTCATAAGCTTTCTCCAAGTCCATGAATGCAGTATACATTTTCTTTCCCTTCTCTAGATACTTCTCCACTAAACATCTTAGAACAAATATCTGATCTACACACCCTTTTCCTTTCCTAAATCCCCCTTGTTCTTCTCCAACTAGCTCCTCTGTCATATGCCTAACCATATCAATGAGTATTCTACCATATAATTTACCAGTCACACTAAGAAGGCAAATACCCCTATGGTTACCACATACTTCTCTTTCCCCTCTTCCTTTGTATAAAGGAACAATTATACCTGATTTCCAGTCCTCTGGAACCCTTCCCTCTTCCCAAGCCAATCTCCACAACTTCCATATCCACTCCACAACAATCTCACCCCCATACCTCAGCATTTCACCACACACTCCGTCAATTCCTGGGGCCTTTCCCAACTTGATCTTCGTTGCTTCCACTACTTCCGCCCTACTGATCTCTTCCTCCCTCCTCTCATCTCTTCTCCTCCCAGCCATTCCCCAACCATTTATACTCGCACTGCTTTCACTCTCTACATTCAACAAATCCTCAAAGTGCTTCTTCCATCTCCTCAATTTCTCTCTCTTCTCCACCAACAATCTATTATTCCTATTTTTTACTCCCCTACTATTTCCCCTTTCACACTGTCTTACTTTCTTTACCTCTTTCCAAAACAATTTCTTACTCTCCCTCCATTTCACACTCAGATTCCTCCCAAACTCTTCATCCACTTTCTTCTTACTCTCCTTCACCAGTCTCTTCACCTCCCTTCTCCTGCTCACATATACCTCTCTCTTCTCTCTTTCATCTTCTCCCCTACCTCTACTCGCCAACCATTCACTATATGCCTTCTTCTTTTGTTCCACAGCTCGTTTCACCTCATCATTCCACCATGCTGTCCCTTGCACACCCTTGCATCTCCTCCTCACTCCACAAACCAACTCACACGCAGAGCTTATCTCTTCCGTGAATATCTTACATACGTCTTCCAATAGCCAATAGCCATGCCACGTTGAGTACACCACTTCCCGTCCGATCAGCGAAGTTAAGCAACGTTGGGTCTGGTTAGTACTTGGATGGGTGACCGCCTGGGAACACCAGATGCTGTTGGCATAACGTTGTCCCTACGTGTCAAGTGGGGTTGGTGGAGGATTAGTGCCCCTCCCTGTAAAACAATTAACTCTAAGCCCTTGCCCACCCCGTTTGGGATACATGGCGTCTGGCAATGAATGAATGAATTTATCGTATTTAGCAAACCAAACAATAACAACACTTGCTGACGTTTGAGGTCAAGAAGATCAAGAAGTCTTCCACCCCTTCCATCTGCTCTAGCTCATACCTTCTCAATCTTTCTTCCACTATGCTCTTATACTCTGCCATATTCTCACTATCTTGCAAATTCTCCGCTCATCTCACAGGAACTGTTTCCTCCTGTCTTCCCCTTCGTCTCCTCAACCATTTTCTTTGCAGCTTTACCTTGGCCATCACTAAGTGATGGTCCGAGACTCCATTCCCCCACCCTCTCCACAATCATGCATCCAACACTAACTTGTCTTCTCATTCGCTCATCCACACACACATAGTCTATCATTGCCTTTCGTTCAACAAGCTCACCATCCATCCTCCTCATTACTCTCCATGTATACCGGTGGATCATCTTGTGCCGAAAGTAGATGTTGGCTATTGCCAACCCCTTACCAGCACAGATGTCCACCAAAGCACTACCATTCCCATCTACTTCAGCTGGCACACCCCACTGACCGACAACTCCATCCACTCGTACATTCCCAACTTTGCCATTCATGTCTCCAATCAAGAGCACTGTCTCGCTCCTCTCAAATTTGTCCATACATGCTTCTACTCTCGCCCAAAACTCATCTTTCACTCTTGCCACTCGGTCCTCTGTCGGAGCATACACACACACACACACACACACACACACACACATATATAATATATATATATATATATATATATATATATATATATACGGTATATATATATATATATATATATATATATATATATGTGTGTGTGTATGTGTATGTGTTCTTACATAATTGTTCATACCTAAATGTATCTTTACAGGCATGAGTCAAGGTTGTACTGTCCCGTGTATTAAACCATTTTTACCATACATATCCTTGAATTTATGGATAGTTTTGGCACACACTACTTCATTCTGTAGTGCATTCCACTGATCAATCGCCCTATCTGGGAAATTGAATTTTCTTACGTCTTTATCACCTCCATTTTTATGCAGTTTTTTACAATGTCCCCTTGCTGATGCTTCACCAAATGATATATAATCATTTATGTTTACTTTCTCTTTCCCTGAAATGCACCTGTACAGCAGAATCATGTCTCCCCTTCTCCTTCTCTCCTGCAGCGTTGGTAGATTCAATCTTTTTAGTCTTTCTCCATAGCTTATATCCCTTAAGCTTGGTACCCATCTTATATCGGCCCTTTGTACTTTTTCAATCTTATCTGTGTGTTTTTTGAGATAAGGATTCCAGACTACTGATGTATACTCCAGGGTTGATCTGATGAATGATGTTATTATCTTCCTCAGCATATCTTCATTTATATATGTGAATGCTATTCTCATATTAACAAGCAATGTATACCTGTTTCGTACCTTCTCACTGATGTGAGCATCTGGAGATAGTCTGTTAATGATAATTACTCCTAGGTCCTTCTCCTTTTCTAATGTGTGTAGGGTTGATCTTCCTAATTTATAATGCCATTCTGGTCTTTTCTCACTTTTACCAAATTTAATTACATGACAGTTATCGACATTAATTTCCATTTGCCATTTATTGCTCCATTCGTGAAGCTTGTTCAATTTCTCTTGCAGCTCTTTTTTAGAATCTATGTTAGTAATTTTGCTTTGAATTTTTGCATCACCTGCAAACATATTTAGATACCTTCCATTTCTAATATTAGTGTCTATGTCATTTATATATACTAAAAACATAATTGGTGCCAGCACTGAGCCCTGTGGCACTCAGCTGGTCACTTCCTCCATGATGAGTAATTTCCCCTTAATATTGTTCTCATTTCCCTTTTTATGAGATAATCCTGCATCCAACAATACAGATTGCCCTGGATACCTCCTTGATGGTACAGTTTCCATAAAAGTCTTTGGTGCGGTACTCTGTTAAATGCTTTCTTAAAATCTAAATAGATACTGTCCACCCATCCATCTCTTTTCTGTAATGTTTCTATAGCTCTATCATAATAGCTTAAAAGATTAGTAACACATGATTTTCCCTTCCCAAAACCGAACTGCCTTTCTGTTCTCATACCGTGTTCTTCCAGATGTTTTACCCAAACTTCCCTTATCAACTTTTCTAGTATCTTACTTACAACAGTGGTCAGTGATACTGGTCTGTAGTTGAGTGGATCCTGCCTATTCCCTTTCTTGAACAGGGGAACAATGTTTGCTTTCTTCCAAATATCAGGTAGTTTACCTTGACATAAGGATTCCTTAAATATTAAATACAATCATCTGCTTAGCTCTTGTGCACATTCAAGCAACATCCAACCTGAAATTCCATCAGGACAATTTGCTTTTCCTTTGTCCAATTTACGTAACTCGTCTTGTACTACTTTCTCTGATATTTGCATATGTGGTAAAAACATGTGGGCACACACATTCCATAATTATCATCTCTCTCAAAATTTCTTTTTGTAAAGACTGACTGAAAGTTTTTATTTGGTACTTCACAAATATCTTTTTTTTGTGTATTGATGATCTCTTCATCGTAAAGGACTGTATTTTATCTTAACTTTGGTTTTACTTCGGATGTAGCTGTAAAAAAGCTTAGGTTAATCACTACTTCTAGTTACAATGTCCTCCTCAAACTGTCTCTGAGCCTCTCTCCTTATCTTTGTACAATCATTTCTTGCCTGTTTATAGTTGTTATATGCCCTCTCACTATTGTGTCTTCTGTATCTATTCCACAGCAAGTCTCTTTTTTCTTTTGCTTTTTTACACTCTGTATTAAACCATTTCTTTATTTTCATTTCTGATTCTTTGTGCTGTGGGATGTAATTTTGGACGCCTGTTTCATAAAGATACACAAAATTTTCTATACATAATATTTAAATCTTGTCCTGTAAATTCTTTTTCCCAATCTACTTGTAAGAAGTACTTCTTCAGGTCATGATAATTGCCCTTTTTGTAATTTAGACTCTTTTTTTAACTCTCATTGCTGGTAACGTCATATGCAATCCAGAAGGCACAATTTAATACTACATGGTCGCTTTTGCCGAATGGGGGTGATATATTGCCAATTTCATTTTCCTGCCTGGTAAATATTAGATCAAGTACGGATGGATCATCAAGTCCTCTTTTTCTGGTGCGTTCCTTTACATGCTGTGTTAGGAAGAACTCTTGCACAAGATCTAAGAGCTTTTGATCCCAACTGCTTTCATGGCTTTTTACATCTAGAGTATTCCAATTATATTTGAACTGAAGTCTCCAGTTAGTAAAATTCTTTCAGATTTCTCTTCCACTCTGTGTAATAATGTTCGTAAACTCTGAATTGTACTTTCTGCCAGGTCTTCATAATCCTTCCTTGTGTCACTCTTTCCCAGCTGTTTGGTTAGGTGGCATGCATTAATTTGCCACAATTAAGTTCCCGTCTTATGTGTTAATTTTCAATGCAATCAGTTCCGCTTGTGAGGGTATATCTAGTTTTATTTCTTTGGCATGCAGATTTTTCTTTGTTAAGATTATAGTTTCTCCTCCCTTTCTTAAATTTCTGTCTCTTCCCCATATAATGTATTTCTCTAATTTTAGGGTATCGTTTGCAGTGGTGTACCTGAGGGGGGGCGGGGGGGGGGGGGCTGTTTGAAACTGCCCCCCGGGCCCCCAATTGAGGGGGGACCCCCCAAAGTCATAAAAATTTATTAGCTTTTTTATTAATATTTAAAACTATATATATTTATCATCCCGACAATCCCAGCTGAGATATAAGATAAGTTTTGAGAATGAGGGGGGGCTAGGTTCTTTGCGGGGCCCCCCCTCCCTGGAGGGGGGGGCCCCCTCAAAGAACCTAGTCCCCCGGGCCCCCAAATCTCTAGGTCCGCCCCTGATCATTTGATATATTTGGGGTTAATGTGGTTTCAGTTAGGCAGATAATGTGTGGTTCCTTTTCTTTGATATAGTCTTCTATCTCAAATAATTTTGACTCCATTCCATCTACATTTGAGTACATCAACCTAACCATCTTATTTACACACTTGCCATGATTTAAGTCTACTGCCTTCCTCCTTTCTCTTCCCTGTTGGTTATGTACCAGTTTCCTACCTGTAGTCCAAGTACTTTGTAAAAAAAAAAAATACTCATCTCTTCTGATCTTCCCTCGTTCTTTGTTTTTGCCTACTCCTTCTCCTCTTTTTGTATTCCCAATTCCTCCTGAGTTAGGCATTGTTTTATCCATACTTTTTTAAATTCCTCTTTTTCCATGAGTTTATTTGCATTTTTTAGTATTGCTTCCACAGTGTTCACACTGTGGAAGGTTACTTTCAGAGGCCTTGTCTTACTTCTCTCATATCTCCCTAGCTTTTTGTGTTCCTCGATGTCTTTTTTGCAGATTTCCTTTGATACTTCCTTCAATATGTCATTATATTTGCCATCTCCTTTTTGTCTCTTGAAATTTAGTTTTTTATTTCGTCCTTCTCTATGCCGGTGATTACTATAGATTTATTGATATCTGCAGTATCTTTGACCAATTTAGGGTTATTTTTGATTATTTTCTTCACTTCCTTTCTAGTGCTTTTTTCTTCGACTCTTGTTTCTAAGTCTTTCCTAACTTTCACCATTTCAGCATATGTCGTTTCTACATCGTCTTTGTAACTCTGCAACACTTCATTCACGTGGGTTAACTTCTCTTCAGTTTCATTATTTTGGTCTATCAGACTACTTGCTTGCCTAACTATCTCTGTATCATTTTTGAATTCCTCCATAATACTCTCACGGTTAACAACGGTACTTGCCATTTCACTGATCTTCCTATTAAGTGAACATACCTCAAATGTCAACTAATCTATTGTTGTCTCTTTCCTGTTTAATTCCTTTACTAATTTTTCATTTTCTTCCTTCTGCATACGCAGTTCTTTCTTAATGACATCCATTTCGCTCTGAAATGCCTTTTCCAATCTGATCATCCTTTCTACTAATTTGTTGAATGCTTCCATTTCGACTAGTTCCTGGTAGAAATCGTCCTGTTTCCTACCCCTTTCTCTCTTCCCAGCTCCTTCCATATTCGCTTCACTTAATATGGTGGTCCTTTTTATGTTAATAATAAGAAAAAATGTTTTTACTTACAATTTGTGCATCTTAACTCGCCTGTGGTGCCGTACGGTAGTCGAAACAGCTAACTGGTTCATGACACCCACACGTTGAAGACATGTAACCAATTCCGACTGGAACTTCACTTCAACAAGGGGAACAAACACACAGCCAGCCATCCTCTATATTATAACATCCATCTGGCTCAGCTACATCTATTATCCCTTCAACTTATGAGACTTGGAAGCACCTGTCTCGGAGTATAATGACTTCCTTAGTATGTTCACTGTCCTGCTCATCATCATCATGATCATCATCATCATCATCATCATCCGGACCTCCTTTCCCACCCTAGGGCAGGGTGAGGAGTACTAACGTCCAGACAGCCAAAGTTGGCCCACTCCAATGGGCCACGCTTTCATTCACTCATCATTCAAGCCCCCGGAATCCTGGCTCTATCTGATACGCCCAAAACTTTCATCACATTCAGTAGCCTCACATAAACGTATCCAACAGAGTCAGTCCGAAGGCTGTCACTGTAAAAATGGTGCCAAATCCCTGCTCATGCACATCTTACAACATTCATCCAGTCAGCTCGATCTCTTCTCAGTCCCCTAGCTTTACCGACTTCCTTTACCTCTCTTCCTCACACGCTCATCCGCCATATCCTTCCACCTTCTCCTTGGCCTACTTCGCCTCCTCGCTCCTTCAAATTTGCTCGGATATACATTTTTCACCACTCTATTGTTAACCATTCTCTCCACATGAACTCAGTACACTTACTTCGATTCTGGTGTCAACAGACTTCCCCACTCCGCATCTTTCATGAATCACATTATTTCGCATCCTATCCACTCTCTGTACTCCACATACATTCCCCAGCAGTCCCATCTCCACTGCTCTCACTCCTGACTTTTAATTTTCATGCCACATCATAGTCTCACATCCGTAGGCTATATTAAAGTTGGCACTAACACTCCTTCATGTCAACCTCGTGCAGCTGGAACACTCAAGCTTCTCTTTCTTATCTAGGCCTTCATAGCACCAGCTACCTTCCTTCCTTGTGTCACTCTACTTTCCATTCTTTTGCACATTTTTCTCTCTTTTCTGTCACTGTACCCAGGTATTAGAACTCTTTAACCAATTCCAGGCACTGTCCATCCACTGTAACATCACACTGAGAGTCGCCTTCTCTCTCGATTACAATCACTTTACTCTTTTCTACATTTACTCTCGAGGCACGACGCTCACAGACACCTACAAAACTCTGCACTACTCTACCAAGCTCTTGTCCGGTATTTGCAAGTAGCACTTCATCATCAACATATAACAAATTTGAGATATTCCATCACAACATTGTCGCACTCCCACATCCATCGTGAACCATTCACTTAGATGCCCATTAACCCTTACACATGCCTCACTACCATCATAAAAACTCTTGACGGCACCTTGCAGTTTACCATGTACACCGTAAATGCGCAAAACCTTCCACAATCCTTCTCTGTCTAGTTTGTCGTATGCTTTTTCCAGATTCATAAATGCCATACACACCATATAGCTCTTCTTACAAGTCTTCCTCATTATCTGTCTCATTGCAAATATTTGATCCACACATCCCATGCCACTCCTAAAGCCACCCTGTTCATCACTCACTAGGACTTCTGATATCTCTCTTACTTTCTAATATTTCTTTCATAGACCTTCTCTATAACTCTCAAACTTATGTCACGATAATTCTTGCACTCACTTCCCTCACCTTTATTTTTGTACAGGGGTACAATCACAGCCTTTTTCCACTCTGTTGGCAGGATTTCTCCAACAAGCACTTAATTCTGCTCTCTCCACTACACTTAATCATCTTTGCATGCACCTCATTAACCCCAGCTGCTTTCCCATTTTTCAGCCGCTGCACGGCGTTCATCAACTGTGCGAGCATCAAGTTTCCTGGCACTTCATTCCTTCTCTGCACACCCCAAAACCAATTTTGTTTAGAGTGGCTCTTCTCTTTCTATTGTCATTCATCAGGCTTTCAAAATAGTCTTCCCATATGGGCCTTACTTCATCCCGATGGGTTAATAATCTACCACTTACATTCTTCACATTTTCACATTTCTTTCGGCCGTCACTTCTACATTTACTCACCTCTTTCCAGAAAAACTTCATTTTTTTCAGAAGTTTGCATTCATTTTTCTTCCTAGATCATCATTTACCTTCTTCTTTTTCCTCTTCACATGCTTCTTGCTCTCAATATATTCAATTCTTATTTCATTTGATCTGCCATTTCTTTGACTTTCACTCTTTCTCACTGACTGCTCCTCTCTTTCCTGGTCCACCTCACAGCTCTCAGTTTGATCTTGCGTACCACAGTCATATGATCTGACAGACCTGCACATCGTCCTCTCACGGCCCTCATATCAGCAACCATTCCCAGCATCGGCCTCTCTACGAACACGTAATCAATCAGGCTTCTCTCAACACGATCTCCCTTCCATCTATACCATGTATATTTATGTGCATCTTTGTGTTTGAAATACGAGTTACAAATGCACAACCTCTTTTCCTGACACATATCCTTCAGTGGCTTCTCATTATCATTTTCTCCTGGTACTCCATTCTAACATATTGTCATCCTCAGGACCAATGTCTGCTCTTCCATTCATATCACTCATTATGATCATTTTATAGCTCCTGGGCATTTCTCCTACTGCTTCATTCAGCTCATCCCAAAACCTGTCTTTCTCTCACTCCTGTCATCACACAGTGCATACGCTACAATCACTGCCACTTTCACCTTCTCAAACTTGAACCAGACATACATGCATCTCAAGTTGACACATTTGTAATCTCTCATTCCACTCTGCCACACCTCATTCATCAACAAAGCAACTCCTTCTTTGCATCTTCCTCGCCTATTCACACCCAATTTTACACATTTCACATCCTCCCACTCCTCCACTTCACACCGTTTCAACATTGTTTCACACAGTGCCATCACGGCATATCTCGCACTCTCGCACATATTCGCCACGTCCACCCTCTTGCTCTCCTCTCACATTTCAAATGGCCATGCGAATCTGCCCATCAAGTTGGGATCCTGGGCAGGTATTGGGCCCTCCAAGGCTCTCTCCGAAACGTCTGCCATGATTAGCTGATTTTAGATAAGGGAATCTGGGGGTACTTAACCCCCCCCCCAAAAAAAAAAAACAAAAAAAAAAACAGTTATTTGTTTACCAACAGCGTAGTACATGGTTTCCTGGGTACAGGAAACCATTTGGCTTGTCACTCAGTGTAGAGACCATAAGGCATCCCTACACTGAGTGAGTGGATGATGGGCATCCCTACCTACCACACTATCAATTGACACTAATCCATTAGAAGTGATATTAGCAAACAGAATTCTTAGAATGAATTACACTGCTTGCTGTTTGGGCGAGGATGCTCTGATGGTGTCTTACTACCACTTTCATCAAATTCTGACAGCTGCACCATCCCAGCGTCATTAGTATTCAATGTTGGCTCTACAGGATTTGACCATCAGCACCTGGCTGCTCCACTCTGGCTTATCATACTCATAAACAGCTGCTGAGATTGTATCTGACTACCCTTCAGCCTATCTATTCATGTTTGCGTACTTTTAGCATCATACCCCATTTGATTGACCTGCGCACCTGAGATGTTGATGGCAACACTCGCCAAGATGCGTTCACAGTATTATGATTTTGCTGGTCTACCATTATATTATGAGGTTTTAATGTTAGTTTGCTTTATTCACGTGGTAATGCATGTATAAACTGCAAGGATTGATATAACCCTACACTGACCTTAGTGAAATGAGTAGCTACTCCTGGTTCGAAAATGTTTGTGCAACAATGGAAATAACTCAGTATGTTCATTCATTCATTGCCAGACGCCATGTATCCCGAACGGGGTGGCCAAGGGCTTAGAGTTAATTGTTTTACAGGGCACTAATCCTCCACCAACCCCACTTGACAAGCAGTATGTTAGCCTAGTAAAAACAAAAGTAGTCTGCAGGACTTTCTTTTTCACAGGAACAAACATAGCCTAAACTAATTCTTCAGTATGAAAGGGAATGTTGTTGTGGTCTGCAGAGATTATAAGTATTGGATTCCAAGGAGAAGAAACGGACAGCACTGGCTACAAGAAGGAAAGTTATGGCAGGGGAACACCTTATTGAAAAATAAGTAGTGAAAATAAATAGCAATGATGAAATAATGGAGTTGTAATAACTACATTAGTGGAAAGTCTGATAATACCCTCATGTATACTGCCTAGTCTTAGTTTTGAGATGCTTTCTGCCTAGTTCAAAATCAATTTTTTTCTCTTATTTGACCTGCTTTCCTTTATACCTTCGTGATTTTCCGGTGCAACAGTGATAATTTCAGTCCATTTGTTTATCACATCTTGGGGATATTTCTTCTTTTATTTCTTTAATCTTCTTGCCGTTCTATCAAAGGCTTGTGTGGTGTGTGTGTGTGTGTGTGTGTGTGTGTGTGTGAGGGGGGGGGGAAGGGAGAAGTAAATATTTAGCGCGATACAACGAGAAGCCAATGGACGTGTCATTGAAAAAAACACACAAAGAAGAAAAAATCAGAATAACATAAAAAGGAGAGAGAGAGAGAGAGAGAGAGAGAGAGAGAGTGTGTTCATACAGTAGCTTCCCGCACTTGCCATTTGAGTGTTGCCATTGACACAGATGTGAACATTTATTCATCACGGCAATTACTTTTTGCTTATTTATAGTGATGAAAGCATACAGTTATTTTGGTTATCAGAAGAACAGATTAAGTATACTTTTCGTGTTTTGATGGTCAGCTGAGTACTTTATTCCTAGGAACATGAGAGGAAAGTATATAAAAATAAATATTATCAAATATCTGGCGTCTTTTGCGAGTATATACATCGTCGGCAGCCAATCAGCAGCGACGAATCAAACACACCCTACTCTCCCCATACATCTCAGGAGCACGTGTCAATCAAATACGGTATAGTAATCCTTAAGTATTTATCAGATCAATAGATTTATATCTAGTATGATTTCCTTTCATCTGCAGCACTCTTCCTGTAGGTTACTTTGCTTCTTTTAGTCAGTCTATTTTATGAAGAGCGTTTGGGCGTTGTCCCTCTTGGGGAGTCCCCGTCCCACACTGTGCCGTACTTTGTACTGGGCAACTTAATCGGATTAGACAAAAGGGGCAAATGACAACTCTCCCTCCCAGCACACCACTCTCTCTCTCTCTCTCTCTCTCTCTCTCTCTCTGCATATAGAAATTGCATTTTCTGTAATTTCTTTCTATAAAAAGTCTATACGGTTTTATGAATTATTAAAATTTGAGGAAAAACCTCGTGACTGACTGTCTCTCTAACATTATTTTTTATTATGACTGATTTTCTCCTTAAAGTATGATGTTTTATTTGTGGTTTATAATATTGATTTATTTTCCACACCACCTCTGAGGTTGAGGAAAAGCCTCCTGACTGTCTTGTTGCGCTCCTATTCAATTTCCACCACATTCCCTCCCTCCCTCCCTCCCTCCGTCTTGCCTTTTCTCCCTTATCTCCGGCCTCTCCAACCTCCCTCCCTCGCTGTCTGCCTATCCCCCTTATCTCCATTCACTTTCCCTCCTCTCTCTCTCTCTCTGTTACTGTCTGTTTGTCAACATTGTTTTCCTTATGAATCTGATACTTTCCTTAAAGTATGATGTTTTATTTGTTCTCTATAATTTCGACTTTTTCCACACCACCTTTGATGTAAAAGTCAAGGTGCCTTTTTTTTTTTTTTTTTATTTAGAGGTTTTCCCCAGGAGGCCTAATCAACAGCTTTTGAGGGAACAATTATAGGTCCTCTGTTTGCCTTCTCTTCTAAAAAATACTTACAGGTATTTACGTTGTAAATAAGTCCTTTTTCTCTACTGTGGAGCACACGAGAGCGAGTAGCAGGAGTAAGAGCATCCATCTCAGGTGGCGGCCAGAGTGGAAATGACCTGGATTAACACGGTCACTCTACCCTTACAAGAGTGGCAACGTTGGAAAGCAACGGTGCCAAGTCTTGTGGTATTTATAAAAAGTCATTGTTAGTATTGGAAAAAAAAAAAAAAAGACATTTATAACATTTTATAGCCTTATTAGAGAATTAAATATATATATACTGTAAATAAACTTCATTTAGAAGTAGTAAATAGCTGACATAAGACAGGGGGGTGTACACGTTTGGCAGAGAGGCGGACGAGGAAATTCCCAAGAGGGACAACGCCTAAACGCGCTTCAGAAAATATACAGACCTTAGGATTTTCTTACTGGTCCTTTGGCAACACTGTCCCCACTCTCTTTGATGGAACTAACATGCATTGAGGTTATAGTTTTCCAGTAGGTTCATCTAACTTCGTCTTAACTGGTTTGCAAGAATGGTTTGCGAGTCTACCTGGTTCATTCTCATATATCTACCAAGAGAATGTAGCTTAGAGTCGTATTTGGGGATGATACTAATTATCAGCCATAACAGCTGCCTTAATCAGGTTAGCCGCCCTTTACTCAACTAGAAGACTGGCAACACCCATCCAGTTTTTCTTGTCAAGTTTTCCTAGATCATAAGTTCTCTCAGTTTAGTCAAATCATCGTCAGTGTTCTCAGAGTGCAGCCACTGATCAAGTAAATCTTGAAGTACTCGAGCATATCCACATGGGTATGATATTTTTGTAAGTGGAAGTGGTTCAGAATTTGAACTTGTAATTTCTGGTTCAAGTTTATAAGTCTTAAGACCTGGATCCGTTACCACCTCATATTCAGCACACTGGTCAAGTACTCAAGTGATAAATATAGGCCCCCTTTCCTATACCCTTAAGTACACTGCAGTAATATTTACCAAGAGTCCCCAGGTCATGAAAGACGACCTGCTTCCTGCTTAAACATTTTAAAGTATCATTAAAAGTATTGCTTACTAAATGGAGGGACTCATGTTCTTGGTAGCATCAAAAGAGTCACTAGTAGAGGCGCCACAAAAAATATGTGAACCACTAAGCTGCCTCAGTTTGTAGGCTGCTCGTGATCTAGTTGAAGCTTGTTTCCTTCGTACTTGAAGTTGTCTCATTTGCATCTGAATCTTGCCTAATTCATGTTGTGCATTATCACTAGGGTATTAACATTTACATTCTGAGCTGCATCACTGTGAATAGCTGGCTCTCGCTCAGAGAGCTCAGGATTCTCATCATTACCATCACTGTGAATGGATCAGTCTTGTTCCATGAGATCATAGCCATTTGTGTCATGATCAGTTTCAACATCTTCACTCCTGAATCAGGCTTAGTAAATTTGGCTTACTAATTTTCACTGAGAAATTTCACTCGCAAGACCTGAGCAACCAGAACTAAGTTCAGATTTAGTAATATTTTCCACCTCAGATTATCTAGGCTCATTTTACAAAAATGTTCTTATATCATCAAAATTAGTCCGCACCATAACTGATAATTATATAATTGCAGCAGGTTCACAGCAAAAT
Source organism: Coenobita brevimanus (assembly GCF_032717465.1). Classification (NCBI taxonomy): domain Eukaryota; kingdom Metazoa; phylum Arthropoda; class Malacostraca; order Decapoda; family Coenobitidae; genus Coenobita; species Coenobita brevimanus. Next base: position 13,886,815 of record NC_136956.1, read on the forward strand.
TACTATGCTGTCCTGGCAAGGTAGCCATTTTAATTCTATTTTGGTTTGTCCAGGAATATATGTTTCAGCGGCGCTTGAACAAATAAACCTTAGTTTACTTACAAAATCTCTATACAACGTGTCACAGAACTGGGTTCTTTTATATACCAGACAGGTGAACAGTGGGGCGCGCCTACCCAAATAAAATCACTCATAGACTTATACAAAGACGATTAGACACTTCAATTAATAGAGTACTAAACTGGAACAGTTATGTTACTAGGCTGCTTTTTACAAGTTAATATGGATGTCAATTCATTACTTATGATTCGATATCTTGGAGTACTTCTTACACCACATTACTAAACTAAGAGAGAGGCTGAAGTCGACAGTAGTGACTCCTCCATCCCTAACTACTCTTGATATATCCCACTATCCACGTCCTTTTTCCTCCACTGACTTATATGAAAGCACTACAATATCTGTTTAAAATCAGTTTCTTGAGGGGGCGGTCTAGACAGGTTATTCTAATACCTAATAGGCTGGTTCCCCAGGATAGTATTACAGTACATGGTGGTTGAAGTAGCGCCACACGGTCAGGCCCCAGATTATACACACACACACACACACACACACACACACACACACACACACACACACACACACACACACAGGCATGCAAAAACATTATCGCTCCGCCTTCTAAAGGTGGGCGATAATTATAGGAGAAAGTAAATCAAGAAAACCCGTGAAGCTTGGTGATTTCAAAGTAATGGGAGGATATCCCAACCTGATCCAGAAGTTGAAGAATTTTGAATACAAACATGGCAGCCCACTACCCACTGGCCAGAGGCAACCACCAACTACACCACCGTCAACTCCACATCTATGCAGTGTTGATCTGCCTAAAAACTTGTGGGCATCCAAACTAATTATGCGAACATTATTTAGTTATTATGAGATCCAATTCTCATGTGATGCCAATGGAAATCCTGTACAGCCAGCTGTTAAAATAATGTAGTTTTATTATTCATCACTGTAACATAAATCAGCATTTTCTGCAATCATATTACCATCCTATGATTTTTGTATATTCACTATTCTTGTCACTAACCGATTTATAATTATTTGCTAAGCTCATCATAATATTAGCTGATTTAATTATCATTCCTTCTGTGTATACATTAACTTAATTTAAAATGTCCCTATTAATTAATATGCTCTTTTTATTAGTATAAGACAAACGATACTGTCATAATTTCATTATCAACCACATGTATTAACAATGTTTTTTTATTATTATGACTGTCTTTGATTAATCTCTACTTTTGTAACATGCGGAAATATGTTTACTGGAAGGGAGAAATATGTATTATGCAAATACAAAGACACTGAGCAAATGTTTCGTGTTGAGTTTTGAGAACCAGCCAATGCTTGAACGCGCTGACTAGTGCTGACAGTTTCCTGCCACCAAATTTTGAAACTAAGGAGGAGAACGCTGAGAAGACTGGCTTACCTATACACATCCAAGAATTCCTTAACCCAGTGTTACGTGTTGGTAAACTGAAGCTCACTTACCTCTCTCTTTAAAGGAAATTAGGAGAAACTGAGAACAACTTTATTCCAAGTGTGTAGCACGGCCCTCTTCCACTAAAGTATCCAGTCGTCGTGGAAGTCTTTTTAAACAACCCGAATTCCTGATGGGATATTTACAGGCCTACATCTTACATAAGGTTTATGAAAAAAAAATATATATATATACCAGGAATACATAGATGGAGCAAATATTGAAACAAAACACAGGAGGCAGTGCATTCTTGATTTGCTGAGCTGAATGATACAGGTGTGTGTGTGTGTGTGTGTGTGTGTGTGTGTGTGTGTGTGTGTGTGTGTGTGTGTGTGTGTGTGTGTGTGTGTGTGTGTGTCATAATTATCAAGTTCTGTCTGCTGTTGCCTGAGAGCGGGGCAGCAACCAGGCCTTGTCACGTACCAGAGTCGGTCACGTTTCACTGAACTTGAAAATGATCTGATCAAGCAACAACAGACTTTCTAACAGCTATACTGTGCATTCCTACACCTACATTATACAACTGGCTAAACATTAAGGCATATACACTATAATTCTCCCCCAGGTAGACAAAATGTCTCCCGGCCTGAGAAGGGAAGAAGAGATCATCAAAAGTTGACTAAATTATTAGAACAATGTTAGTGGGTAATTAGATGACATAATAATGTGAACAGTAGCTGGCCACGATACTAATAATAATAGGAGTATACTAAGTGGACAAGGAAATCCTAGTTAAAATTTAAAGGAAATTGACTACGCGTGATATTCTATATCGGGAATAAATGGAATGCATTATACGTGCACACAGAAAAAAGATGTAATATAATGGAGCATGAGGAAATAACTGTCAGCTGCGCGACAACACTACCAGTGAGTACTCAAACGGAAATACAAGATGATTGCATGGTTGACAAACTTATTCATACGTCTTGTGGCAAGTAATAAAACTGCAGTAATATATAGGATCCTTGATGTCTTCCTAAAGAGCTAGGGCCTCACAATAACTAGACAACAAGGCACTCGAAATATCCATTATTCATATGATGAGTATTTCTTCAGTTTTTCAGAGAATGTAAACAAAAAATGTGTGTGTGTGTGTGTGTGTGTGTGTGTGTGTGTGTGTGTGTGTGTGTGTGTGTGTGTGTGTGTGTGTGTGTGTGCAGTTGAACAGCTGTGCACAGGCAAAGGTGGAGTAGGCGATGGTGCTGTTGGTGGCGGTCTTGGTGTTGACAGACGTGGCTGGGCCGTGGGTGGTAATGGGACAGGTGCCTTCATGTTCCCACTGTAAACCACCTCAAAACCAGGGTCAGACTGCGTTTTCTTCACATCAGTTTTAGACTGGACAAACTTTCCTATTTTTCATGGCCTAACTGACTTGGTATGAATCCTAAATTCATGGAGTCTTCTCTCCATACGTTTGACACAACAGTGAACAATGACTTCTATGATCAGGAATCCTACATGGGTGAATGCTATAGGAGGGTACACAAAATGAGGGGTCAAGAAAGAGTGATGAACGAAATTCCATAACATTCATAAAGTCAGCTGTTTAGGTAATCCATCATGTCCAGCTGAGAAGAGGTAATATTTAAGGCGTCAATGGTGAAGGTGGAAGAGATGTTAACAAGCACAAGGAATTCGTAATTTGAGAACGAATGGCATAATGCTGTCATGTTGGGCATGAAGAAAAAGGATTTTCCTTGATGAAATAATAGACTGGAGCAGTGTATAGGCCAGAGGTGCAGAGGAAAAGGAATTGGATGAGAGATGAAAAGTGACCGAGATATGAAGTGGATATTGACTATGATAGTCGTAGAATGGACGGTAACTTGTGATACAGGATAGTAAATTCTAAGCTTGAGAACGGGAAAATAGGATGAAGACTGAAGTTAGTGTGAACCTATTCCAAGACTCAGCAAAGATCTGGCATCAGAACAAAGTCTAGATGAACATGATCACTAATAACTAAAATGTGAATAAAATCCTTAACTTCGGTATACAATAGGAGATACAGATACAATGAGCAATAGGAAGGTGATATACAATATTTCAGTGATAATATTAATCTTATCCAGTTTTACTAAGACATGAAAAACTTGTTCAGTTTTGTTCGTATTTCATTCATATGTGTGTAACAATGTTACCAGGTAATTTATGACGAATGTTTAGCAACCTATCCTGTGGGAGATGACGTCCTTCACTAACTCTGTGGTTTCAGCAACGTCCCCCGAGAGAGAATTACATCTTCAATATATATATATATATATATATATATAGATATAGATATAGATATATATAGATATATATAGATATATATATATATATATATATATATATATATAGACAGAGAGAGAGAGAGAGAGAGAGAGGGTGATGAGAGAAGTAAAACACGAATGGAGAGAGGGATGGCGTTGGTAATGAATGGTGATGGATGGAATATCTCAAATTTGTTGTATGCTGACAATGCAGTACTGCTTGCAAGTACTGGACAAGAACTTGGTAGGCTAGTGCAGAGTTTTGTTGATGTCTGTGAGCGTTGTGCCTTGAGAGTAAATGTAAAGAGTAAAGTAATGGTTACTGAGAGACAAGGTGACTCCCAGTGCGATGTTACAGTGAATGGAGAGAGACTGGAATTGTTGAGACAGTTCAAATACCTGGGTACAGTGGTAGGAAAGAGAGGAAAATGTGCAAAAGAAATCGAAAGTAGAGTGACACAAGGAAGAAAAGAAGCTGGTGCAATGACGGCGTTGATAAGAAACAGAGGCTTGAGTTTTGCAGCTGCACGAGGCTTACATGAAGGAGTCTTAGTGCCAACTTTAACATATGGATGTGAGACTATGGTGTGGCATGAAAATGAAGTCAACAGTAAGAGCAGTGGAGGTGGGACTGCTGAGGAATGTATGTGGTGTACAGAGTGTGGATAGGATGCGAAATAATGTGATTCGCGAAAGATGTGGAGTGAGGAAGTCGGTGGACACCAGAATCGAAGAGAGTGTACTGAGAAAGTATGGTCATATGGAGAGAATGGATAACAATAGAGTGGTGAAAAAGGTATATCTGAGCGAATCTGAAGGAGGGAGGAGGCGAGGTAGGCCAAGGAGAAGGTGGAGAGATATGGTGGATGAGTGTGTGAGGAAGAGAGGTTTGGAATGAGGCAAGGGAACTGACAAGAGATCGAGCTGGCTGGATGAATGTTGTGAGAAGTGCATGATCAGGGATTTGGCACCCCTTTTTAACGTGACAGCATCCGGACTGACTCAATCGGATACGTTTATATGAAGCTATCGATCATGATGAATGTTTTTGGCGTATCCGATAAAACCAGGATTCCGGCGGCTTGAATGATGCGTGACTGGAAGCGTGGCCCATTGGATGGGCAAATCTAAGCTGTCTGGACATTGCTACTCCTCACCCTACCCTAGGGTGGGGAAAGAGGTCCGGATGATGATGCTTATTATAATAATAATAATAATAATAATAATAATAATAATAATAATAATGATAATAATAATCATCATCATAATAACTGTACATTCTGTGGACATCTTATTGATAATATATATATATATATATATATATATATATATATATATATATATATATATATATATATTTATTTTGTCGGGGGGGGGGAGGAGGTCTAGAAGGCTGGCATTCCAAGACCGTTCGAGACAAAGTCTTCAAATATTCAGGAGTGATGTATCTTAGCAGCAGGCTTCTTTTGACACAAAAATTGTTTTCCTATCACTGGCGCCGCACTAGCGCCCTCTGTTATTTTTTTTCTCTTTTTGCTCCCCTGCGTAACAAAAACTACTGAATTGATTGCTTTGCAAATGCTCCATTATGTAGTCATCGACATATACTAGTGCACCTCGGTACTGATACTTTTCTAGAAATTGAGGAAAATCAAAATGGCCACCTCATGCCTAAATGTGCTAAATCGGAAAGTCTTTGGCTGATTTAGATCAAACTTGATGAAAACGTAGTGGGTAATGAGGGAACATGATCTGCATAGTATGAATGATCTTGACCTTGATCTCAAGGTCACATGTCAGAATCGTAAAATTTGAGTAATACCAAAAGTTCCTTAACATTAAATCTACAATTATAAAAATATTTTAATCTGGAATGTGGAGTCCTTTGACTATTGCTTCAGCAGTTTCGGAATCCATGTTATTATTATTATTATCATTATTATTATTATTATTATTGTTATTATTATTATTATTATCATTACTATTATTATTATTATTATTATTATATCTATTTCCAGGCTCCTTAATCCCATAAGGGGTGGCCACAAACAAATCGCCTCCATGTCGCCCTGTTCCCCTCCATTTCACTGCCCTCCTCTCAGCTAACAGCCGCCTCTCTTATATAATCTCTCCACTACATCCCTCCATCTCATCTTCGGCCTCCCCTCCCTCCCCCACCTCCACCTCACTCACATACATTCTCCTCGTCAGTCTCTCGCTCTCCATCCTCACCACATGGCCAAACCACCTCAGTATATTCCTCCTAACGCTTTCTGTCACATCCACATCAACACCACAACGAACCTTCACATCCTCACATGTCAATCTGTCTCTCCATGCAGCTCCACATGCTCCTCACAAATAACCCTTTTCTACTGCTTTCACTCACGACTTCCGTCTTTATTATTTTTATTTTTATTATTATTATTATTATTATTATTATTATTATTATCATTATTACATTAAAACCAGTCTTTGTGATTATTGTGATGTGCCAGAAAAGTTTGAAATTATTTGTCTGCGGCTAGGAGTAAATTATCTGGTAACATCGACGCTATTTGAGTACCTGTCCCATAAGTGCCCCTTTCACCTACCTACCGTTTTTATTACCTTTCTGAACAACCCCTGGTAACTGCACTCACACCTCTTAACTGGCCTACTTACCTTCCTGCTTCTTTTTCAAGAATGGCTATTATTTTGATTCCAACAATAGTGTTTATGCTGCCAAACGAAACTCGTATTTAAAAAAAATAAAAAGAAACATCCACTTTACGTACGACTGTAACATCAGTTGAATTTGATGGCACACCTACTAGGTATATCACTGATAGGACAGAGCTAAGCTCCTCCTTCAACTATCATTCGGACATCAACTCTTGCCCATCCTCTTTGGCAAACCAAAAGTCTCAGTGGCCCCATGCTACGGCTACCAAGAACATTTAACCACTCCGCTCTGGAAAAAAAAAAAAAATCACACCATTAAGTATGCTTGTATGTATAGCTTATCATTCTGGTGCTCAGACAAAGGAAAATACTAACATTAACACTCTTTCAATCTGATGACTTATTTTATAATTTGGCCTTAGCTGTCTCAAGACTGATTAATACAGCTTAGTAGGACTGTTTCAGAATGGGTCAGAGATATAGATCTCATTAATACCTTCATTTTTGGAGGTCTGTCATAAACCCAATAACGGCATCCAGAGGTTACATGAATAACCTACACAAGGCATCACCAGATTCAATGGGCCGGTACTGCAAATGATGCACAAAGAATCTGAATGATAACATAACCTTCATGACGCAACATGCATGAGACTGTTTACAAATAAAGTGAAGCACGATGACTGTAGAGTAAAAAAAAACAATTTGTAAATAATGAACTTTGATGAATGACTGTAAGTATAGATTAAGGGCTATTTTGACAGATAAAACAATATAAAACTGCTGTATGGGTTAATTGTGAGTACCTGCAGAGTATTCTTATCAAAAAGTGTCAGCATTAAAATTTAGTAAATTATCACACACGACTGTCACCCAACCGGTACCTGGCTTTAAAGTGGAGAACGACCAGGCCCGAGAGAAAGTGCAGAAAACTATACGAGATGGGTCCCGGCACCTGACATCTGGTAAGGTCAGTCAGTGTATCGATTGAGGTTGTTTCTCATGGTCAGTCCTTTGATGTAAAGGAATATATGAATCAGTATCGTTGATAATTTTCAGACATTACTTTACTAGCGACACAACAATGAATAACCATCCCTTCTCACAGCACCTCAACGAGCATGTGGCTACCACACACGAGACAGACTCATCAACCCGGTCCCAAGGTCACTTAATTCAATAAAATATATGAGCGATACTTGCAAGCTGGAAAACGGGTACTTTTATATATTACCATTTGTTTTTATTAACATAAGTTACATAACATATAATATATATACATTTCATTATACATTTACAGTGCAACTTTGAATTATATATATATATATATATATATATATATATATATATATATATATATATATATATCTGTGTGTGTGTGTGTGTGTGTGTGTGTGTGTGTGTGTGTGTATTATAAACTTTCAATTATCCTTTGTCGCAATATGCGGCCCAAAGCAATATCCGGTGCAGCTGGCTTGGCTCTACTGAAGCAACATCCGGTGAAATGGGACGTAACTGGAGGTTTTATGAAATATCCAACTTTGAGGCGTATCAGCCAGCTCGTAAGAGGTAGTCAACCGGCGCTGTATTATTGTATCACTGTACTGAACTTTTATTTTACTGTATTTTATGCTTAGTTTTCATTTTTTACTCATGGGAAAGTGTTTAGGATAGAGGGTGGAGATGGACAGTAACACAATATCCTGCTCAATGCTGCATGTCCAGCTGATGGGGAAGTACTATACATTATCTGGCGTTTCACGTTATGCAGAATAAGGCTTGGCTGAATTACAATGGATAATTCAGAGTTTTACTGTGTGAATATATATATATATATATTTATATATATATATATATATATATATATATATATATATATATATATATATATATATATATATATATATATATATAAAACATCATCATCATCATCATCCATTGAGATCCACTGCAGGACCGGCCTATCCCTACAGAAGCAGGGACGATACAGTCAATATATCTCTACCCAGTGGCTTAGGCGTTTGGTAGAGACTGTATGTAGGATGAGAAGAGCTTGTGAGTGTGATTGTAGTGTTGTAGTGGCTTTGGATGTGTGTGTAGTCTGTGAACCAAGTGTAATCTGCCCGCCTTAAGCCGACTGGGTGCAAGCATACTAGTAGGCTACACTGGTTCAACCACAGCACCCCTTGTGTCCGCCAAAGTAGCAAGTGGCTTGGTGAACGCTTCCGAAAGTTTGTACAACTCTGGCGGGATGCGAACCCGCGCTCACCAGCTTGCGAAACGCACACTCTACCACAGATGCTCCATATACTGTATATATATATATATATATATATATATATATATATATATATATATATATATATATATATATAGATAGATAGATAGATAGATAGATAAGAGAAAGATAGATAGAAAGATATATAGATATATAGGTATATATATATATATATATATATATATATATATATATATATATATATATATATATATATATATCCATCCATCCATCATCCAAGCCCACGTTGCCCCATGAGGAGTGTAGGAGCCCAGGGCTAGGCAAGTTGGTCCTGACATTTATGATGAGAATGACCTGTCTTTCTCATGCCTGAGTGGCATTACGTGAGCAACAAACTCAACCACCGCTTGGATAGAAATATATATATATATATATATATAATATAAGTGCCCATGATAAGAGTTGCATCCCATTTTTAACTTGATAGTCAGTGGAATAGCTCTGCTCCATGAGTGTTTGTAAGGTCTGTCATTTAACAATGAAACAGAACAGTGTCCTTACCTGTATGAATGTCGGTTGAATTGGGAAGTGGAGCCCATAATTCTGAAAGCCTGATGAATACAAGGATGTACAGGCATGTTATTGGTCACACTCATGATAGTTATCTAGTATTCTTGTGTATGTGTGTTTCTTTAATTAACTCAGATACTCATCAACATTTTAGTGAACAATGGTGTCATGTGGACTATGATATGTGTTAGTTATTTCACAGATAATATATATTTTTTCTGATTGTTTATGAACCTGAATATAGTTCCCCACGAATACTTGCAAAATGTGAAAACAAAAATATATTTATATTATTCTTTTATCACTCCACGAGAAGTAGGTGAGCCGAGTATAGCAAGTACTGTGAACTCCTCAAGTGGCGGCACAATGAGGTAACAAGTTAAGTGCACTCAGACAGTGCATACCTCCGCCCTCGCCTATACCAGACACCTCAGATCACCATCAAATTCATTAAACTCTTCCTTAGGCCATCACCCACATATCCACAAAATGTCACTGAAATCAATTAATAATTTATTTTTGGATATTTTATGGACAGACAAAAAAGCAGTTCAGAACCAGGACTTGAAGTCAAATCATCACCAAAATTTAATCGACTCTTTCTCGGTCCGTGACCCACATATCAAGATTTTATTGAAATCCATCAATACATTTCTAGATATCTTGTGGGAAAACAAGCCAAAACATAAGCAGAGACAGGGATGAACACATAACATCCCCTAATATGTCGGTGGAGGTAAAAACAACTCCAGCAAAACCTTTGGCGCTACCACTGAGCTCTGTAATATGGAGAGGCTTTCCTAAAGGCAGCGCCATGACGTTTATGTGGCCACCGCCATGGGCACAGGGCAGTGCTGATGATGTTTATGCAGTACACCCGACGCCAGCACTTTTTTGAAATCAGCCAGTGAATTTGGAAAATATAGTCCCATGGACCATTGCACAGCTAAAATACAGTGCCATGGCCCACTGCTCAGTTTATGTAAGCAACAGCAAAACAGAAACAGCAAGCTAAGAACAGTGTTCCAATTGCCTTACCATGATGGAGGCGCAAGTGAAGGTGTTTCAATGCGGCGGCCAAAATTACACTCCCGCTGCGGAGATAGCCTTCCATACTACGGAGCTCAGTGGCCGCTACGCTCATAAACCACAGTAAGTATTGTGGATCCTCTGGCGGCAGCACAGGGAAATAGTTATCCCAGCACCATGAACCTCTCACACTACACTACCCTTATTAACCACAAGCCCCCAGATGCTTGTATCCTTCACTTATATATATAGATATATATATATATATATATATATATATATATATATATATATTGGATTGGGCCAATTTGGGCTGTCCGGACATTGCTACTCCTCACCCTGCCCTAGGGTGGGAAAGGAGGTCCGGGTGATGATGATGATGATGATGATGATGATGATGATGATCATTATCTATCTATCCATATATATATATATATATATATATATATATATATATATATATATATATATATGCAAGCTTAGACGAGTACTCTGAATGAGGTAAAGGAGAGGATCAGGGAGGAGAGACATAGAGAGGCTGCAGAACTGTAGAGACTTTCCGCATCGTGACTCGTGGCATTGTCGGTCGTGTCTTTCTCCACGCCCTTCGTCTGTGCCATCTTCTCCCTTTCCAGCTTTTCTCTTTCTAGGTCTTCAAATCTGGAGCCCCCGCCTGGGCGTATGGGCATCAGTTCATCTGGTAGGTCTGGGTAATGAATCTTCTTTCCTTCAAAGACTGGCAGGACCAAAGGCTCTTCCATCAGAGTTTCTTCAGCCCTTGTCTTTCTCGAGATGTTGTGATGTTTCTTGGGGTACTTGCCACTGGAGACTTCCATGAGGTGAGTTTTCTCCTTGAGCAGCTGCTGAGCCTGAGGAATATGGAATATATGTAACTGATTTTTTTTTTTTCAATGTCATCTTCAGAATTTAAATAATTTCTGCTTAAGCTGTTGCTGCTACATTAATATATGATATTTCAACAGAACTCTGGTACCGATAGGTTCAGTGAATCTTAACGCCAAAATAAGCATTGCCAACCAATGATGGTAGTTGGTGTTGTAGTCTTCGTCTCATTAGAACAAGTTCCTGGTTTATGCTAAACTGTTAACACCATATTATTAACACATTGTGACAGCAGCCTTGTATTAATACTACAGCACCTTAGTTGTTTGCAATAATGTTACCGGTAGAAAAATTATGAGCGGTTTTCTCTAATCGATCCTGATGAGTCTGGGCAACGATGGTATATCATTTTCACTTCAATAGTGCATAATAGTTTATGTATTCCTGGATCGAAAGGTCGTGTATAGAGCTGCTACTTGTACTGTTTTTTTTTGTTTTTTTTGACAATGTTTGTTGCCATATTTAGATCTGCAATATTTCTAATACCATTTCTTGAAGTGCGGAACAACACAACTGTCATGGGAATGCATGGATCTTGTGAAGAACTGTTTGGATGTTAGGTTATAATATTATTAATGTTATAACCGGATATCGTTCTTTCATTATTTTACATTCAGATCAATACTCTTATTACCTTACAGGGAAACTCTTACTTATTTAAACATACTGTTTACTAAAAACTCTGTGCATGGCAAAAATTTGTTAGTGCCTTCAGTGCTATGACGTTTTTCAGTCCGAATATCGATAAAATTATATTCAGCTATGTAAAGACGCCCTTCGGCTAAGCGAGTGAAAAACAAGCTATATATATCAGTTTTTCCAACCCTAGAAATCTTTACTTATTCTAAATAACTCTGTAATATTTAATAAATCTTGCAATCAAGTAGTTAACATATGACTTACTAGGTGTGCAAACACTATTAACTGTGCATCAAAATTATATGCATGCCAACATTATTCTTCAGCAACTTCTAGACATATGACGAGTTCAACTTGAAAAGAAAGAAAAAAATCTCATCTGCTGGTCTTTGACACATACTGAGTCTCCGATATTCATTATTTTACCTTGATCGTATTTCATCCTCACACATCACCACTAATACACATTACAACCACATGGAAGAAATCTCCAAATGTCATTTTTCAGTTTTCACTGCACATAGTTATTTACATATCATTACTGAGTATCTACGGTCTGTCTGGCTGAGCAGACCTATCAACTCCTGATAGGCAACTGCCCCTGCTGGGCCATCCTGTAGATGTATAGAACATTCAACCTTTACAAAATGATCCATATTTTGCCATCAACTATTAGTTCCATTCTGTTTCTTAGGCGCCTTAAATGACCTCAGTTGCCAGCTGTCGTACGTTATCATCAAAGGAAAATATCACACACCCTTGTCTTACTCCAGCAGACTTACTAAAAGAATCATTCCTGCTGCCATCTATTCTCACAAGTAATTTACCGCCATTATAAAGGTTAAGCCCCAGTGATTCTGGGCACCTTTAACTGCATCGTTCATCATTTCATGCGTCTTTTTTCGATCCTATGAGTAGCACAAGAATAACAAATTATTCTCACATGCATCTTTTCTCTCATTCTATTGCAAAAAGATGAAACGCACATCTCTCACCTCTTTGTAATAGACCTGACATTCCTTATCTATCGCATCTTCTTAATTACTTTTTGTTTTACATCTTACTGCAACGCACGTCAGATATATTCCTAGTTAATTTTTACATAAAAGTTTCAATCTTTTACTTTTCTTGCAGCAGTGAAAACCTCCACACGTTTCCCGAAGAAAATAATCGTCAGTTTTCCCCAACATATAAATATTTTTTACCTTGCACACCTCATCTGCACTTGCTGTCCTCTGATCGTCCCACACGACTGTGTAAGTTGGATCAGTGAATGAAGAAGCAATTGTGAAATGCGGCAATGTGTGAGGTGTAACTGTAGTGTCTGCCTTTGTGATATTTAGAGTATGGTGCGGTAAGTAAAGTGTGTATTTGTGTGGGGTGGTCGTGAAAAGACCGGGGGATATGGTAGTGTGCAATGTGAACAGTAAGGTGTGGTATTAAAGTCTGTTTTAGGGTGAGAGCAATACAGCCCAGTAGCAAACACTCCATACCTCTTCTGTAACTGTCCCTGGTTCTGTCGTTTCTCCTCTGTCCTCCTTCCTTTCCTTCATGTTTTCCTCCAGTAATCTTCTCCCTGCATCTTCCATCCTCTGCTCCTCTCGGTGAAGTAGTTCCTTCTCTTCTCTCTGGGTTATAATCACACCCACTTCCTCTTCTTGTGCTGTTCCTCCATCTTCTTTACTCATCCATTCTTCCTCCTCCAAGTAAGTTAGCTCCTCCTCCGGCTCCCTCTCCCCTTCCGGCTGCAAGGGGGGAATGGGGGGTGATTGTGGGAGGGGTGAGGAAGGAGGGAGGGGGAGAGGAGTGGCTGCTGCCAATAACACCAGCAGAGCGGCAACCTGGGAGGGGAAGAGACCGCATTACACAACAGCAAGAGTGCTTTATTACTGTGCTTAAAAAAGCGTTGGATGCCAGATTAATTACCTTACGAATCTGAATGGTGGCCACTCAGATCAATAAAACCGTCACAAGAAGCAAGAGTAAAACATTAACATTGTAATGGTACTTGTTTGACTCAGATTTTAAAACCCTCGTAATAAGACGTTCGCAAAATTTTATGACATCATATTCTGCTAGTACGATTACAGAAAACAAAAATTTTCTTTCAAAATGATTGTTAAAAAGTAGGAACGGCAAAAGTGCAGAGACAAATGATTAAGAATAAAGAAGAAAAAAAGAAACAAGAGAGTAGGACGGGAGGAGATTTAGAGACCTATATCCATTACTACATTCCACAATTTACCCACAAACTTGTAGCTGGTGGAATTTAATAATGGACATAGGTCTCCAAGTCTCCCATCCTGAATGTTCTCTTGTTTCTGTGCTTTTTTAAAGTCTTATCTGTGAACTTTTGCCATTCCTATCTCTTAACGATCATTTTAGAAGATTTTTTTTGTTTTCTACTAGTGGAAGTATCTGTCACCCACAATCCCATCCATTCATATGCAGATGACTCAATACTACTGTAATGCTGAGTTGAATTTGGCTCGACTTCTCGTCCCAATTCAACTCAACGCGGAGCGGGGTCCTCTTTCGAGACCGGAGCTAGTGCAATGAAGAGAGGTAGGACATAAAAACCTTCGGCAACACCATACACGTGTATTACTTCAGTCAGACACAGGACACTTCAGTAGACATTACATCACAATATAGAGCAATACAAAAACCTTATCTAAAATATTGTGTATCTCGCAGGATACTAGCTTTCTAGATACTAATGACAATATAACAAATCTTAGTACTATGAGTGCAGTAAATACCCGTGCGCGCGGAGCGCGTGAGGGGAGAGGGGGGGTGTTTGTGATCTACCAGGAGGAGGTAGGGAGACATGGAGAGTGACTTAAAACGGCGAGGAGGAAGTTATGGTAATATTTAAGGAGGCCCGATATTAGCAAGGGAGTTTTGGTGTTTTCTTTTGGCGAAGATTCTTTGACAATTAACTCTGGTTCTTATTTTGACTTTAAGAGCGGGAGTGAGGAATGGAGAGAGTTTTTAGGAATAGCGTGCGGAGCAGGGGAATATCGTTATTACTCGCCGTCCTTGTTGTTTTGGTGACACTAGGTTTTTGTCGGCACAACTTATGCATTACACACCTCCCCGATACGTTATGTAGTCTCTCACTTCCCAACGCGTAACAAAGTCGGAACACTCGTAAATACTATTCCACTATATTACTCAGAGCCTAGCCAATAACACTCCAATAATATTTTAGTCTTTCTTCGGGCTCTAGTGATATGTCCTTAGAAAACTTCGGGATGACACTCGCACGTATTTTCACTTGAGGTCTCAACCCACATTCTCATCCTTTAACGGGGTATTATGTCCTGGTTTACCCCAATGGAGATTACATGAAATTACTGCACCATACTTATTCTAAGAGGAAAGGAGTCACACTTAACCTACTTCACGATTATTACAGGATCACTCGTATTTCCTTATGGAGAGAAACACGGTCACATCATTGATGATCCGGTCGGACTGAGGGCGTCGTCAGGGTGGGGCGAGCCGGGAGGGCACGGGGCGACTCGCGAGGGCGTCCTCTCACGTCCGGGGGTTTCCGGACTGGGCTCCGGTGTAAGGCCCTTGGGACTGGGGCCGAAGAGATCTAGGAACCTCTGGGTCAGGTCCCGGCGTCGCGGGGGCGTGGTGAGGTCTCGCCCGGGTGTCCTAGGGCGGGCCGGAAGAGGCGACGGACTTCGGTCTCCTATGACCAGGGGCGCCGGCAGGGGAGGACTGCGGCAGCGGCTGTCACGGGGGCCCGACAGGTGGGTCTTCTCAAGGGCCACGCGTAGGGAACAGAGGCCGGGGGAAACAGGGAGGTCTCTCCGAGAATTCCCGGAGTGAGGCTCCTGGAGTTCAACCTCCGGTCGTGGAGACGTCTTTCTCCTCACTATACCTTGGGAGCGACCATCGATCGTCTCTACCAGAGTGCTGAGGGAGCGACCGTTGATCGTCTCTACCTGAGCTTTCAGGGAGCGACCATTGATCGTCTCTACCTGATTTTTATGGGAGCGACCATAGATCGTCTCTACCTTGTTTTTATGGGAGCCACCATTGATCGTCTCTACCGGAGTGCTGAGGGAGCGACCATTGATCGTCTCTACCTGAGCTTTCAGGGAGCGACCATTGATCATCTCTACCTGATTTTTATGGGAGCGACCATATATCGTCTCTACCTTGTTTTTAGGTGAGCGACCATTGATCGTCTCTACCGGAGTACTGAGGAAGCGACCGTTGATCGTCTCTACCTGAGCTTTCAGGGAGCGACCATTGATCGTCTCTACCTGATTTTTATGGGAGCGACCATAGATCGTCTCTACCTTGTTTTTAGGGGAGCGACCATTGATCGTCTCTACCGGAGTGCTGAGGGAGTGACCGTTGATCGTCTCTACCTGAGCTTTCAGGGAGTGACCATTGATCGTCTCTACCTGATTTTTATGGGAGCGACCATAGATCGTCTCTACCTTGTTTTTAGGGGAGCGACCATTGATCGTCTCTACCTTAGGGGCGCTGCCTGGAGTATAGTTTCTGACTCCACCCCTAGCTAACTCGGTGATTCCGCCACGCGAAGGTAGTGTCTTTCGCCTACGGTGGCGGCAGCGTGGTGGTTGAATGTCACAGGGGCGCACGGCCCGGGCTGACATACGTCGTTGTTGCCCGGAATGGTGGTGGCTGGTGGCGGCTACCCCGTGGGGTCCGAGTGGGGGTGTCGGCATTCTCGTGGGCGAACTCCGTTGTTTCTGGTTCGCCTCGTTGTCGGGGATACTATGGTATTCTCCGGAATATTCCGGAGTACCGTATGTGTGTTCGTTAAAGCCACGCATTTCAACTACATAGTTCATTCACACTCAGACACCCATTTACAAAGTCTAATATCTCTATCTCTCAACTCAGTACAGCCATCTCCATAACTCAAGACCTATCTACGATCAGTGAATGGGGACAAAACAACCTTGTCTCATTTAATGCTAGTAAAACTAATTATATTCAATGTACTAATAGACAGATATTGTCAGATTCGTATATTACCTTCAGTGCTACTAATATTCCCATCTCCAAAAGTATTGAAATTCTCGGCGTCTCACTTAACAATGCCCTCAGCTGGACCTCTCATGTTAGATTACCTGCTAAAACCGCCTCAAGAAACATGGATTATTGTACAGATTTCGTAACTCCTTCACTGACGAACAGTTAGCTATAATTTATAAGAGTCATGTGCACTCTCAGCTTGATTATTGCTCACCCTTGTGGAATGGATGTGGAGAAGTTGCATTAAAAGAACTAGATACAATTCAGAACAAAGCTGTTAGAATTATTAACAACCTTACCATTACAAATAAACTACCTCCCCTACAAGTAAGAAGGAATGTTGCCTCCCTTGCATTATTTTACAGATTTTCTATGGCAAATGCTCAGACGAAGTTGCATCCATGGTGCCACCTCTCCATGCCTTCCCTCATGCTACACGTGCATCTGGTAGCACTCTTGACTGGAATGTCACTCAGCCATACTGTAGAACTTCTGCCTATCAGAATTCTTTCATTCCCCAAACTGCATCTCTCTGGAACTCGCTTCCCCAGCGTTGTTTCCCTCCAAACTTCAACCAACAGCTGTTCAAGTCTAACTGTTATAGATATTTAACACGTCACGTCCAGACCGATTTCGCACCTCCGATACCCTCAAATCCTGAGCTATTTTGGAAATTTTTTGGGGGGGGCTAAAACCTCTGCTTTTGTTGAGAAACAAAGGAAAATCACCAAGAAAGGGCTTACCGGGGTCCATAAGTGGTCAAAACAGGTGAGGCACCCCGTGTCAGGTATTATGTTCTGTCATTGACGTGTCAGGCTCTTACGTTTTCTATGGTAGGTAATTTTGGGAGAAACAACAATGAACACATCTACATTTATTGATTTTGAACTAATAAACAATACAACAGCAATATAATGGTTTTCAATTATATATATAGGAGAAAGAAGCATTGTTCCATCGCACAAGCATAGCGAGTTTGGTCATATTGGTTACAAGCTAGTTGCTAAGTTTCTTGTTTCAGTAAACATATCATTTTTTCTACTTGCATAATACTGTTTCAATGACATTTTACCATTTTTGACTTTATGTAAATGTTTTCAGCTGTTTACATTCATTACAATGATATTTAGCATAACTATTGCTCACATCTGCTTACTCAGTGCACTCGCTATGACTCTTCTCTCAACGTACGTTATATTTTTTTTTACTTTTATATTATTGTTTTTATGACATTGTACCATTATTCATCCAATGTAAATGTTTTCACTTATTTACATTCCTTACGAGGGTATTTAGCGAAATGCTAGTGCATATTCATGTAGCAAGCACACTCGCTATCACTCGTGTTTCAACTTATATTTCTTCACTTCTAGTATACTTCCCCACTTACATTACACCCATTTCCACCTTATACTACTATTTACATATTTACGGACCTTATTTATTCCACTGAGCATCTGAATATCGCATCAATATACCCTCGCTAGGAATGTTTCGACTTAGATTATTTTTATGCACTTACATAATAATTTTCCACTTACATTACACCCGTTTCCACTTTTATACTACTATTTACATATTTACGGGCCTTATAATTACACTGAGCGTCTGTATGTCGCATTTCTTCCTGAGTATGAGCATCATATCGCATTCACATCATATCAGAACTGCATCAAGGTGTGATATTCACTGAAACAAGGGTGAATGCAGTCACCCAGGTCACACTCAACGCACTCTTAGCGGGTGTCTTTTCTCTGAGTGGTGGGTCTTACATGGGAATTACCACACACATGACACCTGCTATGGGGCCTAGGTCTATTTGGCTGGGGAGGGATAGGAGTGGGAAAATGGCGGGCAGATATTCCCAAGGGAGTTTGGGTGGTAGGGGCAGTGCGTGTGCGTTGTTGGGGCCTCTCGACCGAATAGGCTACCTGGCAAAAATCTCACGTGTATGCTCCCTCACAAACCCTTCAAAGGTTTCCTACACTCCTGTTGTCATGGCGAGTAGGTGGTGGCAATTGAGGGCAGTTATATCTAGCAAGTGAAAGAAGAGCTGCTTGTACCACTTCATCGTGGTCCTGGCACACTCGACAGTGGATATCATGGAGTCTGACTGGTCCACCAGGCGCATGTTGATGTTATAATCAAGCACACACTCAGGTTTCCAGATGTGGCGTCTCCTCTCACTGTGGTAATCCACAGACTCTGTACGGTGCATCAATGGGCGGTGAACCGTGGACAAGAGGCAGACTTCTCTGTTGTGGCTCCACACTGTAGCTAGGATGTTGTTAGCCTGGAAGAAGACCACCTCATTTTTTTCTAGTTTCCGTCCCACCTTCACCATGTGATGCCTGTTCACCTTGACGGTACCACAGAGTCCCGTGTCATGCAGGTGTAGATAACGAGCTAGAATTGGGGTAGTGTAGCAGTTTTCCAGGTAAAGGACGTGACCACGATGAAGGTAGTCTTCAATCATTGCCTTTACTACTGCTCCAGACAGTCCAATACTCCGATCTTCTATTATGTCTGTCTGTGCACCGGTGTACAAGACTATGTCTTGCACATATCCAGTCCTACAGTCACACATAACAAAGATCTTGAACCCAAAACGGTGCCTTTTGCTGGATATGTACTGCTGAAAGGAAGTATTGCCTCTCCACAACACGAGACTCTTGTCTATGACAAGGTCTCTATAGGGATAAAATGAGGAACGGAATGTTTGCCATAGGTGAACAAAAACCAGCCTAATTCGCCTCATCTTATCAGTATCATTTGCATTGGCAGGATCATCAGCATCGTAAAAGTGGAGGCGGATTATAATTTGCTGAAACTGATTATGGCTCATGATCTTGCCAAATACTGGTGTCTGCATGATAGGGTCCCTTGTCCAGTATGCTGGAATTCTGTTTTTACATACAATACCCATCAAAAGTACCAGGGCAAAAAATAAAAACATTTCTACGAGGGAGACAGGGTAATCATATATGATCGAATACCTGCTCCTTGTGCCCAGTCGTTCACTCTCAAGGCGCTGGCTGCTAGCAAAACGGTTGGTTTGTTCCACTATCTGCTCCACAAAACCCTCACCGAAGAACAGGTGGAAAAAATCCAGCTTGGTGGAACAACGGTGAATCCCTGGAGCCGTGCAGCCAGCACGCATCTGCTCAGTGATGGGGTGAATGATGGGATAAAAATCACTGCCATCTTCCCAATTCCAAATCACATTACCTTCACCCCCATCGTCCCCATCGTTGCCTTCATCGGGGTGGGGAGGAGATGCTGGTGGGGGAGGAGTTGCTGGTGGGGGAGGTTGGGGAGGAGGAGTGCAGAGGGCTTCCCCACTCGCACTCCTCTTCCCTCCGCCTTTACCCTTCCCCTTTCCCTTACTCTTACAGCCCTGGGGAACATCAGGGGGCTGTCGGGAGGAAGTCCGGGAATATTGGGGAGCATAAGACGTGCTGGGGAGTGGCTCCTCCTCACCTCCCGACTCCATCACCACACCACGTGATTCACCATGCACCCTCACTGCCCCACGTGATACGCTCCGCTGCCTCACACCACCACGGGAGAGCGATGCCTCATTCCCGCCACTCTCACTTTCAGTGCTCACCCCTACACTTTCTATTTCACTCCCCACTCCCTCCACATCACTTCCGCCCTCCCCAATCAAAACACTAGGCCCATACCTGCTAGTATGACGTGCTGTGCGCTCGGGGCCTTGATGCATGATTATCTCGCGGCCGTACCACATGGCAGCACGTCCTACGGCTTCATCCTCGTCCTCGTCCTCGATTTCTGGCTCCACATCACGTAGGGGCTGCCGAGAGGTGGTTGCACAATGTTTTGGTGCAGGCTGGCCCTCTCTAGTGGCACGATAGGTCACGTAGCGCTGCTTCCTCGGGGACGGGACCTCATCACTGCTGCTACTTTCCTCCTCCTCTGGTTGGACATAATCCTTGTCCACCACCTCGTCATCACGGGACGAATCACTGTTGCCTGTGAAGGCATCCAGGGCTGCTTGAATTTCCTCCTCCGAGAGACCTCTGTGCGCCATGTCTGACCTGGGTCACTGCTAACAGGTGAGTGACCAAGCTGAGGGTGAGCGTGGGTCGTGCGGGGTCGCCGAGTGTTCCCGCCTGGTGGCAGGTAGGGGAAGGTCTCCCGAACCTACGTACCCAAAATCAAGCACGTGATTTGAAATTTGTGCAAATTATGAAACTTGCAATTGCACAAAGTACCAGTGCATCGACGGGACTGACAGTTACATAATGTTGCAACGTAGTCATACGTCGACGGGATGCCTTGGGTTAATGAACAGAGAACACTGTAATCTGGTGTATAGATTATTATTTTTTTATTCATTTGTTTTTCCTTACTCTGTTCTGTTATTTAAAAAAAAAAAAAATGCATAAACCATGGGTTGGATTTGGATTGTTACATGCATAGCATACTGAAAGACTACAGCAAGGGTGTCTGCCCATCAAAAGGAGTGTTTTGGTATGTTTTTTAACTGTAAGCTAACCAGTATTGAGTAAAATGGCATATTGAGCAAAATGGCGTACATATGGGTGACCGTGATGCGGTTTTCAGACCATAACTCACGAACCATAGCCTCAATGCTTTTTTAGAATATGAAAAGAAACACCTAGGCCTACACTTGACAAGCAGCGTTTGGTGTATTGTACACTTGCGTACGACTTTTATTTGGAGTTATGACTGATTAAAGAGAGAGAGAGAGAGTGAATATATATATATACTGTGTATATATATATATATATATACTGTGTATATATATATATATATATATATATATATATATATATATATATATATATATATAGTCAACATTTATATATATCGTCAACATTATCTTCTAAGCATGATGTGGTAAAGTGTGAGTGATGTTGGAGGGTGACAAGGATTTCTAATGGTGGAACAGCTACTATTATTGCCAAACCGAACCACAAGTGTTTCATAACCTCTAAAAACTGACAGAAATCTGTCCAAGTTAAACTTTAAACTAGTAGGTCATGTAAGCATCGAGACCAAAAAAACTAAAAGTACACGAATCAGCCTGAAACCATTTAGGACTGTGTGTGTGTGTGTGTGAGAGAGAGAGAGAGAAACTTGATGCTTTTTTTTATTAGGAAGCTGTGCACCAGTTGTTGTACAGTGCTGGGTGTTTATAATATATGTAAGTAACTGTGTGGTGGAAGACACTTTATTGTCTCACCTCACTCCCCAGTAATTCACATGGCCACACTTCATCCTGTTATTTTTCAGTGGAAATCAATCACTGTTTCTGTCTCCGTCTGTCTAACTCATGTCTGTCTGTCTGTCTCTCTTTCTCAGGGGTTATCAGATTTAGTGCTTCTCTCTCACTGAATCAATCCCTCATTCCCTCACTCACTCACTTACTCTTTCTTGGGGAGTATGGTGCAGGCCTAATGGCAGGAATATTAGTAAAATGAAAGTTTGCACAATGGTTTCAGTCAGCGTTGTCCCCGTGGGCCTTCCCTTTGGGGTTGGCGGCATTCAAGGTTCCTACTCATAAACGTAGGCACAGTCTAGGAAATTTTCAGTGGTAGAGAGTCATTAGCGTCAGGAGGTAAGCATACTGGTACCCTCGGGAACTGCCCCTGATGGGGGGGGGGAGGGGTCAGTGGTCTCGGCCATAGGCATTATGCACTACCAAAGATTTTAACTGAAGAACGTGAAACTTTGTATTTTCGTAGATGTTGACTCCCGTCATGGTTTAAGCAGGGCGACCCCTCCAAGGGCTGCCCCTCATGGGGAAGGAGGCGACCCCTGGGGGTCCCGGCAAAACCATTACGTACTGCCATGTTTTTTAACCTAGGAACGCGAAATTCTGCGTATTGATACACGTAGGAGTTTACACCGGAAACACCTACTTCCCTGGGAAGAGGAGTAGGACATGACATGTAATTTGCAGTCATAGACCTTTCCTGAGGCTAATTTTTAGGCAGTATGAGACTCCTAAATGCCAAACTTTTGGTGGGGGGGAGGGATGCCCCAGGGTCCCTGGGCATCGCCATTATGCACAGTCATGATATTGAATCTAGGAACGCAAAATTTTGTGCACTGGTAGTCATTTGCTCCGACCACATTTCAGGCAGAATGAGACAACCCTACACGTAGGAAGTGCCCAAAGAGGGAATAGTGCCATAGTTTTCAGTAGGTACACGAAATTTTCCATGGTGTTAGACCTTCACCCGAATCACAGCTTATCAAAGGGTAAGACCCCTGATGCTTACTTCTCCACATCCCTTGTAAATATTTATTTTTTCCCCTTACATAATTGCAGGGGTGGGAGCAGATTTTTAAGGTGTCCTTTGTCTTATTCCCTTTTTTCTGAATTTGTTTAATTAAAGTTGGATGTGATAGAAGGTGAGTTTGGTATACAAATGCAGTAGTAAATAGGAACACACTGCTGGCCATTGTTACAGAATTTGTGAGACATCTACCACGAGAGTGTGCTGGTGGTTGTCAGTCTCTCTGCACTAAATCTGGCATACGTTTAATTTATATAGGTAAACAAAGACAAAGGCAATATGTCAGTTAAAATGTTGTTTCCAATAAACACTGAAGACACGAAAACCAAATTCAAGATGCATTCATTTCAAGAAGTCACTTCAGACACAGAGGAAGACAGATTTTGGAGAAAGACTTTAGAGTATTAAACTTTGTACATGGAGGACTGATAAATGTTCACATTTTGCTTTTAAATAGCATGACAAAAATATGTGAGAGCAAGTAGCTTTGTGTGTCGCCAGAAATGAGGGAGGGAAAAGGCAGAGAGTTCATAAGTCTACTAACCAGAGTAATACTTTCATACCTATATACTGGATTAAGAAGTTGACGTTTGTCCAAATTCTTGTTGTCTGTTAGGAATATATCTGTTTATCTGTAGTTTGATGGTGTGCTATTAGTTGTATGTTGCTAAGGCAAATGAAAAATTCTCGAGGTATTGGTAGCTTTACTTTATTGTTGAGGCAGTGTGCTGATGGAACGTCAAATCATTTATCTATTATGAAAAAGCAAACCTTTTAAAATTTATGTTGGCTAGAATACATTTAGCCAGCTTTAGGGGTATAAGTTTGTTGTGTGTTGTAGGTAAGGTGTATGGTAGAGTGTTAATTATGAAGTAAAGTGTTAGAAAGGGTACAGAGGGAGTGATTGGTGATGAGTAGTGTAGCTTTAGGAGAGGGAGGGGATGTGTGGATCAGGTGTTTGCTGTGAGACAGGTGTGTGAAAAATATTTAGCGAAAGGTAAGGATGTGTTTTGGGCGTTCATGGATTTAGAGAAAACGTATGATAGAACTGATAGGGAAGCTTTGTGGATTGCTTTAAGATTGTATGGGCCTGATGGTAGGTTACTAAAAGGAGTGAAAAGTTTTTCTGTAAATAGTAGAGCGTGTGTAAGAGTGGGAGATATTGTGAGTGATTGGTATCCCGTAAGAATGGGGCTGCAGCAGGGATGTGTGTTGTCACCTTGGTTGTTTAATATTTATATGGATGGTGTTGTAAGGGAGGTGAGTGGAAGAGTGTCAGGTAGAGGTCTGAGTCTGGTGAATGTTGATGGTAGAGAGTGAAATCTGAAGCAGCTGCTGTTTGGGGATGATACTGCACTGGTAGCTGATTCAGAGGAGAGATTGAGACAGTTCGTAAAGGGTTTGGAAAGGTGTGTGAAAGGAAGAAATTAAAGTAAATGAGAATAAGAGTAAAGTGATGAAGTGTTCGAGGTTGTTAGATCGAAGGAGTATGAATATAGTTTTGAATGGTGAGTTGCTTGAGGAGGCAGAGTGTTTTAAGTATTTAGGGTCACATGTTGTTGTGGATGGAAGAATAGATGCAGATGTGAAGTTTAGAATGAATGAAGTAGGAACGGTGCTGGGAGAAATGAAAAAAGTGTTTAGATGTCATTCTCTTAAAATAGATGTAAAGAGAAGGCTGTATGAGGGTGCTGTGGTACCGACTGCGTTATATGGGGATGAAACATGGAATATGGGTGTAGCAGAGAGGAAATGTAATGGAGATGAGGTGTGTGAGGAGTATGTGTGGAGTGACACGTATGAATTGAGTGAGAAATGACGAAGTGCAAAGGAGAACTGGAGTTGTTCGGGAGATGGCTGATCGAGTTGAGCAGAGGGTGTTGCGATGGTTTGGGCATATGGAGAGAATGGATAATGAGCAATTGGTGAAAAAGATAACTACAGCTGGTGTGAGAGGTGTAAGGCTGAAAGACCACGAATAGGATGGATGGACAGTGTGAAGAAAGCGTTGAGCAAGGAAGAGTGGCTGTGCGTGAAAGAAATGAATGGAGAGAAATTGTCTATCTATCTATCTACCTATTGCCAGACGCCTTAATCCAATACAGGGTGGCCACAAACAAATCGCCTCTCGCCCTGTCCCCCACCATTTCACTGCCCTGCTCCCAACTCAACCCCACTCCCTCATATACCTCTCCACTCCATCCCTCCATCTCATCCTCGGCTTCCCCTTCCCCCTCTCCCCCTCCACCTCACTCACAAACACTCCCCTCGTTAGTCTCTCACTCTCCATCCTCCCCACATGGCCAAAGCACCTCAGTATGGTTCATTCTTAGATCTCCTAACGCTTCCTATCACATCCACATCAACAACCACAATGCTCATTCACATCCTCATTTGTCAGTCTGTCGCTCCATGTGACTCTACATGGTCCTCTCAAATAACTCATTTCCACAGCTCTCACTCTTGAGTTGTGTCCTTCCAACAACGTCCAAGCTTCACTTCCATACGTTAGAGTTGGTATCACAATACTGTCATGTAATAACTCTTTCACTTCCATGCTCACTTCCCGTTTCTTATCACTGCTTTCAAGGAACCAGCAACATGTCTTCCTTGCTGTACCCTTTCAAGCACTTAACCCTCCAAACTTCCATCCTTACCCATCACACTACCCAAGTACTTAAACGTACTCACATTTTCCATTTCCTCATCATCCAACCTCGCTGTACATTCACTGACTTCACTTCTATCGAAGACCATACTGTAACTTTACTCTTCCCTACATTGACCTTTAGCTTCCGTTTCTTGCATACTCTTCCAAACTCATCGACCAAGCCTTGCAGCTCCCCTTTGTCTTCACTTAACAACACAGTATCATCTGCAAACAACAGTACAGGGAGTTTCCAAACACTGCCCTCTCTCATTAGGGCCACTCCAACATCCACTGCCCTACTTTGTATATCTCTTATAAGCCGATCCATGTGCAGATTGAACAACCATGGAGACAAGACACATCCTTGTTTCAACCCAAACTTCAAATAGAAAAATTCACACAGTTCACTAACGGCCCTCCTGGGGGTAGGGGGGTTTCAAGAATATTCCCCCAGTATCCCTGCTTGTCGTATGAGGTGACTAAAAGGGTTAGTGGTGGCTTAGTGCCCCACCCCGTAAAAAGAACTAACTAAACAAGCGAATAAAGCGCCTTGGACCAGGACGGACCATATGTTGATGACTAAGGAACGGACAAAGGACATTCTGAGGGTGGGAACATGGAATGTGAGAGGGGTGAATGATGAAGTGAAAGAGAGAGAGATTGTTCAGGTGCTTGAGGATGCAAAAGTGGATATATGTGGATTGACTGAAACTAAAAGGCCGGTGAAAAGGTGAGAGAATGGGAATATGGTTTAGGTATATGTGCGGAAGTTAATGAGAATGAGAGGGCAAGAGAGGGAGTATGTCTGATGATAAGCAAGAAGTGGAAGTAGAATATAAGAGACTATGGAACAGTGGGTGCAAGGATTGTATGGGTGAGGATGAAAGTAGGTATACAAACATTGGCGATTGTATGTGTGTATGCTCCAACATAGAACCGAGTGGCAAGAAGATGAGTTTTGGGCGAGAGTAGAAGCATCTATGGACAAATTTGAGAGGAGTGAGAGAGTGCTTTTGATTGGAGACATGAATGGCAATGTTGGGAATGTACGAGTGGATGGAGTGGTTGGTCAGTGGGGTGTGCCAGCTGAAGTAGATGGGAATGGTAGTGCTTTGGTGGACATTTGTGCTGGTAAGGGGCTGGCAATAGCCAATACCTACTTTCGGCATAAGATGATCCACCCGTACACATGGAGAGTAATGAGGAGGGTGGATGGTGAACTTGTTGAACGAAAGGCAATGATAGACTACGTGTGCGTGGATGAGCGAACGAGAAGACAAGTGTTGGATGCAAGAGTGTGGAGAGGCTGGGGGAAATGAGTCTCGGACCATCACTTAGTGATGGCCAAGATAAAACTGCAAAGAAAATGGTTAAGGAGACGAAGGGGAAGACAGGAGGAAAGAGCTCCTGTGAGAAGAGTGGAGAATTTCCAAGATAGTGAGAAAATGGCAGAGTATAAGAGTATAGTGGAAGAAAGATTGGGAAGGTATGAGCTAGAGCAGATGGAAGGGGTGGAAGACGTATGTAAGATATTCACGGAAGAGATAGACGCAGCATGTGAGGTGGTTTGTGGAGTGAGGAGGAGATGCAAGGGTGTGCAAGGGACAGC
Source organism: Coenobita brevimanus (assembly GCF_032717465.1). Lineage (NCBI taxonomy): Eukaryota > Metazoa > Arthropoda > Malacostraca > Decapoda > Coenobitidae > Coenobita > Coenobita brevimanus. Next base: position 13,914,243 of record NC_136956.1, read on the forward strand.
ATGGTGGAATGATGAGGTGAAACGAGCTGTGGAACAAAAGAAGAAGACATATAGTGAATGGTTAGTGAGTAGAGGTAGGGGAGAAGATGAGAGAGAGAAGAGAGAGGTATATGTGAGCAGGAGAAGGGAGGTGAAGGGACTGATGGAGGAGAGTATATATATGTGAAGAGTATGTACGAAGGAGCTAGGGCTACGGTGCGAGTGGATGGTGAGCTGAGCGAGTTCTTTGATCTCAATGTGGGACTGAAACAGGGTTGTGTGATGTCTCCATGGCTTTTTAATATATACATGGATGGGGTTGTACAGGAGGTGCAAGGTAGGGCAGTGGATGTGAGGTGGCTCTAATGAATGAGGATGAGATTTGGAAGATTCCGGTGTTGCTGTTTGCTGATGATACAGTATTGTTGAGTGAAGATGAATGGGAGTTGCAAGGTTTGGTGAATGAATTTGAGACAGTGTGTAGGAGGAGGAAGCTGAAAGTTAATGTAATCAATAGTAAAGTTATGGTGTTTGAGAGGAATGAAGTCACAGAATGTACAGTGAGGTTGGATGGTGAGGATATGGAGAATGTGAGTGCATTCAAGTACTTGGGTAGTGTGATGAGTAAGGAAGGATGGAACTTTGGGGGATGAAGTGCGTGAAAGGGTACAGCAGGGAAGGAAGGTTGTTGGTTCACTGAAAGCAGTGATGAGAAATAGGGAGGTGAGTATGGAAGTTAAGAAGTCACTGCATGATGGTATTGTGATCCCTACCCTAACGTATGGAAGCGAGGCGTGGACCTTGCAAGAAGGGAACAAGTCAAGAGTGAGAGCAATGGAAATGAGTCACTTGAAAGGAGCATGTGGAGTGACATGGAGGGACAGGTTGACGAATGAAGAAGTGAAGGAACGTTGTGGGGTGGATGTGGATGTGGTTGAGAAGATTAGGAGAAATACACTGAGGTGGTTTGGACATGAGGAGAGAATGGAGAATGAAAGACTGACTAAGAGGGTGTATGTAGGTGAGGTGGAGGGAGGGATAGGGAGGGGTAGACCGAGGATGAGGTGGAGTGATGGAGTTGAGAGGTATATGAGGGAGGGGGGGAGAGTTGGGGGGAGGGTAGTCAAATGGTGGGTGACAGAGCGACTTGGAGGCATTTTGTCTGTGGCCACCCTTTGTAGGATTAGGGTGTCGGGCTACAGATAGATAGATAGATACTATCCACACACACTGCAGTCTTAGCACCCTCATACATACTCTTCACAGCATTCAACAACTTCCCCTCTACTCCATATATTCTTAATAATTTCAACAATCCTTGTCCATCCACCCTGTCATATGCTTTCTCCAAATCCATGAAGGCTGCATGCAATTTCTTTCCCTTCTCTAGAAACTTTTCCACTGAAGATCTAAGAATGAATATCTGATCTACACAACCTCTTGCCATCCCAAAACCTCCCTGTTCTTCTTCAACCAATTCCTCTCTTATATAACTAACTCTGTCAATAAGTATCCTACCATATTCTTTACCTATTACACTAAGAAGACAAATGCCCCTATGATTACCACACACTTTTTTCCCCCTTTCCCTTTGTACAAGGCAATAATTATACCCGACTTCCAATCCTCCGGAATTCGACTTTCCTCTCATGCCAATCTGCACATCTTCCACATCCATTCTACTGCTATCATTCTCCCATGTTTCAGCATTTCACCACACGCTCCTGTCACGAGTTGGCGCGATTAAGTATTTGAATAAACTCGTGACATTAACTTTGGTGGGCAACCGCGAATTCTAGTGGAATCCCAGTATTTATCACTCAGTTTAACCGCCACATATTCACCCGATCAGGAGTGTTTTTCAGGACATTTTTCACTATTTCATAAGTGATCGTCTTTGTGCGTGACATTAACCTCCGCCTGAGTGATACTGCGGGTGTGTATCGCTCACACCCGCTGGCCATTATCAAGTGTGGCAACGACACTCTGATCAGTATTTCTTTTCGTTTTTCCTAGGTTTAAGAGTTAGCTTTTGAGTAAGTGAGTGAGTGAGTGCTATCTCCTTATTTTGGATTCATATTGAAACATGTAACGTAAATTTATTTCTTTGTAATCAATAAATTTAACAGTTCTTTTTCTTGAGCTTAATGTAATGTAAACTCGTGTTTTATTTCTCCATAAGCTTATTCCAGTTGCAGCTCCTAGCTTGCATAAACACTTTGTATTATTCATAACTGGTACTTAGGCCAGTCTTTTTTATTAACTCAAATCCGTTGTGCCATCTAGGAGTTAATTGCACCAGCAAGAACTTGTTTATCATTAATAGCATTATTGATTGTCAGGGTTAGAGTCACTTTCTCCAGAGGCCAACAGTACTAATAAACAGCATTTGTGAGTAATTAGTTCTCTGCTGTGTACTGTTGAGAAAGTTTATAAATTCTCGTCCTTAGAGAATCGGCGAAGTAAGCCGGCATAAAGTAATCATTGCTTGATTTTCACAAGACAATTCATTGTCCTGCTCTCAAGATTATTGAATAATATTCTTTAATATTGAATATACATAAAAAAAAAAAACGTGACATTTAGCGACCTCATTCCAGGATATTAACTCCTACCTCTAAAGCTATCGATGAGGTAATACTCACTCATACTTAGGTATTTATCATTAAAGTCTATAGGCACTATCTTACTGGTGATTATTGATTCAGTTCTATTAATTTACGTAATAGTTTTCGCAGTCAGTTGTTTGCTTAAATTTCTTTCTTTACCAGTTTAATTAGATAAAACTGGTCACCACTAACCTGTGCCTATATTCTTTATTCTTGATTATTGGCATCTTTCTTTGCAAAATTGCAGTCAGTACTAAGTCGCTAGTTTACTTAGATTGAGTTAGCATCATGGCTACCATCGTCTATGTACGGGAAGCTAGAGATATGGGGCTTAGCGACCCCCCAAAAATTCAAAACTACGTCCTCTCACGGTTTAATTATGAGCAACAACGAGAGAAAAATACCCGTGAAAAACGCGAAAGAGAACGTGAACACGAGCGACAACAACACGAATACGAGCAAAAACAATGCGAACTCGAGTTAGAACAAGAGCGAGAACAACGCGAATATGAGCGAGAACAACGTGAGAGAGAATGTCAACTCGAGTTAGAACAACGAGAGAGAGAACGTGAATACGAGAGAGAACAACGAGAACACGAACGTGCCGAGCGAGAAGCACGTGAAAAACATGAAATTGAGATGTTGAAGCTCTAGCGAGATTCCTTGGCTTCAGACACATCTGGTGCAGCTGGCCCAAGCTCCACGAGCGCTATCCCTGCACATATTATGGCAACCCCACACATCAAGCTTCCCCCATACAAGGAAGGTGAGCGAATCGAGCCATACATAGCTCGTTTTGATGACATGGCTCAGCTTTACCAGCTGGATGATGCAGCTAAGCGGCTTCAGTTTCTTAGCCTGTTTGAGGGCCCTGCCCTCGATATTCTCCACAGAATTCTTGGAGGCAATCTCACGTATGAGATGATGAAGGCCACACTCGTCAAAGCGTACGGTCTCACAGTTGAAGACACCAAGAGTCAGTTCATGAGTGCGCGTTTACAGGAAAAAGAGACTGCCATTCAGTTTCTTGACCAGCTTACTGCTTACTTAGGTGAGTGGATGGAGAAAGATGAAAATCCTTCCACGTGTGAGGGGATAATTGACCTTATGCTGCGCACGCAGCTAGAAAAGTTGTGGCCTACTGAACTTATGGCTCAGCTTAAGATCTGCCAGGTAAAGGATGCCAGCCAAATGGTGAAGAAGGCTGATGCATTCTTCACTGCATACGGGTATCAAACTCGCAAGCAGCATACCTGGAACAGGAAACCTGATAAATCTGGGAAACCATCTCAGACTGAACCCCAGCAACAAGGCCGTTCTCAGAATAATGGCCAAGGTCCAAAACCGCAGAAGAAGGACCAGGGGCAAAACACTCAGAAACCTGAGTGGAAGCGGTACGACAAGCAGAACCCTAACCAGCAGCAGTACCGGTATTTCAAGCAGCATCAGGGCAAGGACAAACCACGTAACCCTCAATCAGGACAATCGACTTTAGTGTATCGAAGGCAGGATGCAAATGCAGCCCTTATGCCACAACGAGCGTACAGTGGTGCGAACCCCACCAGTACAGGTACTTCACCACAGTTCACTAGTTCCCCAGTGACAATGAACCCTCCTCCACAGGTGGTCAATGCTCCAGCTCCTCAGATGGTGAGTATGACCCCTCAGGTATCAAGTTCTCAGGGTGCCACATTTGCTGCATCATTTGTTCCGCAGTCTCACCAATGACTGGTTGCTACCTCCTCAGACCCTTCCACCAGTAACACTGCCTTTCTTGTTCAGCCAGGGTTTATGGGAGGTGTTTCTGTAAATGTCCTGAGAGATAATGATTCCTCAGGTTGCTCTGTCAAGCAAAGTTTAGTTCGGCCCCATGAGTACATGGGTAAGCAGATCCAAGTTAGACTTATTGACGGGTCAGTGAGATTGTTCCCTGAGGCACGTATCCAGGTGGCATCTCCTTTCTACACTGTCTTGACAGCTGCCGTTGTCATGCCAGAACCCTTGTTTGATGTCATTATCGGCATAATACCGGGCGTCATAAACAGTTGTGCCGTAGATGTTGTTACTCAGACTTCGGCTGTTGCAGTAAGACGAGCCATGGCCAAGGCTCCGAATCGCGTCACTTCGTTGACAGTCGCAACTCTGCAAGATTTGATTCGTAGTCAAGACGTTGTCCAAGAACAACAGTCTGACCCGAAACTTGCCTCAGTGCGTAAGAAGCTGAAGGGTAAAGTGATTAAGTATTCACGGGGAAGTCAAGCCAGGTTCCTTCGCAAGCGAGGACGGCTATACCGTGAGTCACAAACACCCCAGGGTGAGGTTCGACTACAGTTCGTCGTTCCTGCGAAGTATCGCTGGGTAGTGTTTGAATTAGGTCATTGTTCAGTCATGGGAGGTCACATGGGCCAAAAGAAAACCTCTGACTGCATCCATGCTGACTTTTTCTGGCCAGGAATGGGACAGGAAATAAAAAGGCTGGTGCGTTCCTATGGTGTGTCAGAGTACCACTGACTGGGGATGTGTCCATCCTGCGCCATTGAAACCAATGCCTGTAATCTCTGAACTGTTCGAGAGAGTAGCATTTGACATTGTTAGCCAATTTCTCCTAGGGCAAGTGATGGATCAAGGTACATCCTCACTATTAGTGATTTCAGCACCCGGTGACCTGAAGCCGTGGCCCTTAAGAATATAGAGGCCGTCACTGTTGCTGAGGCATTGATCGAAGTGTTCTGTCGCATAGGTATCCCTAAAGAGGTCTTAAGCGACCGGGGTTCGCAGTTCACCTCTGCAATGATAAACGAAGCATTCAGGTTGTTGTCCATCCGAGGCCTGCAAACTACGCCTTATCATCCCATGTGTAACGAGCTGTGTGAGAGGTTCAATGGGACTCTCAAGAAGATGTTAAAGCACATGGCCGCCGAACAGCCAAAGGAATGGCCGCGGTTCATTGCTCCTCTTCTGTTTGCTTATTGAGAAGCCTCACAGCACTCCTTGAAGTTCTCACTCTTTGAACTGGTGTATAGAAGGTCGGTTCGAGGACCACTTCAAGTCCTTCGCGAGTTATGGGACGATGAAGAACCCGACCCTGAAGTCAAGACCACCTACACCTACGTCCTTGATCTAGCTGACCACCTCCAGTCGACGTGCGAGTTAGCTAAGGAAGAATTGATCAAGGCGTGAAGTTCAGAAAGCCTATTATAATAAGAAGGCAAAACTTCGGAAGTTTAGTCCAGGCGATAAGTGCCTGGTGGTACTCCCCACTGCCCAGAACAAGTTGTTGGCGCAGTGGATGGGTCCATTTGATGTAGTAGAGCACATTTCAGACCTCAACTACATAATTCAGATCGGGAATCTTCGCAAAAGGTTCCACATTAACATGTTGAAGGCTTATCATGAGTCAGATCCCGAGGAGACTGGCCTATGAGTAGGTGATGATAGTGATCAGCCACTGGAAGAAACCGGGGCAGCCGCGGTGATCCCAGCTGATGACCATGATGACGAGCCCTTAACCGCTCAGTCCCGTCAGGAAGAGACTGTCTGAGATGCTTTACTTAACGCTGACTTAGCATTAGGTGATCAGAATGCCATAAGGTCACTGCTCTGTCAGTATGCTGATGTCTTCTCTGACCAACCTAGACTTGCAAAGGTTGATTGTCACAAAATTGAGTTGACCAGCGATACTCCTGTAAAGGTTAAGCCATATCCGATTCCCATGCGACTACTGGGCGCAGTAGACAACGAAATTGCTAACATGGAGATTGCAGGTATTATTGAAAAGTCCTCATCTCCTTACTGTAGTCCAATGGTAGTATTTCGCAAGATGGTTGAGTCAGGATTTGTGGCGACTATAGGAGGCTCAATGCAATCACCAAAGTGGATGCTGAGCCGATGGGTGACCACATTGCCATCTTCTCCAAGCTAGCAGGGTCACGATACTTCACAAAGCTCGATTTGGCGAAGGGATTCTTCCAGATTCCCCTTCACCCCAAGAGCCGTCAGTTCACTGCCTTTGCTACTCCTAGGAGGTTGTATCAGTATAAAGTCCTCCCAATTGGACTTACCAATTCCCCAGCAGTATTCAATCGTGCCATGAGACAAGTGCTCCATGGTACTGTAGGAGAAGAGATGTTCGTTCATAATGTCCTCTTTCATTCTGGCACATTGGAGGAGCACCTCGGACTCTTGTAAATTGTCTTCAGTAGACTCCAGAGTTTCAACATGACTGTGAAGCCTAGCAAATGTAAGATTGCTCACAGTGAGGTGGAGTTCCTCGGACATATTGTTGGCAACATCACTGCAGGTGTCAGGGTAACAAGATCAGAAAGGTTTGAGAAGCCACAAGACCCGTGACCAAGAAACAGGTTATGGCATTCGTTGGCCTAGTGGGGTATTATAGGAGTTTTACCCCCAACTTTGCTCTCATTGTCCAACCGTTGTACGAGGTGCTATGGAAATATGCTCCAAACACCACTGAATGGGGAGAAGCGCAAGAGAGATCTTTTATCGCTCTTAAGGTCATGCTGTGCAAGGAGCCTATCTTGCAGTTGCCTGATTCCAACAAACCTTTCATACTGTGCACTGATGCTTCACAAGGTGGAGTAGGTGCCATATTGATGCAGGAATCGGAAGGTGGAACTTCCCAGTGGCATACCACAGCCGAAAGCTAAAACCCGTGGAGAGGAATTACAGTACTGTTGAGAAGGAACTCATGGCCGTGGTTGATGGTGTTAATAAATATTATTATTTATATGGAGCAGCATTCACTCTGGAAACTGATCATATGCCACTCCCTAGTCTCAGTACAACCAAGACGGCTAATGCAAGATTGATACGCTGGACACTGTATTTACAGCAGTTTAACCTTATTGTGAGATACATCAAGAATTCAAGTAAGATGGATGAATAGAAGAAGGGAAAGACGAGAGAAAGGAGTAGTTGCAAGGAGAGTGGAAAGGTTACAAGAAGATGAGAAAAAGGCAGAGTATAAGAGAGAAGTGGAGGAATGATTGGGCAAATATGAATTGGAGCAGATGGGAGACGTGGAAGGTGTGTGTAGGATATTTACAGAAGAAATATGTGCAGCATGTGATGTGGTGTGTGGAAGGAAGAGAAGATGGAGGGGGGTGCAAGGAACAGCGTGGTGGACTGAAGAGGTCATACAGGCTGTGGCACAAAAGAAGAAAGCATACAATGAATGGATGAGATATAGGGGCGTGGAAGAAGTTGAGAGGGGGAAGAGAGTTATTGTAGAAAGAAAGGGAGAGGTGAAATGATTAGTAAGAGAGAGTAAGAAAAGAGTGGATGAGGAATTTGGAAGGAATTTGAGTGTAAAGTGGAGGGACTGTAAGAAAATGTTCTGGAAAGAGGTGAAAAGAGTAAGACAGGGTGGAAGTGAAGTTAGCAGGGGAGCGAAAGATAAAAATGTTAGATTACTAGTGGAAAAGGGAGAAAAAGCATGCAGATGGAGAGAACACTTTAAGGAATTATTGAACATAGAGGATGGAAGTAATGCAAGTATAAGTGGCTGGTGAATGGCTGGGAGAAGGAGGGAGGTGAGAAGACAGGAAGAAATCAGTGGGATAGAAGTTGTGGAAACAATGAAGAAAGTTAAATCGGGGAAAGCCCCAGGAATTGATGGAGTGTGTGGTGAAATGCTGAAGCATGGGGGAGAGATAGTAGTAGAATGGATGTAGAATGGATGTGGAAGATGTGCAGATTGGCCTGGGAGGAAGGTAGAGTCACGGAGGATTGGAAGTCAGGTATAATTATTCCCTTGTACAAGGGAAAAAGGGAAAAAGAAGTGTGTGGTAATCATAGAGGCATTTGTCTTCTTAGCATAATAAGAAGAGTGTATGGTAGGATACTTATTGACAGAGTTAGAGAAAGAACAGAGAAATTAGTTGGAGAAGAACAAGGAGGCTTTAGGAAGGGAAGAGGTTGTGTAGATCAGATATTCATTCTTAGATCTTTAGTGGAAAAGTTTCTAGAGAAGGGAAAGAAGTTGTATGAGGCTTTCATGGATTTGGAGAAAGCATATGATAGGATGGATAGACAAGGATTGTGGAAAGTGTTAAGAATATAAATAATGGAGTAGATGGAAAGTTGTTGAATGCTGTGAAGAGTATGTGCGATGGTGCGAAGGATGCAGTGCGTGTGGATGGTGAACTAAGTGAATTTTTCTCTTTGAAAGTTGGGTTGAAACAGGGATGTGTCATGTCGCCATGGTTGTTCAATCTGTACATGGATGGGGTATTAAAAGAGGTACAAGGTAGGGTAGTGGATGTTGGAGTGGCCCTGGTAAGAGAGGATAGTGTTTGGAAACTCCCTGTACGGTTGTTTGCAGATGATACTGTGTTGTTGAGTGAAGACGAAGGGGAACTTCAAGGCTTGGTGGATGAGTTTGGAAGAGTGTCTAAGAAACGGAATCTAAAGGTGAATGTAGGGAAGAGTAAAGTGATGGTCTTTGAGAGAGGTGAAGTCAGTGAATGTACAGCGAGGTTGGATGGTAAGGAATTGGAAAATGTGAGTACGTTTAAGTACTTGGGTAGTGTGACGAGTAAGGATGGAGGTTTGGAGGGTGAAGTGCTTGAAAGGGTACAGCAGGGAAAAAAGGTTGCTGGTTCTTTGAAAGCAGTGATAAGAAACAGGGAAGTGAGCATGGAAGTGAAAAAGTTACTACATGACAGTATTGTGATACCAACTCTAACGTACGGAAGTGAAGCTTGGACGTTGTTGGAAGGACACAAGTCAAGAGTGAGAGCAGTGAAAATGAGTTATTTAAGAGGAGCCTGTGGAGTCACATAGAGAGACAGGCTGACGTATGAGGATATAAAGGAATGTTGTGGTGTGGATGTGGATGTGATAGGAAGCGTTATGAGGAACACAGTGAGGTGGTTTGGCCATGTGGAGAGGATGGAGGGTGAAAGACTGACGAAGAGAGTGTATGTGAGTGAGGTGGAGGGGGGAAGAGGGAGGGGGAGGCCGAGCATGAGATGGAGGGATGGGGTGGAGAGGTATATGAGAGAGGGGGGTGTGAGTTGGGAGCAGGGTAGTGAAATGGCAAAGGACAAGGTGACTTGGAGGCGCTTTGTTTGTGGCCACCCCAAACAGGATTGAGGCATCTGGCAATAGATCGATAGATCAAAGGAAGTGATAACGTAGGTGCAGACCTTATGTCTCGCCTGCTAACTGCTGACTAACACGGGCAACTGTTGTATGCTGGGTTCCGTAAGATAGGCGTCCTCAGAGATTTGAGTAATCCAAGGACCAGTCTGCTTCCCATTTAGAAGTGTACCAGTAATTGCTGACGTCTTGCCTGTTGGTCCCACAGGACACGTTACGTCCAGGACCTGTATATACATGTACACCAAAAGTTAAGGGGGAAGTTTGAGAACCCTGCAGAGACAGTCCGAGGCTGTGTATGAATTACCTTGTGGAACGTCTCGAGCTGTGGGCCTCTCTAAGGATTCCCGGAGAATGCACAATATCCACACGAGTGTTCACACCCACGGTGGGTGTTAAAACGTGACCTGCCCAAGATAGCATAGCGATTCTCAGCTTCCTGTCATTAACCTTAAGTGTCGAGTTAGGTTAACCAGGAAATGCCCGTTCTGAGAGATTTGAGCAATTCAAGAACTGGTACGTTTCCTGGTTAATAATATTAGGTTAACTAGTAAACTGCCCGTTGTAAGAGATTTGAGCAATTCAAGAACTGGCACGTTTCCTAGTCAATAAGCGTTAACCAGTAAACTATAAGGGTCCTGAAAGATTTGTATATCCTAAGATTACGTTTCCTGGTTAATAATGACATAAGCACTGATTGCTAGGCAGAGAGAGAGAAATGACACTTTTGATGCTCCTTCTTGATTCCTTTCGCAGGTGCAGCTGGCGGGTGCAGCATTGCCGTGCAGAACAGCTGATCGTCCCTGACGCATGCTGCCGCCTCTTCTCTTCTGCCTTGTCGTCATCATTTATTATTGATTTGCATTATGTAATTTTACACATAGGTAAGTTACACCACAACTGTCACACCTACACCGTGTATTACATAACAATTAGTTGTTAATGTAAATGTAGCAAACTTTTCACTCAGTTTGACCTGAATACAGGATTTCTCACCGTCGTCATGGAGTTTTTCACTCAAGCTTGCTTCTATTAATGTAAATACGAGTTTTTTTTTTTTTTTTTTTCACTCACTGGCGACTGTGACTTTCTCCTGTACCAGGATAGCACACACACACCACAGTGTGAATCTTGTGTGACTGAGTTAGGATATATATGTATGTATATTGAAATTTTTTCCTGAGAAAAAAAAAAATCATTTTTGATGGGACGTAATGTCACAAGTTGGCGCGATTAAGTATTTGAATAAACTCATGACATTAACTTTGGTGGGAAACTGCAAATTCTAGTGGAATCCCAGTATTTATCGCTCAGTTTAACCGCCACGTATTCACCCGATCGGTAGTGTTTTTCAGGACATTTTTCACTATTTCATAAGTGATCGTCTTTATGCGTGACATTAACCTCCGCCTGAGTGATATTGCGGGTGTGTATCGCTAACACTCGTTGGCCGTTATCAAGTGTGGCAATGACACTCGCCTCTCTCCCACAATTTGAATCAGTCAGGATTTGAGCGCCGTGGAAGCAGGTAATGTGTGTGGCAGTGTCCTTCCTCAGCAACGACGCCCAGTTCCAGCTGCTGCTGTTGAATTCCAGAGGTTCAGAATGTGCAGCGTCCTTCCTCAGCAACGACGCCCAGTCATCTGCTTGGTCCACTTTTCTGACCAGTGTTTCTTTTCGTTTTTCCTAGGTTTAAGAGTTAGCTTTTGAGTGAGTGAGTGATTGAGTGCTATCTCCTTATTTTGGATTACTTTTGAAACACGTACTGTAAATTTATTTCTTTGTAATCAATAAATTTAACAGTTCTTTTTCTTGAGCTTAATATAATGTAAACTCGTTTTTTATTTCTCCATAAGCTTATTCCAGTTGCAGCTCCTAGCTTGCATAAACGCTTTGTATTATTCAAAACTGGTACTTAGGCCAGTCTTACTTATTAACTCAAATCCGTTGTGCCATCTAGGAGTTAATTGCACCAGCCAGAACTTGTTTATCATTAATAGCATTATTGATTGTCAGGGGTGGAGTCACTTTCTCCAGAGGCCAGCAGTACTAATAAACAGCATTCGTGAGTAATTAGTCTCTGCTGTGTACTGTTGAGAAAGTTTATAAATTCTCGTCCTTTGAGAATCGGCGAAGTAAACCGGCATAAAGTAATCATTGCTTGATTTTCGCAAGACAATTCATTGTCCTGCTCTCAAGATTATTGAATAATATTCTTTAATATTGAATATACATAAAAAATCCGTGACAACTTCATCAATTCCTGGGGCTTTCTCCATTTTGACTTTCTTCATTGCTTCCACATTGTCACGGGGTTTTTAAGATAAACGCAATATTAAAGGATAATTTTCAATAGTACTGATAGCAGGACAATGAATTGTCTTGCTAAAAATCAAGCAATGATTACTTTATCCTGGCTTGCTTCGCCGATTCTCTGAGAACGAGAATTTATAAACTTTCTCAACAGTACACAGCAGAGACTAATTCCTCACAATTGCTGTTGTTAGTACTGTTAGCCTCTGGAGAAAGTGACTTCACCCTTGACAATCAATAACTAATACTATGAATGATATCAGGTTCTTGCTGATGCATTAGCTCGTAGATGGCACAACGGATTTTAAGCTTAATACAACAAGACTGGCCGAAGTACCAGTTATGAATAGCAAAGCGTTTATGCAAGCTAGGAGCAGCAACTAGAATAAGCTTGATATGGAAAATAAAACACGAGTTTACATTACAATAAGCTCGAGAAAAAGAACTGTTAAATTTATAGATTACAAAGGAATAAATTTACAGTACGTTTCAAAGTGAATTCAAATAAGGAGATCGCACTCACTCGCTCACTCAAAAGCTAAACTCTTAAACCTAGGAAAAAAAAAACGAAAAGAAATACTAGTCAAAGAGTGGACTAAGCGGATGACTGGGCGTCGTAAATGGAAGGACACTGCACTCGCTGTCTCTTGCCAATTCACCATCTAGGTGGAAGTTCAGGAACTGGACAACAGGAATACGCATTGGTCCCAACCTGCTTTCACAGCGCTCAAACCTCGACTGACCAAATCGTGGGAAAGAGGGAAGTGTTGTGGCCGCATTACCAACGGCTAGAATGAGCAATACACGCCAACAACAAATCGCTCAGCGGAAGTACCAATGTCTTGCACAAAGACGATCATTTATGACATTGAAAAATTGTTTTGAAAAAACTCCCGACCGGGTGAGCGGTTAACTGAACGATAAACACTGGGATTCCACTAGAGTTCGCGGTTTCCCACTAAATTTAATGTCACGAGCCGACTCGTGACATTACGCCCCATCAAAAGTTGAAATTTTTTTCCAGGAAAAAAATGTCAATATACATACATATAAATCCTACTCAATCACACAAGATTCACACTGCGGTGTGTGTGTGCTATCCTGCTACAGGAGAAAGTCACAGCTGCCAGTGAGCGAAAAAAAACTCATATTTACATTAATAGAAGCAAGCTTGAGGGAAAAACTCCGTGACAACGGTGAAAAATCCTGTACTCAGGTCAAACTGAGCAAAAAGTTCGCTACATTTACATTAACAACTAATTTTTATGTAGCGTAATGTATGTAATACACGGTGTAGGTGTGACAGTTGTGGTGTAACTGTACCTAAGTGTAAAATCATGTAATGCAAATTTATAGTAAATAATGACGACGAGGCAGAAGAGAAGGGGCGGCAGCATGCAAAAGGGATGACCAGCTGATCTGCACAGCAATACTGCACCCATCAGCTGCACCTGGGAAAGGAATTAAGGTGCAGCATCAAAACTGTTATTTCTCTCTCTCTCTGCCTACCAATCAGTGCTTATGTCATTATTAACCAGGAAACGTAATTCTTGAATTCACAAATTGCTTAGAACCCTTATAGTTTACTGGTTAACGCTTATTAACTAGGAAATGTGCCAGTTCTTGAATTGCTCAAATCTCTCAGAATGGGCAGTTTACTAGTTAACCTAACATTATTAACCAGGAAACGTGCCAGTTCTTGAATTGCTCAAATTTCTTAAAACGTGCAGTTTACTGGTTAACCTAACTCTACACTTACGACTAATACAGGAAGATGAGAATCGCTACGAAATCTCGGGCAGGTCACGTTTCAACACCCACCGTGGCTGTAAACACTTGTGCGGATATTGTGCATTCTCTGAGAATCCTCAGAGAGGCCCACAGCTCGAGACGTTCCACAAGGTAATTCATACACAGCCTCGGACTATCTCTGCAGGGTTCTCAAACTTCCCCCTTAACTTATGGTATACATGTATATACAGGCCCTGGACATACTGTGTCCTGTAGGGTCAACAGGTGAGATGTCAGGTCTTACTGGTACACTTTTAACTGAGAACCAGGCTGGTCCTTGGATTACTCAAATCTCTGAGGACGCCCATTTTACGGAACCCAGCCTACAACAGTTGCCCGTGTTAGTCAGCAGTTAGCAGGCAAGACATCAGGTCTGCATCTATGTTATCACTTCCCTTGATGTATCTCACAACAAGGTTAAACTGCTGTAAATACAGTGTCCAGCATGTCAATCTTGCATTAGCTGTCTTGGTCGTGCGAAGACTAGTAAGTGGCATGTGATCAGTTTCCAGAGTGAATGGTGCCCCATATAAATAATAATAATATTTTTTAACACCATCATCCACGGCCAAGAGCTCCTTCTCAACAGTACTGTAATTCTTCTCGGCGGGTTTTAGCTTACGGCTGTGGTATGCCACTGGGAAGATTCCACCTTCCGATTCCTGCATCAATACGGCACCTACTCCATCTTGTGAAGCATCAGTGCGCAGTATGAAAGGTTTGCTGGAATCAGGCAACTGCAAGATAGGCTCCTTGCACAACATGTTCTTAAGAGTGATAAAAGGTCTCTCTTGCACTTCTCCCCATTCAATGGTGTTTGGAGCATATTTCCGTAGCACCTCGTACAACGGTTGGGCAATGAGAGCAAAGTTGGGGATAAAACTCCTATAATACCCCACTAGGCCAACGAATGCCCTAACCTGTTTCTTGGTCACGGGTCTCTGGGCTTCTCTAACCTTCCTGATCTTGTCACCCTGACACCTGCAGTGATTGTTGCCAACAATATGACCGAGGAACTCCACCTCACTGTGAGCAATCTTGCATTTGCTAGGCTTCACAGTCATGTTGAAACTCTGGAGTCTACTGAAGACAATTTCCAAGAGTCTGAGGTGCTCCTCCAACATGGCCGAATGAACGAGGACATCATCAATGAACATCTCTACTCCTACAATACCATGGAGCACTTGTCTCATGGCACAATTGAATACTGCTGGGGAATTGGTAAGTCCAAATGGGAGGACTTTATACTGGTACAACCCCCAAGGAGTAGCAAAGGCAGTGAACTGACGGCTCTCGGGGTGAAGGGGAATCTGGAAGAATCCCTTCGCCAAATCGAGCTTTGTGAAATATCGTGACCATGCCAGCTTGGAGAAGATGGCAATGTGGTCACCCATCGGCTCAGCATCCACTTTGGTGATTGCATTGAGCCTCCTATAGTCGCCACAAATCCTGACTCCATCATATTTCTTGCGAACTACTACCATTGGACTGCAGTAAGAAAATGAGGACTTTTCAATAATACCGGCAATCTCCATGTCAGCAATTTCGTTGTCTACTGCGCCCAGTAGTCGCAAGGGAATCGGATATGGCTTAATCTTTACGGGAGTATCGCTGGTCAACTCAATCTTGTGACACTCAACCTTTGCAAGTCTAGGTTGGTCAGAGAAGACATCAGCATACTGACAGAGCAGTGACCTTATGGCATTCTGATCACCTAATGCTAAGTCAGCGTTAAGTAAAACATCTCTGACAGTCTCTTCCTGACGGGACTGAGCGGTTAAGGGCTCATCATCATGGTCATCAGCTGGGATTACCGTGGCTGCCCCGGTTTCTTCCAGTGGCTGGTCACTATCATCAGCTACTCGTAGGCCAGTCTCCTTGGTGTCTGACTCATGATAAGCCTTCAACATGTTAATGTGGAACCTTTTGCGAAGATTCCCCATCTGAATTATGTAGTTGAGGTCTGAAATGCGCTCTTCTACATCAAATGGACCCTTCCACTGCACCAACAACTTGTTCTGGGCAGTGGGGAGTAGCACCAGGCACTTATCACCTGGACTAAACTTCCGAAGTTTTGCCTTCTTATCATAATAAGCTTTCTGAACTTCACGCGCCTTGATCAATTCTTCCTTAGCTAACTCGCATGTCGACTGGAGGCGGTCAGCTAGATCAAGGACGTAGGTGTAGGTGGTCTTGACTTCAGGGTTGGGTTCTTCGTCGTCCCATAACTCGCGAAGGACTTGAAGTGGTCCACGGACCGACCTTCCATACACCAGTTCAAAGGGTGAGAACTTCAAGGAGTATTGTGGGGCTTCTCGATAAGCAAACAGAAGAGGAGCAATGAACCGCGGCCATTCCTTTGGCTGTTCAACGGCCATGTGCTTTAACATCTTCTTGAGAGTCCCATTGAACCTCTCACACAGCCCGTTACACATGGGATGATAAGGCATAATTCGCAGGCCTCGGATGGACAACAACCTGAATGCTTCGTTCATCATTGCAGAGATGAACTGCGAACCCCGGTCGCTTAAAACCTCTTTGGGGATACCTATGCGACAAAACACTTCGATCAATGCCTCAGCAACAGTGACGGCCTCTATATTCTTAAGGGCCACGGCTTCAGGCCACCGTATGCTGAAATCAACAATAATGAGGATATAACTTGATCCATCACTTGCCCTAGGAGAGATTGGCCCAACAATGTCAACTGCTACTCTCTCAAACGGTTCAGAGATTACAGGCATTGGTTTCAATGGCGCAGGACGGACACGTCCCCGGTCAATGGTACGCTGACAGGAACACACAAGCCTTTTTATTTGCTGTCCCATTCCTGGCCAGAAAAAGTCAGCATGGATGCGGTCAGAGGTTTTCTTTTGGCCCATGTGACCTTCCATGACTGAACAATGACCCAATTCAAACACTGAGGAGTAAACTGTAGCACCAGTCGAGCAGGGCAGTACTCCCGAGGTGGATGGAAAGCTGATGTCAGGGAGTCCTGGAGCTCCCGTTTCATCAGCCCTCAGGACTAGTTCCTGACCATCCCCCTTTGCTGAACTTTTTCAGTGTCTCAGTTACACAGAGTAGGCCAGCATGCTCTCCAGTACAAATTTCTCTAACTATCTACACCAAACTACATGCACAGTACACGCTACACTTCCTTTTCCAAAATGTAATTATGGCGTCTCATCACCAAGCCTCGGAGTCCCCAGTGGGGGGACTATAAATGCCCCCACCATCCGCCCCTCTCCCGGTGACAAATCGAGGTGCCTGGAACCACTGTCTGACTCACTTCTTCATTTCTGCAACATTCGCGGCCTTTCCTCTAACTTTCGCTCTGTTGAATACCACCTCTCCTCCTCTAAACCTCACCTTTTTCTAACTGAGACTCAGCTGTCTGAGGCAACTGACAGCAAACCCTTTTCTGTATCCTCCTACTTTCTCTATACTCATTTCAAAGCCAAAGGTGGCTGTTGTGCATATATATGCAATGACTTATCTTGCTCTCGTGTTCCTGAACTCGATTCTTCTGAATTCTCTACGCTCAGGGTTTGGCTTTCCTGTCATTCTCTGACTAAATATATCTGTGCTGTTTACTTATCCCCTAATTCTACTATCAAAAATTCTTCGACTATCTTACTTCTGCGATGGAACACATTCTATCCATTTCTCCTTTCTCAGAAATCTCCATTCTAGGAGATTTCAATGTTCACCACCACCTTTGGCTCTCCTCTCCTTTCACTGATCCACCTGGTGAACAAGCCTACATCTTTTCTATCCTTAATGACCTAGAGCAGCTTTTACAGCACCCTACCCGTATCCCTGACCACCTTGGAGAGAGCTCCAACATACTTGACCTCTTCCTCACAACTAATCCTTCTGCTTACTCTGTTAATCTTTTCTCTCCGTTGGGCTCCTCCGATCACAACCTTATCACCTTAACTTGTTCTTACACTCTGGTACGGCCTGTGGACCCTCCAGGTAAACGTTGTCTGTGGCATTTTGGAGCCGCAGACTGGGAGGCCCTCAGGCAGTACTTCTTTGATTTTCCCTGGAATGATTATTGCTTCCATGGCCATGAGCCATCTGAGTGTGCCTTGCGCATTACTGAGGTTATTCTCTCGGGCATGCAAGTATACATTCCTTTCTCATATCCTTTAACTAATGCAAGAAAGCCTTGGTTTAATCACGCTTGTTCAAATGCTGTCCGCAACAAGGAGAGGGTCTACAAAAGGTACCGGAGCCAACCCACCCCTGAATCACATCATCTTTACGTTTCTACCCGGAATCGTGCTAAGTCTGTTCTTCGCTCTGCTAAAAATAATTTCATCCGTACTAAATGCTCTCAACTCTCCAACTCGAATTCTTCCCACTCCTTCTGGCACCTTGCCAAAAACCTTTCTAACAACTTTACCTCATCATCCTTCCCTCCTCTTTTCTACTCTGATGGTTCTGTAGCTATTTGTTCTACTGATAAAGCAGATCTCTTTGCACAGACTTTTTCCTCCAATTTCACCTTAGACGATTCTGGTGCTGTTCCTCCATCACTTCCCCCCTCTGACTTCCTCATGGCTGACATTAAAATTTCTTCACCTGATGTATTTTCTGTCATCACTGGCCTCAGTACTAACAAGGCATATGGGCCTGATGGGGTCTCTCCTGTTGTTCTCAAGAACTGTGCTTCTGTGCTTACACCCTGCCTAGGCAAACTCTTTCGCCTTTGTCTGTCAACTTGTACCTTTCCTTCTTGCTGGAAGTTTGCTCTCATTCAGCCTGTCCCAAAGAAGGGTGACCACTTCCAACCCTCCAACTATCGTCCAATTGCTTTAACGTCCTGTATTTCAAAAGTTTTTGAGTGAATTCTCAATAGAAAAATTTTAAGGCATCTTTCTTATCACAACCTTCTTTCTGATCGTCAGTATGGGTTCCGTCAGGGACACTCCACAGGCGATCTTCTCACCTACCTTTCAGACTCCTGGTCATCCACCTTTCGGGACTTTGGCGAAAGCTTTGCCATTGCACTTGACATCTCAAAGGCTTTCGATCGAGTCTGGCATAAATCTTTAATTTCCAAACTGCCCTCCTACGGTTTCTATCCTTCTACTTGTGCCTTCATCACTAGCTTCCTTTCTGGTCGTTCTATAGCCACTGTTGTAGACGGCCATCGTTCTTCTCCTAGATCTATCAACAGTGGTGTTCCTCAGGGCTCTGTCCTATCACCAACTCTCTTCCTTTTATTCATCAATGATCTTCTAAGCTGTACATCTAACCCTATCCACTCATACGCTGATGACTCCACCCTTCACCTTTCCATTCGGTTCCTGCAACGCCCATCTCAACAGTTACTTCAACAAACAAGGGATGAGGCTATGGCACACCGAATGTCTGACTTGGCTCGTATCTCTGACTGGGGTAAAAATAATATGGTTGTTTTTAATGCATCTAAGACTCAGTTCTTACACCTATGAACCCGACAAAATCTTCCACAGGTATACCCATTAATGTTAAATAATATTCAGCTTAATCCTGCATCATCCTTGAACATGCCTGGGGTTTCATTTACTCGGGACTTATCTTGGAAAGATCATATTACATCTCTTGTAAAATCTGCTTCCAAGAGATTGGGTGGGCTAAGCCGACTCCTCTCTTTCTTTACCCCTGCACAATTGTTGACTCTATACAGGGGTTTTATCCGCCCCTGTGTGGAGTACAACTCTCATGTGTGGGGAGGCTCCTCACATACAGCTCTTCTCAATAGGGTGGAGTCAAAGGCTTTTCGTCTCATTAACTCTCCTCCTCTTACTGACTCCCTTCAACCTCTGTCTCTTCGCCGCACTGTTGCATCTTTATCTCTTTTCTATTGCTACTTTAATGGTCACTGCTCCTCTGAACTGTCTGCTTGCATTCCTCCACCTCTACGACGGGTGCGTAGGACCCGTCTGGCAGCAAACTCTCATCCCTTTACTGTCCAACTCTCTAATGCAAGAGTTAGCCGTTACTCCCATGTCACGAATCAATTCGCGACATTTCCCTTTTGTGAGAAGCCACGAACTATTAGTGGAAAACTCACTGTGTATTGCTCAGCTAACCATTTTCCCTCCATTTCGGGGTATACTTTCCAAAACATTCATCACTGTTTTCAAAAGTGACCGATTTAATGCACTTCACTAAGTGCTGTACTGAGCGATACTATTGTTCTTTATTGTTCACCTCTGCTTCCCTCAACCGTTAGCCACGCCTTCTTCTGGTGGCCTGTGCGTCCTGCTTATACATTATTTGAATTCAGTCTGGTGTTTGCTGTGACGGAGAAAGGTTCTGTGCTCAGAAGTGGAGAGGTCAGCTAGCACCCCAAGCTCCACTAGTACAGTTAATCCCAGTACTCCCACCCCCCACCCCTCGGGTGATACATAGTATTCATCGACTGGTATTTCCTTTGTGTATTTCCTGGTTTTAAGAGTTTAGTTAAGGTGTTTTTCCTAGGCGTAAGTATTTAGCTTCTGTGTGAGTGAGCGAGTGCGTCTCATTGATTTGATTTGAAATGTAATGTTAAATTTATTTTTGTAATTAATAAATTTAACAGTTCTATTTCTTGAGCTTAATGTAGAGTAAAATCTTGTTTCATTTCTCCATAATTAAGCTTATTTTCCATATAGCTCCTAGCTGGCATAAACGTTTGCTTTCATAACTGGTACTTAGACCAGTCTTGTTGTATTAACTTAAAATCCGTTGTGCTAGGAGTTAATGCATCAGCAAGAACCTGATATTATTATTATTAGTATTAGTTATTTATTGTCAGGGGTGATGTAACTTTCTCCAGAGGCTAACAGTACAGTAATTCAGCAATTGTGAGTAATTAGTCTCTGCTGTGTACTGTTGAGAAAGTTTATAAATTCTCGTTCTCAGAGAATCGTGCTAAGCCAGCGTAAAGTAATCGTTGCTTGATGCAGCAAGACAATCATTGTCTCTGCTCTTCAATATTATTGAATATTATTATTAATTTAAATAACATTTAAGCATTTATTTCAAAATTACTGTGTTATTATAAAAACCCCGTGACAATTGGCGACCTCATTCCAGGATATTAACTCCTAACCCTAAAGCTATTCACGAGATAGTGCTCACTCATTCATATTTAGGTATTTATCATTAAAGTTTATAGACACAAGTTTACTGGTGTTTACCGTTAATTTAGCAAGTGAATTTTGCTTTATCAATCCATAGAGTACTTAACTCTAGTTTATTTTTGGTAACACCAGACGATTTTATTCGCTCCTGGGAAGTCGCCGTACCCATTGTGTTTATTATTGAGTCTTCCCAGTCATTTGCATTTTTTGCTTTAATCTTTGCCAGTTAACTAGATAAGACTGGTCACCACTAACTTGTGTCTGTACTCTTTACTTGTGTTTATTAGCATTTGTTCGCTAAGCAGTCAGTACTCAGTTTCGGTTACTTAGTAAATTGAGCTAGCATCATGGCTACAGCTGTATTTTTACAGGAAGCCAAAGATATGGGTCTTACGGACCCAACTGAAATCAAAGAATACATACTCTCACGGTTCAATTACGAGCAAGAACGTGAGAAAGATGCTCGTGAAGAGCGTAGAATTCAGCGCGAATACGAGCGAGAACAGCGTGAACACGAGCAAAAACAGCGCGAACTCGACTTAGAACACGTGCGGGAACAACGTGAATATGAACGTGCCGAACGTGAAGCACGCGAGAAACATGAACTTGAAGTGCTGAAGCTCAAGCGAGATTCCTTGGCTTCAGACACATCTGGTGCAGTTGGTTCAAGCTCCACGAGCGCTCTCCCTGCACATGTTATGGCGACCCCACACATCAAGCTTCCCCCATACAAAGATGGCGAGCGAATCGAGCCATACATAGCTCGATTTGAAGACATGGCTCAGCTTTACCAGCTCGATGATGCAGCAAAGCGGCTTCAGTTTCTTAGCCTGTTTGAGGGCCCTGCCCTCGATATTCTCCACAGAATTCGTGGAGACAATCTCACGTATGAAGTGATGAAAGCTGCACTCATTAAGGCGTATGGTCTCACAGTAGACGACGCCAAAGCTCAGTTCATGCGAGCTCGTCTCCAAGACAAGGAGACAGCTGTTCAGTTCCTTGATTGTCTCACAGCTTACTTAAATGAGTGGATGGAAAAAGATGAAACTCCTTCCACGCGTGAGGGGATAATTGACCTTATGCTGCGTACACAGCTAGAGAGGTCGTGGCCTGCTGAGCTCATAGCACAGCTTAAGATCTGCCAGGTGAAAGATGCCAGCCAAATGGCAGAGAAGGCTGACGCATTCTTTACTGCATACGGGTATCAAACTCGTAAGCAAAACACCTGGAGCAGAAAAGATACTGCCAAGTCTGGGAAGCCGTCTCAGACTGAATCCCAGCACCAAGGCCGTTCTCAGAGTAATGGTCAAGGTCCAAGCAAATCACAGAAGGACCAGGGGCAAAATACACAGCAGCCTGCTTGGAAGAGGTACAACAGGTACCCTAATCAGCAGCAGTATCAGCCATGCAACCGACCATCGGGACAAACTTTTCCACCACCAGCTCAAAAGAGGCAGGAAGCGAATGCAGCCTTCATTCCTCAGCAGCAGCCTGGTGGTCACATCCCTACCAGTGTGGGTACTTCCCCACAGTTCACTAGTCCCACAGTGACAGTGAACCCCCCTCCACAGATGGCCAATGTTCCATCTCCTTATAATTCTCAAGGCACAATGTTTGCCACATCAATTCAGCAGCCTCATGAGTGGCTAGCTGCTTCCTCCACAGGCCCTCCCACAGGTGACAGTACCTTCCTTGTTCAGCCAGGGTTTGTGGGAGACATTCCTGTGAAGGTCCTGAGAGACAGTGGTTCCTCAGGTTGCTCTGTTAAGCAGAGTTTAGTTCGGCCTGAGCAGTATACAGGTCGACAGATCCATGCAAAGCTTATTGATGGATCAGTGAGATTGTTCCCTGAGGCATGTATCCAGGTGGCATCTCCATTTTATACTGGTACGACACTTGCAGTTGTCATGCCAGAGCCTCTATTTGATTTTATAGTAGGCAATATTAATGGAGTCAAGGATACTTGCTCCGATGACGCTACTCAGACTTCGGCTGCTGCGGTAACACGAGCCATGACTGAGGCTCCAGACTGTGTCACCCCAGTGATCATTGAATCGCCGCAAGATCTGATGTGTAGTCAACTTGTTGTACAAGAACAGCATTCTGACCCGACACCTGCTACCGTGCGGAACAAACAAAAGGGTCGAGTGATAAAGGATTCACGGGGAGGTCGAGCCAAGTTCCTTCGTAAACAAGGACGGCTCTACCGTGAGTCACGAACACCCAAGGGCGAGGTTCGACTGCAGTTTGTCGTTCCCGCCAAGTACCGCCTAGCAGTGTTACAATGGGGTCATTGTTCAGCCTCAGGAGGTCACATGGGCAAAAGGAAGACCCAGGGCCATATCCGAGCTGACTTTTTCTGGCCAGGGATGGGACGAGACATAGATAGTTTTGTCCGTTCCTGCAGTGTGTGCCAAAGTATCACCACTAATCAGGGACATGCCCTTCCTGTGCCATTTGTAACCACACCCGTAATCTCTGAGACAGTTGAGAGACAGGGTAATGGTGAAGTGGGTCCAGACCTGATGTCTCGCCCATTGGCCCTACAGGACACATTATGTCCAGGGCCTGTACATACATATTGTACTGTAGGTTAAGGGGGAAGTTCGAGAGAGAACTCCGCAGAGGCGACTTGAGGCTATGGAAGACCCAAGTTTGCACAAGGATTCTCAGCTTCCCGATACTAATATAAGTACTGTACTGTAGGTTAAGGGGGAAGTTCGAGAGAGAACTCCGCAGAGGCCACTTGAGGCTATGGAAGACCCAAGTTTGCACAAGGATTCTCAGCTTCCCGGTACTAATATAAGTATTGTACTGTAGGTTAAGGGGGAAGTTCGAGAGAGAACTCCGCAGAGGCGACTTGAGGCTATGGAAGACCCAAGTTTGCACAAGGATTCTCAGCTTCCCGGTACTAATATAAGTATTGTACTGTAGGTTAAGGGGGAAGTTCGAGAGAGAATTCCGCAGAGGCGACTTGAGGCTATGGAAGACCCAAGTTTGCACAAGGATTCTCAGCTCTCCGATATTAATATAAGAACTGTAGGTTAAGGCACAGGTTGAGGACCTGTGTGCGGTTCAAGGCTATGGAAGACCCGAGTTTGCACAAGGATTCTCAACTTGCTGACCATAATCGTGTGCTATAATTAATGGCGACCTCGAATGTACGTCGTAGCACTGACTGCTAGGCAGAGAGAGTAATTGTAACATGATAAAATTTTGTCTCATTGACACTTTTGATGCTCCACCTCAATTGGTTTTGCAGGTTCAGCAATGGGTGTAGCAGTTTTGCTGTGCGGACCAGCTGATCGTCTGCCGCACGCTGCCGCCTCTTCTCCTCTGCCTTCGTCGTCGCCATATTATTTACTGTGTCATTTTACACGTAGGTACAGTTACACTACAACTGTCACACCTACACCGTGTATTACATACACCACGCTACACAACAATTAGTTGTCAGTGTAAATGTAGCGACTTTTCGCTCAGTTTGACCTGAGTACAGGATTATCACCGTCGTCACGGAGTTTTTCCCTCAAGCTTGCTTTTATTAACGTAAATACGAGGTTTTTTCGCTCACTGGCGACTGCGACTTTCTCCTGTAGCAGGATAGCACACACACCACAGTGTGAATCTTGTGTGAATGACTTAGGATGTATACATATATATATATATCCACAAATTTTTTCCCATAAGGAAAAAATTTAACTTTGTAAGGGCGTAATGTCACGAATCAATTCGCGACATTTCCCTCTTGTGAGAAGCCACGAACTATTAGTGGAAAACTCACTGTGTATCGCTCAGCTAACCGTTTCTCCCTCCATTTCGGGGTATACTTTCCAAAACATTCGTCACTGTTTTCAAAAGTGACCGATTTAATGCACTTCACTAAGTGCTGTACTGAGCGATACTATTGTTCTTTATTGTTCACCTCTGCTTCCCTCAACCGTTAGCCACGCCTTCTTCCGGTGGCCTGTGCGTCCTGCTTATACATTATTTGAATTCAGTCTGGTGTTTGCTGTGACGGAGAAAGGTTCTGTGCTCAGAAGTGGAGAGGTCAGCTAGCACCCCAAGCTCCACTAGTACAGTTAATCCCAGTACTCCCACCCCCCACCCCTCGGGTGATACATAGTATTCATCGACTGGTATTTCCTTTGTGTATTTCCTAGTTTTAAGAGTTTAGTTAAGGTGTTTTTCCTAGGCGTAAGTATTTAGCTTCTGTGTGAGTGAGCGAGTGCGTCTCATTGATTTGATTTGAAATGTAATGTTAAATTTATTTTTGTAATTAATAAATTTAACAGTTCTATTTCTTGAGCTTAATGTAGAGTAAAATCTTGTTTCATTTCTCCATAATTAAGCTTATTTTCCATATAGCTCCTAGCTGGCATAAACGTTTGCTCTCATAACTGGTACTTAGACCAGTCTTGTTGTATTAACTTAAAATCCGTTGTGCCAGGAGTTAATGCATCAGCAAGAACCTGATATTATTATTATTAGTATTAGTTATTTATTGTCAGGGGTGATGTAACTTTCTCCAGAGGCTAACAGTACAGTAATTCAGCAATTGTGAGTAATTAGTCTCTGCTGTGTACTGTTGAGAAAGTTTATAAATTCTCGTTCTCAGAGAATCGTGCTAAGCCAGCGTAAAGTAATCGTTGCTTGATGCAGCAAGACAATCATTGTCTCTGCTCTTCAATATTATTGAATATTATAATTAATTTAAATAACATTTAAGCATTTATTTCAAAATTACCGTGATAATATAAAAACCCCGTGACATCCCAGCCTTTCATTTATGCAACAGGTCAACTCTGGAACTGTTTCCCTCTGTCTGTATTTCCTGCTGCCTATGATCTCCATTCTTTCAAACACAGTGTGTCCAGGCATCTCGAAATGATCGGATCTTGAATTTGGCTCTCTATTGTATTTTGTTTTTCTCTCGGAAGGAACTGTTACTGCGGGTTCATGGCCTTTGGTTCCTTCTTCCTCGCATAAAAAAAAAAAAACTGCCCGGTGATACTTTGCTGGAACGACGAACTGCAGTCGAACCTCGCCCTGGGGTGTTTGTGACTCACAGTATACCCGTCCTCGCTTGCGAAGGAACCTGGCTTGACCTCCCCATGAATACTTAATCACTTTACCCTCCAGCTTCTTATGCACTGAGGCAAGTGCCGGGTCAGACTATTGTTCTTGGACAAAGTCTTGACTACAGATCAAATTTTGCAGCGTTGCGACGGTCAACGGGTTGACACAATTCGGAGCCTTGGCCATGGCTCGTCTTACTGCAACAGCCGAAGTCTGTGTAGCAACATCTATGGCACAACTGTTTTTGACGCCTGGTATGTTGCCGATAATGAGGTCAAACAAGGGTTCTGTCATGACAACAGCAGCTGTCAAGCCAGTGTAGAAAGGAGATGCCACCTGGGTACATGCCTCAGGGAACAATCTCACTGACCCATCAATAAGTCTAACTTGGATCTGCTTACCCGTGTACTCGTCGGGCCGAACTAAACTCTGCTTGACAGTGCAACCTGAGGAACCATTACCTCTCAGTACATTTACAGAAACACCTCCCACAAACCCTGGTTGAACAAGAAATGCAGTATTACAGGTGGAAGGGTCTGAGGAGGTAGCAACCAGTCATTGGTGAGACTGCAGAACAAACGATGCAGCAAATGTGGTGCCTTGAGAACTTGATACCTGAGGGGTCATGCTCACCATCTAAGGAGCTGGAGCATTGACCACCTGTGGAGAAGGGTTCACTGTCACTGGGGAACTAGCGAACTGCGGGGAAGTACCTGTACTTGTGGGGTTCGCACCACTGTATGCTTGTTGTGGCATAAGGGCTGCATTTGCATCCTGCCTCCGATACATTAAAGTCGACTGTCCTGACTGAGGGTTACATGGTTTTTCCTTGCCCTGCTGCTGCTTGAAATACCGGTACTGCTGCTGGTTAGGGTTCTGCTTATCGTACCGCTTCCACTCAGGTTTCTGAGTGTTTTGCCCCTGGTCCTTCTTCTGCGGTTTTGGACCTTGGCCATTATTCTGAGAACGGCCTTGTTGCTGGGGTTCAGTCTGAGATGGTTTCCCAGATTTATCAGGTTTCCTGTTCCAGGTATACTGCTTGCGAGTTTGATACCCGTATGCAGTAAAGAATGTGTCAGCGTTCTTCACCATTTGGCTGGCATCTCTTACCTGGCAGATCTTAAGTTAAGCCATAAGTTCAGTAGGCCACGACTTTTCTAGCTGCGTGCGCAGCATAAGGTCAATTATCCCCTCACGCGTGAAAGGAATTTCATCTTTCTCCATCCACTCACCTAAGTAAGCAGTAAGCCGGTCAAGAAACTGAACGGCAGTCTCTTTATCCTGTAAACCCGCCCTCATGAACTGACTCTTGGCGTCGTCAACTGTGAGACCATACGCTTTGACGAGTGCAGCCTTCATCATCTCATATGTGAGATTGTCTCCACGAATTCTGTGGAGAATATCGAGGGCAGGGTCCTCAATCAGGCTAAGAAACTGAAGCCACTTAGCTGCATCATCCAGCTGGTACAGTTGAGCCATATCTTCAAAACGATCTATGTATGGCTCGATTCGCTTGCCATCTTTGTATGGGGGAAGCTTGATGTGTGGGGTTGCCATAACATGTGCAGGGAGAACGCTCGTGGAGCTTGGACCAGCTGCACCAGAGGTGTCTGAAGCCAAGGAATCTCGCTTGAGCTTCAACATTTCAAAATCGTGTTTTTCGCGTGCTTCTCGCTCGGCACGTTCATGTTCTTATTGTTCACGCTCGTATTCATGTTCTCTCTCACATTGTTCTAACTCATGTTGACGTTCTCTCTCACGTTGTTCTAACTCGTGTTGACGTTGTTGTCGCTCTTGTTCTAACTCGAGTTCGTGTTGTTTCTGCTCATGTTCGCGCTGTTCTCGCTCTTGTTCTAACTCGAGTTCACGTTGTTTCTGCTCGTGTTTGCACTGTTCTCGCTCATGTTCGCGTTGGATTCTACGCTCTTCACGAGCATCTTTCTCACGTTCTTGCTCGTAATTAAACCGAGAGAGGACAAACTCCTTAATTTCAGTTGGGTCCGTAAGACCCATATCTTTGGCTTCCTGTACATAGATGCTGGTGGACATGATGCTAACTCAATCTAAATAACTAGCGACTCAGTACTGACTGCGATTTTTTCAGAGAAAGATGTCAATAATCGAGAATAAAGAATATAGGCACGGGTTAGTGGTGACCAGTTTGATCTAATTAAACTGGTAAAGAAAGAAAATTAAACAAACAACTGACTGTGAAAACTATTATGTAAATTAATAAAAATGAATTAATAATCACCAGTAAGGTAGTGCCTATAGACTTTGATGATAAATACCTAAATATGAACGAGTGAGTATTATCTCGTGAATAGCTTTAGAGCTAGGAGTTAATATCCTGGAATGAGGTCACCAATTGTCTCGGGGTTTTTAAGATAAATGCAGTATTAAAGGATAATTTTCAATAGTACTGATAGCAGGACAATGAATTGTCTTGCTAAAAATCAAGCAATGATTACTTTATGCTGCCTTGCTTCGCCAATTCTCTGAGAACGAGAATTTATAAATTTTCTCAACAGTACACAGCAGAGACTAATTCCTCACAATAGCTGTTGTTAGTACTGTTAGCCTCTGGAGAAAGTCACTTCACCCTTGACAAACAATAACTAATACTATTAATGATATCAGGTTCTTGCTGATGCATTAACTCCTAGATGGCACAACGGATTTTAAGCTTAATACAACAAGACTGGACCCTCCAGGGAAACGTCGTCTGTGGCATTTTGGAGCCGCGGACTGGGAGGCCCTCAGGCAGTACTTCTTTGATTTTCCCTGGAATGATTATTGCTTCCATGGCCGGGAGCCATCTGAGTGTGCCTTGCGCATTACGGAGGTTATTCTCTCGGGCATGGAAGCATACATTCCTTTCTCATATCCTTTGACTAACGCAAGAAAGCCTTGGTTTAATCACGCTTGTTCTAATGCTGTCTGCAACAAGGAGAGGGCCTACAAAAGGTACCGGAGCCAACCCACCCCTGAATCACACCATTTTTACATTTCTGCCCGGAATCGTGCTAAGTCTGTTCTTTGCTCTACTAAAAATAATTTCATCCATACCAAATGCTCTCAACTCTCCAACTCGAATTCTTCCCGCTCCTTCTGGCACCTTGCCAAAAATCTTTCTAACAACTTTACCTCATCATCCTTCCCTCCTCTTTTCTACTCTGATGGTTCTGTAGCTATTTCTTCTACTGATAAAGCAGATCTCTTCACACAGACTTTCTCCTCCAATTCCACCTTAGACGATTCCGATGCTGTTCCTCCATCACTTCCCCCCTCTGACTTCCTCATGGCTGACATTAAAATTTCTTCAGTTGATGTATTTTCTGCCATCACTGGCCTCAGTACTAACAAGGCATATGAGCCTGATGGGATCCCTTCTGTTGTTCTCAAGAACTGTGCTTCTGTGCTTACACCCTGCCTAGGCAAACTCTTTCGCCTTTGTCTGTCAACTTGTACCTTTCCTTCTTGCTGGAAGCTTGCTCTCATTCAGCCAGTCCCAAAGAAGGGTGACCACTCCCAACCCTCCAACTATCGTCCAATTGCTTTAACGTCCTGTATTTCAAAAGTTTTCGAGTCAATTCTCAATAAAAAAATTTTAAGGCATCTTTCTTATCACAATCTTCTTTCCGATCGTCAGTATGGGTTCGGTCAGGGACACTCCACAGGCGATCTTCTCACCTACCTTTCAGACTCCTGGTCATCCACCTTTCAGGACTTTGGCGAAAGCTTTGCCATTGCACTTGACATCTCAAAGGCTTTCGATCGAGTCTGGCATAAATCTTTAATTTCCAAACTACCCTCCTACGGTTTCTATCCTTCTATCTGTGCCTTCATTGCTAGCTTTCTTTCTGGTCGTTCTATAGCCGCTGTTGTAGACGGCCATCGTTCTTCTCCTAGATCTATCAACAGTGGTGTCCCTCAGGGCTCTGTCCTATCACCAACTCTCTTCCTTTTATTCATCAATGATCTTCTAAGCTGTACATCTAACCCTATCCACTCATACGCTGATGACTCCACCCTTCACCTTTCCATTCGGTTCCCACCACGCCCATCTCAACAGTTGCTTCAACAAACAAGGGATGGGGCTATGGCACACCTAATGTCTGACTTGGCTCGTATCTCTGACTTGGGTAAAAATAATATGGTTGTTTTTAATGCATCTAAGACTCAGTTCTTACACGTATCAACCCAACAAAATCTTCCACAGGTATACCCATTAATGTTTAATAAAATTCAGCTTAATCCTGCATCATCCTTGAACATGCTTGGGATTTCATTTACTCAGGACTTATCTTGGAAAGATCATATTGCATCTCGTAAAATCTGCTTCCAAGAGACTGGGTGTGCTAAGCCGACTCCGCTCTTTCTTTACCCCTGCACAATTGTTGACTCTATACTTGGGTTTTTTTCGCCCCTGTGTGGAGTACAACTCTCATGTGTGGGGAGGCTCCCCACATACAGCCCTTCTTAATAGGGTGGAGTCAAAGGCTTTTCGTCTCATTAACTCTCCTCCTCTTGCTGACTCCCTTCAACCTCTGTCTCTTCGCCGCACTGTTGCATCTTTATTTCTTTTCTATCGCTACTTTAATGGTCACTGCTCCTCTGAACTGTCTGCTTGCATTCCTCCACCTCTACAACGGGTGCGTAGCACCTGTCTGGCAGCAAACTCTCATCCCTTTTCTGTCCAACTCTCTAATGCAAGAGTTAACCATTACTCCCAGTCTTTCATTTATGCAACAGGTCAGCTCTGGAACTGTCTCCCTCTGTCTGTATTTCCTGCTGCCTATGATCTCCAGTCTTTCAAACGCAGTGTGTCCAGACATCTCAAAATGATCAGATCTTGAATTTGGCTCTCTATTGTATTGTATTTTTCTCTTTGAGGGAACTGTTACCGCAGGCTCATGGCCTTTGGTTCCTTCTTCCTCGCATATAAAAAAAAAGTACCAGTTATGAATAGCAAAGCGTTTATGCAAGCTAGGAGCTGCAACTAGAATAAGCTTGATATGGAAAATAAAACATGAATTTACATTGCATTAAGCTCGAGAAAAAGAACTGTTAAATTTATTGATTACAAAGGAATAAATTTACGTTACGTTTCAAAGTGAATTCAGATAAGGAGATTGCACTCACTTGCTCACTCAAAAGCTAAACTCTTAAACCTAGGAAAAAAAAAGACAAGAAATACTGGTCAAAGAATGGACTAAGCGGATGACTGGGCGTCGTTACTGGAAGGACACTGCACTCGCTGTCTCTTGCCAATTCACCATCTAGGTGGAAGTTCAGGAACTGGACAACAGGAATACGCTCTGGTCCCAACCTGCTTTCACAGCGCTCAAACCTCGACTGACCAAATCGTGGGAAAGAAGGAAGTGTTGTGGCCGCATTACCAACGGCTAGAATGAGTGAAACACGCCCACAACAAATCGCTGTGGAAGCGCCAATGTCTTGCACAAAGACGATCATTTATGACATTGAAAAATTGTTTTGAAAATGCTCCCGACCGGGTGAGCGGTTAACTGAACGATAAACACTGGGATTCCACTAGAGTTCGCGGTTTCCCACTAAATTTAATGTCACGAGCCGACTCGTGACTCACATATTTCATCCTACTAATTTCTTCCTGTCTCCTCATCCCCCTCGTTCTCCGAGCCATTCCCCAGCTACTTATACTCGCAGTACTTTCATTCTTTATGTTCAACAATTCCTTAACCTGCGGCGTCCCATCGACGTACTTCCACGTCCTCACGTTTTGTCACTGCCAATCCCGTTGACGTACTTCAACGTCCTGCAATTGCAAGGTTCATAATTTCCACAATTTTCAAAATTCGCACGAGATTTTCGATTCGCCCACGTACCCAAGCCTTCCCTACCTGCCGCCAGGCAGGCAGCGTCCCAGACCCCAGGTGACCCACGCTCGCCCTTGTCTCGGTCACTCACCTGTTAGCAGTGACCCAGGTCAGACATGGCGCGGAAAGGTCTCTCAGACGACGAAATTGCATCTGCCCTGGAAGCCTTCACTGGAGATAGTGATTCTCCACTTGACGATGATGTGGTGGATCACGATTACGTCCAGCCAGAGGAAGAAATAACAAGCAGTGATGAAGAGGTCCCTTCGCCCCGGAAAAAGCGGTATGTGACATACCGTAAGGCAAGGGAAGGCCAGCCTGCACCCCAACCACGTGCACGGCTCTCTCTCCATCCCGAATCTGATGAGGACGAGGATGAGGACGATGACGATGACGGCGGCTTAGGACGTGATATCGCCTCGTGGTTGGGTAAAGAAAAAATATCACCCCGAGGATCAGAAGGTGGGGCGAGAAGACATATCAGGTATGGTGCAAGTCTTTTGTCTGGGGAAGTGGAAAGTGGTGTGGTGGGAGTGCTGGGTGAAAGGGAAAGTGGTGTGGCGGGAGCACGGGGTGAAAGGGAAAGTGGTGTGGCGGGAGTGCGAGGTGAAAGGATAAGTGGTGTGAGGGAGGCAGCATGAGCACGTGGTGCACGTAGGCCTAGGGGAGAGGAGGTGGAGCCACTCCCCAGCACGTCTTTCGCCCCAAAATATTCCCAAACTTCCTCCCCACAGCCCCAGGATGTGGGGAAAGGAAGGAAAGGGAAGGAAAAGGGTAAAGGAAAAGGGAGAGGGAAGAGAAGTGCGAGTGATGAAAGGCGCCGCTCTCCACCTCCCCAACCTCCCCCACCACCATCACCTCCCCAGCCTGAAGAAGGCGACGATGGGGACGTGGCTGGAGGCGGTGGTGTCTCGTGGAACTGGGAAGATGGGAGTAATTTTACTCCCATCATCCACCCTTTCACTGAGGAGTGGCGGTCTGGTTGCACGGCTCCAGGTGTGCATGCGGGTTCCTCTAGGGTGGATTTTTTCCACTTGTTCTTTGGGGAGGCATTTGTGGGGCGCATAGTGGAACAGACCAACATATTTTCACGAACACAGCGCCGTGAAAGTGAACGTTTTGGAACCACGAGCAGGCATTTCCAACAATATGACTATCCCGTGACAATTTCAGAGATGTTCTTATTTTTTGCCCTGGTTCTCTTGATGGGTGGGGTACGAAAAAACCAAATTCCTGCCTATTGGACAACTGACCCAATGATCCTCACACCCTTCTTTGGAAAGGTGATGAGTCGTAACAGATTTCAACATATTCTCGGCCGCCTCCACTTTTTTGATGCAGAAGATCCAGCCAATGCAAATAACACCGATAAAATGAGGAGAATTAGGCTGGTATTTGATCATTTACGGGAAATGTTCCACTCCTCATTTTATCCTTACAGAGACCTCGTCATAGACGAGAGTCTTGTGCTGTGGAGAGGCAATATTTCCTTTCGGCAGCACATACCCAGCAAGAGACACCGTTTCGGGTTCAAGATCTTTGTTATGTGTGACTGTAAGACTGGTTATGTGCAAGACATAGTCTTGTACACGGGCGCACAGACAGATATAACAGAAGATCGTGGTATAGGACTCTCTGGGGCCGTGGTGAAGACAATGATAGAGGAGTACCTTCATCGTGGTCATGTGTTGTACCTGGACAACTAGTACACTAGCCCTCTTCTCGCTAGGTTCCTCCACGAACACAACACCGGAGTCTGTGGTACAGTCAAGAGAAACCGTCGCCATATGGTCAAGACAGGGAGGAAACTTGACAAGAACGAGGTGGTTTTCTTCCAGGCCAATAACATCCTTGCCACCCTGTGGAACCACAACAGGGAAGTTTGCCTCCTATCAACTGTTCACAGCCCCCTGATGCACCGCACAGACTCCGTGGATCACCATAATGAGAGGAGGCGCAACGTCTGGAAACCCAAGTCTGTACTGGACTATAATCTGAACATGAGGCAAGTGGATCAGTCAGACTCGATGATTTCCAGTGTTGACTGTGCCAGGACCACGATGAAGTGGTACAAAAAGCTCTTTTTCCACTTGCTCGACATCATGGTCCTGAATGCACACTACCTGCACGCCATGGCAACCGGAGTATCAGAGACCTTTGAGGGGTTTGTGAGAGAGCTGGCACGTGAAATAATTGCCAGGCACGCCCAGGACAGACCCACACACCGCACCCGCACCCCCATGGCTGCCCAGACTCCCCTACGCCTCGCAGGATGCCACTATCCTAGCACAATCCCTTCCGACCCAAATTGTCGTAAACCCCAGCGCCACTGCCATGTACGCAAGCACTCGACAGTCAGACCATCCACTCAGAGAAAAGACACAAGGTACGAGTGTGTCGAGTGCAATGTTGCGTTGTGCCTTCAGCCATGTTTCAAAAAGTACCATAACTTCCTACACTACTGAAACTGTGTGGGATGGCGATATGACGCTCATTATAATGGTAAGGCCAGTCAGTATGTGCTAAGTCTTATATAAAGTTGAAACGGGTGTAATGTTTTCAGGAAAGTAATGTATAAGTTGAGAAATAGTGTAAGTTGAAAGAAGTGATATCAAAACTACACCCACTGTGTAAATCTGCGAAAATATGACACTCAGTATAACACTCTGGTCAGTAAATATGTGATAGCAAGAATATAAAGTGGAAACGGGTGTAATGTTAGCATGAATGTAACGTATAAGTTGAAAAATAGTGTAAGTTGTAACAATTGATGTCACGAGTACACCCACTGTGTAAATCTGTGAAAATATTACGCTCACTAGAACATTCTGGTCAGTAAGTATGTGATAGGAATGATATAAAGTGGAAAAGGTTGTAATGTTAGTAGTAAGGTAATTTATAAGTTGAATACTAGTGTAAGATGAAGCAAATGATATCGCGATAACACTCATTGTGTAAGTACGCGATAATATGACGCTCAGTAGAATGGTAAGGTCTGAAATTATGTGATATCAATTATATCAAGTGTAAACATGTGCAATGTTAGTGGAGAATCATTATATAAGTACAAAAATAGGTTGTAAGTTGAAATAGTAGTCATAGCGACTTCACCGTCTGTGTTATTATGCGCTATTATTACGCTAAATATTTACGTAAGGCCTGAAACTATCTCAAAACAGTTCTCAAAAGTGGAAAAGTGTATAATGTTATTAGGAAAGTATTATGTAAGTAGAAAAAGCACAATACGAGTTGAAACAACAGTCACAGCAAGTTCACTCACTACGTAACTAAGCACTAACATTACGCTAAATGTTATCGAAAGGCCTGTGAATACGTAAAAACAGTTCAATAAAATGTAAAATGGTATAATGTTATTGTAGATTTATTATGTAAGTAGAAAAAATGATAGGTATCATGATTCAGGAATGTTAGCGATTCATCGTGACCAGTCTGCCCGATTTTGCTCGTTTCGCACGATGGTACAATGCTTATTTCAGCTCTATTTTTGTATAAAATCCAATTTACTCTTTTATCACATGTTTTTATGTTTGTAATAAATACATATCTACTTACTTTCATTGGTTTCCCAGACTTATAATACCATAGAAAAAGTGAGAGGCTCAGACCACCTACAGAGAACACAGTACCAGGTGTGATGAAGGTATACCTGTTTAGGCCACTTATGGACCCCGGTGAACAATTTCTTGGTGATTGACCATTGTTTCTGACCAAAAGCGAAAGTTTTAGCAAAAAAAATTTGGGTCCAAAAATGGTCGGGATTGGGGGGTACCAGTGGTGAAAAAGTGGTCGGGACGGGGCGGGTTAAAGTCTACTCTCTATGTGCTCACTTTTTCTCCCTTCTTCGCTAGTAATCTACCATTTCTATCTTTCACTCCCCTACTAACTTCATTGCCACCCTGTCTAACTCTCTTTACCTCTTTCCAGAACATTTTCTTACAGTCCCTCCACTTTACACTCAGATTCCTTCCAAATTCCTCATCCACTCTCTCTTACAAATCTTTTCACCTCTCTGTTCCTTTCTACACATAACTCTCTCTTCTGTCTCTCAACTTCTTCCATGCCCCTATTTCTCTTTCATTCATTATATGTTTTCTTTTTTGCCACAGCCTGTCTCAACTCTTCATTCCACCATGCTGTTCCTTGCACCCTCTTTCATCTTCTTTTCACCTCACACACCATCTCATATGCTGCACAGATTTCTTCTGTGAATATCTTGCACACACCTTCCACGTCCCCCATCTGCTCCAATTCATATTTACCCAATCGTTCCTCCACTTCTCTCTTATATTCTGCCTTTTTCTCATCCTCTTGTGACATTTCCACTCTCCTTGCATCCACTCCTTCCTTCCATCCTTCCCTACTTCTATTTCTCCATTTTACTTCGACCTTAATTTGGTGGTGGTCAGGAAGTCCACTCCTCCAAGCTCTATATGCTTTTGCATCCATTACACACCTTCGCATCCTTTCATCCACACACACATAATCAGTTATTGCCTTCCTTTTATTCAGTTCATTACCCACCCTTCTCATCAGTTGCCATGTATACCTATGGATCATCTTGAGCCTGAAGAGGGTATTGGCTAAAGCACTGCCATTCTCATCTGTCTCAGCAGGCACACCCCACTCACCAACTACTCCATCCACCTTCATATTCCCTACTTTACCATTCATATCACCAGTCAAAAACACTCATTCCTTTCAAACTTTTCCATGCACACTTCCACATTTGTCCAGAACTCTTCTCTCACTCTGCTTGCACGATTTTGCGTTGGTGCGTGATCGCCCACATTTGTAGTCCAACTTTCAATCTTACCCACACAATCCTTGAGCCAACTGATCCATACTCTCTTATATTCTCCTTCCTTCAGTTACTCACAACAATATACACTCCTTCTTTTGCCCTCTCATTCTCACCTACTCCTGCACATATACCCCATCCATACTCCCATTCTCTCACCTCACCATTTAGTTTCAGTTAATCCACATACATCCATTTTCGCACCCTCAAGCACCTGGACAATCTCTCTCTCCTTCACCTCATCATTGCCCCCCTTACATTCGACATCGCCATCTATAACATGTCCTTTGGTCGGTCTTTAGTCGTCATCTTTTGGTCAGTCCTGGTCCGAGACTTCTTGTTCGTATTTTTAGGTAGTTGTTTTCCGGGGAGAGGCACTACCCCTCCACCAACCCACTTGTTGTCATGTAGGGAACACGTGCCGGTTGGTTATAATGTTACCGCCCAGCGTTGTAAATGCTTTCCTGGTTTACAGAAAATCACTTGGCTTGCCACTCGATGTAGAGCTACCCTAAAACAGAGTACCAGTTACATAAGTGAGTGGATGATGGGCGCCCCCACCTTTCATCAGAGAAACTGTGAATGAATAAATGATGATGCAGCCCTGAGGGGATATTCTCCTGCATTTTATCTGATCATCAATTCAGGTCAGGTGCAGGTATGGGTATGGGTCCATTATGATGTGGCAGGGGTAAATCAGCCCTGCTGTCGGACCCTGCTGTAACTGACTGGACTGCGCAGTTGACCCTCGTGAGGTGTGGGCGGTGAGGATCTGTCCCTTCTCTCTTTTGAGGCTAAGATGCGAATGAATGTGTTTGAGTGGATGAGTAAATTGGGAGTGTGTTGTTCTGTCTCGGCTACCTCTTTTTCCCTGGAGGAAGCAACCTAGGTTTATACTGTAGATAGATAGAATACATTTCTTGATTTCTCGGTATGAAAATGTTACAACGTACATCACGAAAGAACAACATTTGGGGATTATCAGCAGAATTCCCTGTAAAACTGACCACACGTTGTCATAATCAAACTTTCAAAATTCTTGGTTACATCTCAGTCGTAAAAGGATTAACACAGGGATATACTTCACAGTGCTTGTGCATTTGATACAAGTTGCACAGCTGTCAGGTTGCAAAATGAGAAAAGCTCTTGCCATGAGCAGATCCAGTAATTTCATTTAGTTATTTGTATCATTCGTCAGTGTATTATCGTTCTTGACATCCATTCATCGCTTTTTCACGTATGGTATAAACTTACCGCGCTGTTGCATCTTTATCTCATTTCTATCGCTACTTCAGTGGTCACTGCTCCTCTATTGTCTGCTTCCATCCCTCCACCACTACAGCGAGCACGTAGCACTCGCCTAGCCACAAACTCTCATCCCTTTTCTTTCCAACTTTCTAACACAAGAGTTCACCGCTACTCCCAGTCCATCATGTATGCAACAGGTCAACTCTGGAATTGTCTCCCACTGTTTTTTTCCTACTGCCTAAGATCTCCAGTTTTTCAAAATTAGTGTGTCCAGGCATCTCGAAATGAATGGATCTTGAATTTGGCTCCCTGCTATCTTGTTTTTGTTTTTTCTTAAAGGGGGCAATTTTCAGGCCTCTGGCCTTTGGTTCCTTCTTCTTTCATTAAAAAAATGAATGACTAATCCTTCTCTTGGCCTTCCAGGCCAAGTCTGTATTCTTTTTTGCCCACTCAGGTCATTTCTCTTCTCTGTGTAAGGCCAGGCCACCTATGCACACATTCTTCTATACTTTGAATTGCAGATTATATTACACCACACATTTTTAATAAGCCTCTCCAACTTGCCCTGTTCGCATTCAGTCCAGAAGAGAGAAAGTGTGTAACATTCTTTGCACATAAAACTGACAGTAATACTGTAACAATAACTCACAACTACAAGGTTCATACATCTTGTTGATTGTTGTCCTGGTCACACATCCAGCCGGATGGTGCGCGCTCGTGGTGAGACCAGAGAAAAATAAAAATAGATAATGTCCCAAATTCCTACATTTCGGTAATAAAGTAGTATGGCGATGAAAACGGACAGATTCTTTCACTACCAAGGTCTTCTCTAAGTTTTATTAACTCATCGTGGGTTAAAAGTACAGGCACAGAAATCCTTGCACCAAGAGAAGTACTTCTAAAGCTGGAATAAATCACCAAAATGGAGAGGTTATTGTATATTATTTCCAAGCAAACAAGAAAATGGTATATGATAAATCAGTTTGCAGGAAAGGCAGGTATGAGAAATAAGGATGCAAAAGTATTTATGAAAGTAGGAGCACACGCACTGTGTGTGTGTGTGTGTGTGTGTGTGTGTGCAATGCTCTCCACAAGAGCATCCTTCCTCTCTCATCTCTGCTAGCCAATTGCATCGGAGCAAATCCACACTGGTTCTGACGTCGATATTCCACACGTTCTCGTTTAGTTGTCACGATGACATAAAACGTAATGCTGGTACAAGTACAATTATGTATATTAGAGAAGAGACTTTCAAGTTTCGGTATGAATAATCAGTTAAGACATATCTTGGTTGAAATGCCGGGAATTTAATGACAGATATGAAATAACAAAGAGACTATCCTCTCTGTAACCTTCTACTTTCTCTATACTCGTTCCAACGCCAAAGATGTTTGTTGTGTATATATACGCAACAACATATCTTACTCTCAGTCCCTGAACACGAATACTCTGAATTCTGTACTCTCTGGCTTCGGCTTTCCTGTCATTCTCTGAGTAAATATATCTGACCTGTATATCCCATTAGATCCCAGGGGTGCTGGGCGAGGCATTGCACTGGGAGGGCACTAAGCATACCGCCCTCCGCCTATCGGCTCATAGTCGCGAAGCTCATAGGTCCCTACCTGGGGAGTCCCTACTTTATAAAGTTCTGTCCAATACTCTGGACACTGGGCTCCAATGGGATATTTATCCTCTAACTTTACGATGACAAATTCTTCAACTATCTTAATTCTAAGATGGATCACAGTCATTTAATTTCTCCTTTCTCTGAAATCTCCACCCTAGAAGATGTCAATATTCACGAACATCATTGGCTCTCCTCTCCTTTCACCGACCCACCTGGTGAACAAGCCTTCATCTTTTTTATCCTTACAATATCCCTGACCGCCTTGGAGAGCGTTCCAACATACTTGACCTCTTCCTTACAAGTAGTGCTTTTGTTTACACTGTTAATCCTTCCTAGCCATTGGACTCCTCCAATAACAACTTTATCACCTTAATCTGTCCTATCTCTCCTGTAAGGCCTGAGAACCCTGCCAAGAAGTGATGGTTGAGGGACTTTGGAGCTGCTGATTGAGAGGCCCCTCAGGCAGTACTTCACTGATTTTCCCTGGAATGATTATTGCTTCAATGGCCGAGAGCCAACTGAATGTGAATTGTGCATTATGGAGGTTATTCTCTCAGGCATGGGAGCATACTGTACATTCCTTCCTCATATCCAATAACAATAAAAAAAAAAAAAGGTTGAATCACGCTTGTTCTAATGCAGTCAATAACAAAGAGAAGGCTTATGTAAGTTACCAGAGCCAACCCACCCCTGAATCTCATCTTTTTTATGTTTCTGGCCGGAATCGTGCTAAATCTGTTCTTCACTCTGCTAAAATTTATTTCATTCGTACTAAATGTTCTTAACTTTCCAACTCAAATTCTTCCCGCTCCTTCTGGCACCCTACCAAAAACCTTTATAACAATTTTACCTCATCATCCTTCTCTCCACTTGTCCTCTCAGATGTCTTTGTCGCTATTTCTTCTACTGAGAAAGCAGAAGTCCTCTATCAGAATTTCTCCTCCAGTTCGACCTTAGACGATTCCGGTGCTATTCCTCCATCACGTCCCTCCTCTGACTTCCTTATGGCTGACATTAAAATTTTTTTAACTGATGTATTTTCTGCCATCACTGGCCTCACAACTAACAAAGCATATGGACCTGATGGAGACCCTCCTGTTGTCTTCAGGAACTGTGCTTCTGTGCTTACACCCTGCCTAGGTAAACTCTTTCACCTTTGTCTGTCAACTTGTACCTTTCCTTCTTGCTGGAAGTTTGCTCTCATTCAGCCTGTCCCAAAGAAGGGTAACCATTCCCATCTTTCTAACTTTTGCCCAATTGCTTTAACATCCCTTGTTTCAAAAGTCTTTGAGTCTATTCTTAACAATTAAATATTAAAGCACCTTTTCTATCACAACCCTCTTTCCAATCGTCAGTATGGGTTCTGCCAGGGATGCTGCACTGGAAATCATCTCACCTACTTTTGAGACTCCTGGTCACCCTCCTTTTGGAACTCTGATGAATGTTTTGCCATTGCGCTTGACATCTCAAAGGCTTTCCATCGAGTGTGGCATAAATCTTTAAATTCCTGATTTCCCTCTCCCAGTTTTTACCCTTCTATCTGTGCCTTCATTTCTAGCTTCCATTCTGGTCGTTCTATAGTTGCTCTTTTAGATGGCCACTGCTCTTCTCCTAAAGCTATCAATC
Source organism: Coenobita brevimanus (assembly GCF_032717465.1). Taxonomy (NCBI): domain Eukaryota; kingdom Metazoa; phylum Arthropoda; class Malacostraca; order Decapoda; family Coenobitidae; genus Coenobita; species Coenobita brevimanus. The sequence goes on from NC_136956.1 coordinate 13,955,438, forward strand.
GTGGTGTTCCTCAGGGCACTGTCCTATCACCAGTTCACTTCTGTTTATTCATCAATGACCTTTTAAGCTGCAATCTAACCCTATCCAATCATACTCTGATGACTCTACCCCCTCATCTTTCCATGAGTTTCCTGAAGCTTCCATCTCGACGGTAACTTCAACAGACAAGGGATGAGGCTATGGCACACCTAATGTCTGACTTGGCTCATATCTGTGATTTAGGTAAATGTAATTTTGCTGCTTTCAATGCACCAAAACCTCAGTTCTTCCATACACAGTAATATGCAGGAAATGAGTAATCAGTCCAAAGTCGTTGAGCGTGTTTCCTTGAGGGTCAGCTCCCAGAACACCACTTGGGTGTCAGTGACAGGCGTGTGGAGGGGGATGGTGAGACTGAAGCAGTGGCATGCCACATAATCATTGACATAGGATCAGAGAGGCAGCTTAATGTGGTGGATCACAGACAGGTTCCAGAGATTTCGCAGTGGCTGCAGAGAGTTCCAGGCCACTGCACTGGTCTTCAGGAACCAGTGGGTGTCGGGATGCAGCAGAGAGGAAAGGAAATGACTCTGGTCATGTAAGGACACCTGCATCTTGGGTTTGGACTGCCTGGAGTCCCATCACTGCCTGCTTGACTTCCATCCGATGCAAAGGCAACTGGAAGGAAGGAGTGTTCCACTGAGAGCCGTGAAGCATGGAAATCTTCTAGTGTTAGTCAGACATACTACATCTATATCCCCTGAGTCCGAGATGCTGCTGCCCTGCACGATCTAGTACATGCTGCACACTGTCCTGGGAATGGTGGGGCACAGGAACAATATCATGATAGAAGAGGGAGTGATGACTGGTAGGACCTTAGTTGACCCTACAGCAGAAGAAGTACCTAATGTAAGAGCTAACTTTTCACTTCGACCTAGTAAGATACAATGGGACACGCTTGTGGGTTTGTACCACGATGTCAGTCAAAAGCCACCAAGCAGTGTATGTAAGAGGAATACAGATAAGCCCCAGGTGGAACTATCTGACAACTTTACCAAGAGTGCCAATTGTCTGGAGTAGCCGCTGATGGTGCAGCCGAGGAGGCTATTGGTGTAATGTGCTGATGTATTTTCCTCAGGGGATATCATGGACCTGGGATATGCACTTGGAGTGGTGCCGAGGACTTGCTGGACACTGGAGATGAACGAAGGGCCCAGGAGAATGACAGAGTTGACAGCATTGGCGATCAATGTCTTAACGTTTTGGGACCTAGACAGCAGATGAGATGACAACAACCTGCTAGTCTGTATGTTTATGTTGTCATGACCAGCATATAGGTACAATTAATTGGTTGTGCTGGGGACAACATAATTTTGAGGGGCAGCGATATGTCAGTAGGGTTAGGTTTGTGGTTCATCTCGGGAGATGTAAGGAACTTTCTAGAATATTAATGTTGTGCCGTAGGATCTCTTTAATATTCATGAGTATATCTGGAGTTGTGAGAACCATTCTAGAAATTATGTATTATGCCATAGGGTTAAGCTATTGCTTATATCTGGAAATGTGAGGAATACTGGGGAGATTTCAGCATGGCTGTTTTATTTTTCATTCTGTCTTATCTCAGGAATTAGTTCTGGTCATTATTGTTATTGTGTATCCAAAATTTAAGTGAGAAAATGTGAGTTCTGTACTAGGATATTCTGGACTGTGCTCGTAGGGGGAGCTAGGGAGGTATATTATGGAACTGCCCTGCTTGCTGGCAGTATGCCAAGTGTAACAGATAGGGTAAGTGTGGACTCAGTGGACAATGAGAGAGCAATGGTTCATTTTAGTTTAGTCAATGAGCCAGTGAGTAACAGAGTGAGTTAGTGTGTGTGGCCAGTCAGCAACGGCCAGGCAAGCAGTGAGAGTCAGGGAGTCATTGAACAGTGAAACAGTCAGTGAACAATCGGTGTGCCAGTTCAGTTCAGTCAGTGGTAGAGGGACAGAGAAAGAGAGAGGGTCAGTGAAAGTGAGTCAGTGAGAAAATCAGGGAAGGAGAGAGTAGTCTATTAGAGACAGCGAGAGTCAGTGAACGGATAGTGAGTGAGTAGTAGTGAGAACAGGACGGAGTTAGCCTGAGAAAGAAAAGTCCCACTGTTTTCCAAATGTACCTCAGCTGGACTTGGAAAGAATAAAACCCAGGAATGTTCATCTGCCTTCGATTAACTGCCTGGCCTCTCTATGTGACGTTCTCGACGTATCAGAAAACCCCTACGGTTGCAACAGTATTTTTCTCTGTTTTAAATAAGTCGGTTATTATAAACAAACGATACATTTTCATTAGTTTAACTATAAGAGATCTAAATAGCAGGATATGGCAATGCCTCCCAACCATGATGAAATCTCCTTTATTGTAAAAAAAAATAAATAAATAGGTAGTGCGGAAAATTTCCATACTTAGAATTCCTCCCCTCCCAGATATAGGGCCATTGCTCATTTGCTTTACAACAATATAAGACTATATCTACGAAACGACAACCCTGCAGACATTAAATTTGGAACAACTGGTATCGTGTCATGCAAACTGATGACTCCTTTCACTGGTTTGTTCCTGCTATCTTCAGACAGTTTTGTATGTATTCGGAGAGATATTTCAAATGGATGGGTTAGATATTGTGTTTATTAACACCAGTATGAAAGGGTTATCGTTAGCTGCGTGAAAAAACCTAAAGTTGAATAAAGGCGGATCAGAGGGTCTCAAGGGTTTAGAGGATTCGATTCAGAATTGTGATTTCGATGAAGATTTTTTACAGCCGTTGTTAACACCATTATAGTGATTATTCTTCAGTTATGGGTTTTTGCTATTTCCAGAGAATATTTTGAACTGCTTGGTTATGATAAAGGCTTCATCAACCTCCATAACATGAGGAACCTTTCCTAAAACTAGAGCAGCACGAACAGAGCGCATACCTCCGCCAATGCCGGATCCGGATCCAGCCCCAATTTTAACAGACTCTTCATTGGCCAGTGGCCCACCCTTCCACAAAATTTCATTGAAATTCATTAAGAACTTTTGGAGATATAGTAAGAAAAAACAAACAAAAAATTCCGGATCACGACCAGAATCTAGACGATTGTTTATTGGGCCATACCCTACAGCTAAAAAAAAATAAATAAATAGATAAATAAAATAAAATCCATTCATAACTTTTTGAGTAATCCTGCTAACAGACAGACAGACAGACAGACAGACAGACAAACCAATGCGGGGTAAAATAATATACCTCTTGGCGGAGGTAAATAAGCAAATCTGTTTTAGTGCTTAATTCATCAACAGCTGATATTTTGTTCATCGATGAAATTAATTTTAGTATTGCATTCTTCCTACCTTCAGATAATTTCATGTAGAAAAGGGGTAAGATGATACAACATTTTTTAACCTATCCAGTATAGAAGTTCATTTATAAGTAGCTTTAAAATATGAACATTGCGTAATTATAAATGTCGTCTGCAATTCGATGGATGCTAGGTCTGCAGGCAAAAATGTACGGAGGCGTCTATGTATAGAGTATGTGATGACTGGTGGTTCTAATAATACTGATGTATTTATCAATCCTGTGTGTGTGTGTGTGTGTGTGTGTGTGTGTGTGTGTGTGTGTGTGTGTTTTAACTCCTCATATGGTATTTGATGGATCTGAATAAGACTTCTCAGGGGAGCTCATCAGATTCATGAAAATGTCTTCTGCTATATTCAGATTTCCACTGATGATTTTTTTGGAGAGTCATTCGTCCTAGCCAAATAAAAAAAAAATCTCATAAATAATGAAAGGAAGATAGATATTACTTTGACATAGTAGTTCATGTTGTGCAATGGACGCTTTTCCATAATGCAATATTTGACGATCAGGTTCCCCCCCCCCCCCAGGGATTAAAATTAGTGATGGGTCGGGTCTCCTCCCGAAAAACAAACTTACCAGAAACAAGAGAAAATGAGCACATGGATTGCAACGAAACCTCTCAGCTCAGTTTGGCTGGTTCCTTGATAATGTCCTCCATTTCATAATATTGTTCTACTGTTATTATTAAGGGGGTTAGCCTCCTCCAAAATTTATAAAGGATAACATTTATAAACATGGAATGGAGGGTAGATATGACATTGATAACTTAGCACATGTACAATGGACTCCCATCCTCAGTGCGATATCTGAGGAGCGTGACCCCCTCTTAACATTTCCTGGAGGTCTTATCCCCCTTTCAAACATAAAAACAATCAGAAACAGGGAAAATGCTTGCATGGAACTTTCCAGATGAGTTAATTTGGCTACTGGGGATATTTTTCTGCCATATAAAATGTTCCAAACCTGACTAACCCCTCACCTAAATTAAAATTCTCAGACAGTGAAAGGAGGGCTGATATGGCTATGATATCTTAGTGTAAGTTGTACAAAGGACTCTCACCCGTAATGTGATATTTGAAGACTATGAACCCCCTAATTATTCTTGGAGGGGTTATCCCTCTCCCATAAATAAAATAGATCAGAAGTAGAGGAAAATGAACATGTGGACATACAGGAGTTTACAATACAGGCGTTACTATCCACCAAAGCATTATGTACAGCGGAACCCGTGTCTCACGGGACATTCTGTATTGTCACATTGATATATAGGAGTACAATACAGGATTTAGCATCCACCAAAATATTATGTGCAGAGGACATCGTGTCACACAGAGCACACTGCTTTGTTACATAGATCGATTGGAATTTATGATACAGAAGTTAGCAACCACCAAAGTGTGGATCTCGCACGGGAATGATATCTAAACGATTGTCTGTGAGTAGATAATTACATATCTCAGTCAGGGACTGCCTTTGAGGCAGTAGGTCCCTGACTGAGGGACACTCAGGGCAGTAATGCTTTAGGTTGTTGGCGTTTGGACATTCACACAATTTGCAGGAGGAGAAGTGAAGCATGTCCCCTGCCTCAGAGACTTGCCAGACAGGGCTATATCATAGCCAAAGTCGAACAGACACAACATTGTGCCTGCGAACCATAAGGTCATGTCGACAATACTTGGGAGAAGATAGACAAAAGTGGTCATAGTGTTGGATGGACATGCTGAGTCTGCTCCGCATTTCTGTGATGGAGTGTAGGGAGAATAGTGACAGAATGTATCTTCTATTTGTAGCAGAGGAAGGAAGATGTAGCATCATCAGAATGAAGCAGTCCACAGACTTTTTTCGTGTGGAGGTCAACAGTGTCATTGGCTGCAATTCAGAAGTGTGAAGGAATTCATAAGAATCATATAATAAGAGAATTTTCATGAGCTGAAACTAATTGGTATATGATTTGTTGACCTAAGCAGTGGTGTGTGGGTTTTGGAGACGATATGGCTTGAAAGGCAAACTGAGAATCACAGATAACTACACCATTCAGTCTTCGCTGGGAGAGGATACTAACTACATGCAATAGTCCCTGTAGCTCGCAGTAGGTAGAGCTTGATGAGTTCAGTAGTCTGCAGTCAACCCAGCCTCCCTCAAGTGAGCCCAAATTGGGTGAGTAGATAGCACATCCAACACTCCGATCTGCTTGAAGGGAACCGTCGATGTAGAGATGGTGCACAGCAGGAACTGAGGAAGACACACTGGCAATGGTCTCCAAAGCTAATTTCTGGAGGACTGGTAGGTCTGCATTAGAGGCTGGATTAAAGCAGGTTTTAAGATGAGGAATCCTCCAGTGGGGGAGACCATGATCCACTTGTGCCAGAGAAACATCAATATCAAGTTTTTGGAGGATGGAGCAGCCTGTATTAATAAGAGTGCAAATGCTGGACTGAAGTGAAGGTCAGGGTGCAACAGGGTCAAGTGAAGTCCTGATGCCACGAGAATAATGAGGGACAAGATAGGGAGAACGAAGGCATTTGATGCTAAGTAAGAGAAACTAGCGTAGATACTCTCAACAAGGGTGAGAAGGTGGGGTTCAGTTTGAATGTTCTCCATTCTAGTGGAAAAGGGACAGCCCAGGATGCACCTCATTACTCTGTTCTGAAAATTTTCAATGGGTATCAAGGATGTCTTCAGGAGTTGACTGAAAGCAGGGAAGAGGTAATCGACAACCGACCGTCTGAATACAATGTAGATAGTTTCGGCCACAGGGATAGAGATTCCTGCGCTATTGTTGGTGAGCCACTTGAGGGGGATTAAACCCTGTTGCAGGCGATCTAGGGGGTCTCAGACGCTAGGATGAACGCATTGTCTTATAGGTATGGTTGGTTTAATCTGTACTTGTGCACCCAGGTAAAGGTACTGCCTGCACAGGGGCGTGACACTATTTTCTACATTGAATTCTGGAAGTGTTCCTTGGTTGTGGGGAGAGAGGAGTCTACATTTTTCTGAAGAAAGAATGAGGCCACAAGTGGAAGATGACTAGTAGAATGACTGGAGGAAGTGTTAATGATCTGGAGAGCTGGAGTGAATGTGGATATCATCATTGACAGTGGTTCTTGGAATGTTGGGAAGAGGAGAGAGTAACTGGTGCACAAGGACATTAAAAAGAAACAGGCTCAGAACACCACCTTGCAGAGTGCCGAGTTCAAAGGCCTTGGAGGAGCTACAGGCACCCTTAAAAAGGACACGTGAGATTCTGATACGGATGGAGGTAACCCAGTATCCATCGCAAAAGATTTCCTTGGACACCAAATTCCACCAGGCGATCAAGGATGATATTTCTGTTTGCAACATCAAAGGTATTTTGGGAAAGATGAGGGTAGAGAATTCCAGTAGACAGTGGTGTGTACTGCTTTGTGGTAAAAAAAACTTACCGGTACAGTCTGGGTGAGAGTTTGTCCTCCAACCGAAGCATGAGATGGGTAAGGCAGATACGTTCGAATACTTTGCTGAAGCATGAAGTAAGGGAACTAGGTCTGACTTTGTGAGTACCAGGTTTCAGAATGAGTACAATCATGCTGAAGGTCCAGGCATGAGGCACATATCCCTTCTGGGAGCAAACATTTATACAGCTGTAGCAAAGGGGTGCCAGAAACATTGTAAATGAAGGGCAGGTATGGTTTTCATATCTTGGTACATATTGCATAATGGACTCCCATTCATAATGCGATTTTAAAAAGATGACCAGAAATAGGGGAAGGATTTGAATGACATTTCTCAGATGAGTCTGTCTGGATGATAAATTTGGAGGGAATTTGTAAAGTAGAGGGAATATAAGAAAATGTTCTGGAAAGACGTAAAGAGAGTTAGACAGGGTGTGAAAGAAGTTAGTTGGGGTGTGAAAGATACAAATGGTAGATTACTTGTGGTGAAGAGAGAAAAAGTGAGCAGATGGACAGAACACTTCAAGGAATTGTTGAACATAAAGAATGAAAGTAATGCAAGTATAAGTGACTGGGGAATGGATGGGAGGTGAGGGGATGTGAGAAGAGAGGAAGAAATCAGCAGGATGGAAGTTGTGGAAGCAATGAAGAATGTCAAAATGGGGAAAGCCCCAGGAGTTGATGGAGTGTGTGGTGAATTGCTCAAGAATGGGGGAGAGATGGTAGTAGAATGAATGTGGAAGATGTGCAGATTGGCCTGGGAGAAAGGTAGAGTCCCAGAGGATTGGAAATCAGGTATTATAATTCACATGTACAAAGGAAAAGGGGAAAAAGAAGTGTGTGGTAACCATAAAGGCACTTCTCTTCTTAGTGTAATAGGAAAAGTATATGGTAGGATACTCACTGACAGAGACAGGGAAATAAGAGAGGAATTAGTTGGAGAAGAAAGGGAGGTTTTAGGAAGAGAAGAGGTTGTGTTGATCAGATATTCATTCTTGGAGTTTTAGTGGAAAAGTTTCTAGAGAAGGGAAAGATATTGTATGCAGCCATCATGGATTTGGAGAAAGCATATGGTAAGGTGGATAGACAAGGCTTGTGGAAAGTATTAAGAATAGATGGAGTAGATGGGAAGTTGTTGAATGCTAAGGCTGCAGTGCGTGTGGATAGTGAACTGAGTGGATTTTTCAACTTGAAGGTTGGATTGAAACAGGGATGTGTCATGCCACCATGGCTCTTCAATCTGTATATGGATGGGGTTATGAAAGAGGTACATGGTAGGGCAGTGGATGCTGGAGAGGCCCTAATGAGAGAGGGCAGTGTTTAGAAATGCCTGGTACTGTTGTTTACAGATGATACTGTGTTGTTATGTGAAGACAAAACGGAGCTGCAAGGCTTGGCGGATGAGTCTGGAGAGTAGGTAAGAAACGGAATCTAAAGGTGAATGTAGGGAAGAGTAAAGTTATGGTCTTCGAGAGGAATGAAGTCAGTGAATGTACAATGAGGTTGGATGATGAGGAAACGGAAAATGTGAGTGAGTTTAAGTACCTGGGTAGTGTGATGGGGAAGGATGGAAGTTTGGAGGGTGAAGTGCTTGAAAGAGCACAACAAGGACGAAAGGCCGCTGGTTCCTTGAAAGCAGTGACAAGAAACAGGGAAGTGAGCATGGAACTGAAGAAGTTACTGCATGACAGTATTGTGATACCAACTGTAACGTGTGGAAGTGAAGCTTGGGCCTTGTTGGAGGGATAGAAGTAAAGAGCGAGAACAGTGGAAATGAGTTTTTTGAGAGGAACCTGTGGAGTCACATGGAGAGACAGACTGACAAATAAGGAAGTGAAGGAACGTTGTGGTGTGGCTGTAGATGTGATAGAGGCGTTAGGAGAAGCACACCGAGGTGGTTTGGCCATGTGGATAGGATGGAGAGTGAAAGACTGACGAGGAGAGTGTATATGAGTGATGTGGAGGGGGGAAGGGAGGTGGAGGCCAAGGATGAGACAAAAGGATGGAGTTGAGAGGCACATGAGAGGGGGGGGGTGAGCCAGGAGCAGGGCAGTGAAAGGGCAGGAGACAGGGCGACATGGAGGCGATTAGTTTGTGGCCATCCGTTACGGGATTAAGGCATCTTGCAAGAGATAAGTAAATAGATAGTCTGTTTCCTAACTGGGAAGGTTTTACATTTTATACAGTTTTCGAACTAGATTTTTAGGGGGTCAGCCTTCCTCACGAAATTCAGAACTAAGAATCTGTGAAATGATTGCAGATTTGTTTTTCACATCTCCTCTGTAATGCGATATTTGGAGAGCGTGACCCTCCTAGTGATGCTTTGGGGAGGGGAAGGGGGGAAGTCAGCATAGATTTAAAAGACTCCGGCTACTTTTCACAGGATTAGGTATGCAGTTTCCATGTTTTCTCCGAATGTACAGGAAGAAACTACACATTTACTTAATATAACACTTTTCTTATCTCTTCAAAGCAGTTCCAATTTAGTAACGAAAAGTTCATGATAAGCGCAAGGTTGCATAATGTAATTATGTAGCTCATGTACTTGCAGCATTGCAACAGTTAAAGATTTAAGGGAAAGCTAAAATATTATGCAAAGAATGGGTAATACCGATGATTCTGCGATGAGACTATTGAAAGTATATAGCAACGGTCGATAAGAAAGGTGGGCATAAGCACAGTGTAACTGACTCGGGAAGCATCAAATACACATTAATTTTGATCAGACTAGTAGTAGATGCAGATTCATTAAATAAGAAAGAAGAAACGTCGGACACGAAAGAAAATTATGCCAAGTAACAAATATAGGTCCCTATTTTGGTTTTAAGTGCGAACAGACTAGGTTTAGGAGACCCTGACTAAAAGCCTTGGAAACAAAGGCCATGAAATAACATAATGAAAGATGAAGAAGGATAACTGAAGATTCAGTAGATAAATTAATGTACCTGTAATATGCAGAAAGTCTTATCATGATAAAGATGATGCATATCGTAAATATATTCTGTTGTTTCACAGAAAAAAAAAAGTACAATATTAGAGTTGTCAACTGAGTCCTGAACCCGTGGGCTGCGGCAAGGGGTCATGCAGACATACCCCGTGGTGCAGCAAAATGGCAATTTTGGTAAGTCTTACAGATTTCCGTGAAATATATATCAGTAGCTAGGAAATTGCATTTTGCAGCTACCCACGAATCCTTTAAAACTGAAATCGGTGTAGTTCTGGAGAAATAATTGTCAGAAATTTCATGTCTGGCAGGAACATGAAAACTATGCCTTAAAACCTCTCCAAGGCCGTAGGTCTGGATTTTTACATGCATCCCAGGCCGATGTCAGGGCCATTTTCTGAAGTGTTGAAAATTGATTATTTTTCCGTGCCTTACTGAAGAGAAAGTTCAGATGAACCTAACAGTGCAAATCCCAGCTTCCTAGACCCAATCTGTGGCTTGCAATGGAGTGTGAAAGTTGCAGAAATATCAGCAACCGATATCACCGCTGCGAGGTACTGCCACGCCGCAACATCTCACATGGTGTTATAATTTTTTTTTACCCCCCCAAAACAATGTGAATGGTGCTGAAATGTTGCGCATATATTACATATGATGATATCGAATGATTTCATTACATAATATGTTGAGATTTGCTCGGAAAAAAAAAAAATCACCTGTTTGATATAAAACATGTTTACGGTAGTGTCAAGTTATTTTTTATGTTATTGTTTTGTTCATGCTTGGAAAAGGGAGTGAAAGGGTTGCATTTTCAGTCCTAAATGAGAAAGCTGCCCGTCCCCCAAGGCTAGGCTCTCCCACTGGGGATAAAAGTGGAGGGGCAGATCCGATTAGGAACAGGGGAGTTGAGTCGCAGCTTTCCGCTCCCACACCACGTGCCTGGCTAAAAATAGAATCATAATGCAGCTTCAAAATTATGCGTAAGTCTAATTATTACGAAGAGAAGGACAAAGCAGAAATAAATACGTTTACAGATGGGGGAAAACGTATTTTTTCCATAAGAACATGTTCATCTTTATCATTTTACCTTGTTATTTTCGCAATATATGTTGTTGTCTGTCTGTCGCGAGTGTGGGAAAGTATGATATTTTCTGCCTGGGTAATGAAAAAGGGTACAGCTAGATGTTTCCCCAACAATTTTCACGGTCAGAATTGCGAAACTACCTGCCATTCGCACCTCACACGAGCTGATTAGCAGGAAGGGAAGGAAGTTTTTTCCACCCATGAAAGTATCACTTGAACACAGAAAACTTTCCTGTTATGCTTGTAAAAGACAAAGAATATGTAAAATGATTCAAAACGGTGCAACAAACCTGAGCAAGATACCAAACAAAAATGATTTTTTTTTTTGTTATTTTCATGTCTATTTCGTTTATGCCTGTGTTTATTTAAAATCGTAAACATGGTGGTTGTGTGTGTTTTGCCAGGGAAAAGAAAGATGATATTTTCTGTCTTGGTTGAGATAATGGATGTAACTATGTGTGTTTAGGCATGGCCACGAGGGAAAAAATAGTACATCCACTCGTTACGGCAGCAGGTGATGAACTGACAAATGAGGTGTGAGAGCGTGAAGTGAAGGTCAGTCTCAAGTCCCTGATGTTCGTTCACTTCCCGAAGGATTCGACAGTTTTCTACAAGTCGCACTGCATCGAATGATCCAAACCAATACAACAAACCCGAGCAAATTGGAAAAGATTCCAAGACAAAAGTGTATTTTCCTCTTATTATATCTTTTTTTGTTTGTGTCTGTATTAATTCATAATCGTAAAAAGGTGGTTGTGTGTGTTTTGCAAGAGAGGACAGGGATGATATTTTCTGCCTGGGGCGAGATATTGGGTGTAGTTGTGCTTGTTTAGGTATGGCCAGAAGCAAAAAAAAATCGAAAATCCTCTCATCACAGCAGCAGGCTCTCAACTGCTTGAAGAGGTGTATGGGAGTGTAGTGTGGGTCAGTCTGTAGACGTTCAGAGACTTCGTCGACTTCCCCAAAATTTTTGCTCTTTTTTATAGGCTGCGCTCAAATGATGGCTGCAGCCATTTAGCAGCTAGATGTCATTCGATGCCAGCAGCCACAGAAGAGTAAAAGAGAGAGAGAGAGAGAGAGAGGGAGATGATGTATGTAATGTGTATTGGGGCAGACAAGACAGGCTGTAAACAGACTTACCAGTCTCCCCCCTCGCAAGGTGGGCTGCCAACATGCTCTGCAAGCTGCATCATGAGCTTAGTGCACTGTGCACTGCTTTTACACCCACTATTTACCACCCTACTTCTGTTCCATTACTTCCTACTGACCTTACATTTGATTTTATGTTATTCTGAACAAATTTGACCCACGATTGCCTTTCCTTTGGGAAATAATATTGCAGAAAATACGTTACAAAGTACGCACTTTTGGGTCATCGTTGCTGGTGCAACTAAGTAACTGGGCTCAAGTTAGGGGATGGGAAAGAGAGCTACCAGTTACCCTAATACCCCTTAAATTTTGTATCACACTGATCCTTCTGGAACCTTTCTGGTGCGTGGTTGAAAATCTCACATGTCGCAGATTTATGAGACACCCACGTAAGGTATGTTGCAGTCTGCTGGTGAATGAAATGGTTACGAAGGCATTCACTAACTCAGTCCTTCGCAATTTGGGGAATCATCAGACAGGCAACATCTTTCATAATGCGTGTAGATTTTTTTTTTTTTTAGTCGACTGCCAAATATATATCTTGGATAACCCTAGTCATGTGCATCCATATCATTTTATCTTATTTAATTCTTAAGATACTTTGTCTTTTTACCATCTGTGCATCATTTATTCACTCATTCACTTATCATATTCAACACTGACTTCTATGCATCTTCCTACAACAAAACCTATTGCCCAACATTTCTCACCAGTTTATCTTCACCATTTCTCTTAATGTGACCATACAAATGAAGCAGCTCATACCATCACTGATCAATAAATTCCCTCTTTTGCCTTTTCTTTTATGAAGCTCTATATTTTCCAGCCAGAATTACCAGCATCAGCTCCTTAACAGAGGTATTTGTACTTTTTTTGCACATAAAAATTACAGCCATAATGTAAGAATAACTCACGACCGCCAGGTTCATGTCGTCGGTTAGCCCTGTCGTCCTAGGACTACATCCACCTGGTTACTCCACACTCCTGGGGCAGAATAAAAAAAAAAAATTTAATAAGATATGTAAAAAAGAATAGCAAAATGCAAATCAAAGTAAAAGAACAAGGTCAGGAAAGTGTACTCAAAAGCATCCCTGCATTTTCTAAGTGGCATGCTTCTATATACTGAAGGCTGAGTAGTATTGATACCATAATAATGAATTGTTGTGTGCACTCATATATCATCAGCTGTTCCCCCACAACTGCATATTTTGAAGTAAAGAGAATGAACTGGTGGCTGTTATACCTTCTTGAACTTGCTTTTATTTTATTTTTTTCACACTTTGCCATCCCTTCATCTTCATACATTTTATGGAATGCATTTTTTAATACATTTCATAGATTTTTAAATTCCGTTGTGTATGAAAGTTAAGAAGACTTTTGTTAAGCTATTAATCTTATAAGAATGTTATACATGTGGCATGTGTTGAAAGTAATGAATGCTTTGACTTACTCATCTGAAAAGTCTCTCCTGAGCAGAGTAAAATTGTATGAAGAAAATAACAAGGGTCACTAGGAGTGCAGTACAGTATACCCGCTCATCTCAGCCAATCTGAGGCCGAACAACTGACCGTACATTGTGACCTTGACCTTGGGCCAGTCATTCTGAAACTCAAAGAACTTCATTCTTGCATCAGCAATTCCACCAAAGTTGGTTCAATTTCGATCAAAAGACGTAAAGTAGACATCACTTTTAACTCTATTTCAAAACGAAAATACTTAATCCTCGGGTGAAATTAAATTACTTGGCCAAATTTGGTTCTAATCTATTCTTTCATCTCACCTCGGCGATGTTTGGAAGATAACGACGAGGAGAGATGAAGGGTAGTTCCCATATGCAAGAAGCATACAAGAATGATCATTATAGGAAACTAACTGTTAAAAAATCCTTATCACGTGCACTTTAAATTCATAGTCTGTATTATAATTAGACAAACACTTATCATTCAACAGACTTGGCAATGATACTGTCACATATATTTTATTTCTATCCTGTTGTTATTCAAATCACGTCTTCTATGTGTAAATGGAATGTAAAATGTACTTGTGAGCAAAATGCAGTGTCAAATGTACTTGTGAGTAAATAGTTTTATTAACATGAACAGGATATAAACCATTCATAGTTGTTGGATGACGCAGACCCCCACCTCTTCAAATAGTATCAACCGTGACATGGGGTAGAGATAAACCACCACCAAAATTTTCACACTAGAAAGTTTTAGCTTACACTGGGGCACAAAGGCCAGTGCAGTGCAACCCTTGTTAACCCCAAAAACCCTGGAGTAAAAAATGATGTACTGCCCACTGTATGCAGGGATTTTTACATAAATGCTTGTTTACAAACCACCATATCTCCGAAACTACATTACTAAGAAATTCAATGAAAGACGAAAATGCTCTCCTATCATTCGTTTCTACAAGTGTTCCCAGATGTTTAGGTGGATGCATAGTGGAGTGAGATGAAGAAGAGAGATCACATCTGGGAGTCATGATAAAGGTGTCCAAAAGTGTGTGCAAGTCCTTGCTAATGTTGGCTGCCTGAATGTGATGGGTTGGTCTGGACAGGATATGGCTGCCTCACTCTCATTTCCCCCATTCCCCACTGGACCTTCCCACTCCTCTTCACCTGTCCCTGCCACACATGGCCAGTGGGGGATGGGGTGACAGTCACATGCACATGAACTCCACTCTCCTTGCCTTTCTGCATGGCCAAGATGCCCACATGTGTAACATCCTGAATGCTGGGATGGGGAGGGAGACTTTGGTGGGTCGTTGGGTGATGATTCATCACTGCTTCATGTGGGTGTCAACATGGTTAGAGATGTAATGAGAGATCAGAATGGTGGCGAAATCCCCCACATACTGTAGTACCAGGCTTCAGTGACGTGGGTGGTGGTGAGACAATGGTGATGCATTAGTGCCACGAAGGAGGCTGGGTGACTGTAATGTTTTTATTGCATGTGACTTTAGCCTGCTGACCCTTGCCCTCAGAGTCCAACACCTCAGAGGACTCTCCTGAGTAATCAGAAGGGTTAGGGAAGTCCTCAGGCTCTGAAGGGTCATCAGAGTCACTCTCGAGTGGGAGCAAGGAGATATGGGTGGAGGCAAGGGAAAGCAGCCGAAACATGTCACTTTCTATATGGTAACGTACGACCTCAGGCATCATCCCCTCAATTGACAATGACGATGCTGTTGCCTGTAATTCTCTCCCAACTGCACTTTAAACCCTTTCCTTGCATGAGTGGGCAAATTGGCAGGAGTGGAGATGGCAAGGGCCAGTCAAGCGACCGTGGCAGCAAGTGAACTGAATGATGTGCAGTCAGACCTTCTCATTCTAAGCCATCCTGTGATACAGTAGACTGGCAGTGCCATCTACCTATTTCCCCAGTGCTTGCATGCTAGAGTGGTGACAAAAGAAAATGATGGTCACTTCTAACCATAGCAGGAAAAACTAAACTTAATGTCGATCAACCAAGGTTTACTGGACACCTGGGCATATACGGTATATATATATATATATATATATATATATATATATATATATATATATATATATATATATATATATATATATATATATATATATGTAAGAAAATGTTCTGGAAAGAGGTGAAAAGAGTTAGACAGGGTGGAAGTGAAGTTAGCAGGGGAGTGAAAGATAAAAATGGTAGATTACTAGTGGAGAAGGGAGAAAAAGTGAGCAGATGGAGAGAACACTTTAAGGAATTGTTGAACGTAGAGGATGGAAGTAGTGCGAGTATAAGTGGCTGGGGAATGGCTGGGAGAAGGAGGGAGGTGAGAAGACAGGAAGAAATCAGTAGGATAGAAGTTGTGGAAGCAATGAAGAAAGTTAAATCGGGGAAAGCCCCAGGAATTGATGGAGTGTGTGATGAAATGCTGAAGCATGGGGGAGAGATAGTAGTAGAATGGATGTAGAAGATGTGCAGATTGGCCTGGGAGGAAGGTAGAGTCCCGGAGGATTGGAAGTCAGGTATAATTATTACCCTGTACAAAGGAAAAGGGGAAAAAGAAGTGTATGGTAATCATAGGGGCATTTGTCTTCTTAGTATAATAGGAAAAGTGTATGGTAGGATACTTATAGACAGAGTCAGAGAAAGAACAGAGAAATTAGTTGGAGAAGAACAGGGAGGCTTCAGGAAGGGAAGAGGTTGTGTAGATTAGATATTCATTCTTAGATCTTTAGTGGAAAAGTTTCTAGAGAAGGGAAAGAAGTTGTATGCGGCTTTCATGGATTTGGAGAAACCATATGACATGGTGGATAGACAAGGATTGTGGAAAGTGTTAAGAATATATGGAGTAGATGGGAAGTTGTTGAATGCTGTGAAGAGTATGTACGATGGTACGAAGGCTGCAGTGCGTGTGGATGGTGAACTAAGTGAATTTTTCCCTTTGAAAGTTGGTTTGAAACAGGGATGTGTCATGTCTCCATGGTTGTTCAATCTGTACATGGATGGGGTAATAAAAGAGGTACAAGGTAGGGTAGTGGATGTTGGAGTAGCCCTGGTGAGAGAGGATAGTGTTTGGAAACTCCCTGTACTGTTGTTTGCAGATGATACTGTGTTGTTGAGTGAAGACGAAGGGGAGCTGCAAGGCTTGGTGGATGAGTTTGAGATAGTGTGTAAGAAACGGAACCTAAAGGTGAATGTAGGGAAGAGTAAAGTGATGGTCTTTGAGAGAGGTGAAGTTAGTGAATGTACAGCGAGGTTGGATTGTGAGGAATTGGAAAATGTGAGTACGTTTAAGTATTTGGGTAGTTTGATGAGTAAGGATGGAGGTTTGGAGGGTGAAGTGCTTGAAAGGGTACAGCAGGGAAGAAAGGTTGCTGGTTCTTTGAAAGCAGTGATAAGAAACAGGGAAGTGAGCATGGAAGTAAAAAAGTTTCTACACGACAGTATTGTGATACCAACTCTAACGTACGGAAGTGAAGCTTGGACATTGTTGGAAGGACACAAATCAAGAGTGAGAGCAGTGGAAATGAGTTATTTAAGAGGAGCCTGTGGAGTCACGTGGAGAGACAGGCTGACGAATGAGGATATAAAGGAGCGTTGTGGTGTGGATGTGGATGTGATAGGAAGCGTTATGAGGAACACACTGAGGTGGTTTGGCCATGTGGAGAGGATGGAGGGTGAAAGACTGACGAAGAGAGTGTATGTGAGTGAGGTGGAGGGGGGAAGAGGGAGGGGGAGGCCGAGGATGAGATGGAGGGATGGGGTGGAGAGGTATATGAGAGAGGTGTGAGTTGGGAGCAGGGCAGTGAAATGGCGGGGCACAGGGCGACTTGGAGGCGATTTGTTTGTGGCCACCCCAAACGGGATTGAGGCGTCTGGCAATATATATATATATATATATATATATATATATATATATATATATATATATATATATATATATATATATATATATATATATATATAATATATACACCGTATGTATAGATGACCGTGACAGGAGACGAAATGCATTACTCAGGCAGCATGTATATTTTGTTGATGACTGTCTTAACGCCTAAACCCTGGCTGCTAGCACCGACCATCAAACATCATGGCTGCGTTTCAACAGCTGTAGCACCAAAAAACGAGCCGGAGCTTTCAAGAGTGAAAGTGTATTGGTTGAAGGGGGGGATTAAGGAGGGGGGTTGTTGCAGCCTCTGTCATGGTTGGAACTATTTGGAGAGGTGGGTCTCTCTGGCGACATCTGACAGCTGTAAACTGTTTGGATCACAGTTGTCGCAGCGTCTGTCACGGTTTGAACTATCTGGAGAGGGGGGTCTCTCTGGCGACATCTGACAGCTGTAAACTGTTTGGATCACAGTTGTGTAAAGGATAACAGACCTCTAAATACCAAGGTATTTTTTTGTGTAATTTGAGAAAGTGAAAGGATTAGGAATACTAACACGTCAAAAATGAAAAGATTTGTTACAATACCCTCTTCATTTCCGTTAAGGAATAATATTTCGCTGAATGAAAGTAAAGGCTGTGTGGATCATAAGAGTACATGTTAAGGGTTTATATTCAGTCACTTCCACAAAAATCATACATCCGTGAAGCACCTCCTCACCTCCGCACAAGCATCATGTCTTCCAAAGTCATCTTGTTCCACTGCAGTCTTGCACTGCAGTGTCCATTTCGTCTTCAGAATCGGAGGAAATCACAGGAGGAAGCAACTGTGATGAAGGCAGGATTTGTTATGGTTCTTCATTACGGCTTACATAGTGGTTAATTATTTCCAAAGTATTTCAGAAATATACACTTACAGTTATATTTTGCAGACAAATATTCATGTAAATTATTAATATTGTTGTCAATAATGCTCAAATATACATAACTGTTAATGGTATTATATATATATATATATATATATATATATATATATATATATATATATATATATTTGTGTGTGTGTGTGTGTGTGTGTGTGTGTGTGTGTGTGTGTGTGTGTGTGTGTGTGTGGTGAAAGACAAACGTGGAAATTGTTTTTAATATTCTAGCCGGGAATCTTACCCAGGACCTCTAGATAGAGGCCAGGCACCTTCTCACTACACCATGACGAGACGAAGCCAAACCACCTAAATTCTATAAAGAACCAGGTAAATCCATTATGAGATTATACTGTATGTTACAACCCGAATCCATGTGAGGACATATTTCAGAGTAATTGGGATTTTTGCTTAGCCTCACAGAACTCAGCAAGTGACACAGCAGTTTTAATCGGTCCTACGATGATGCTTGTACTAGTTGGGATAAATGCAGAAAAAAATCCAGGGAAAGAGAGAGAAGGGGGGACGGGGAGCATTAGAGGGGCCGGTAGAGCGAGAGGTAATCTTATGTAAAGTCTGGCTCTCGCTCTAATTATCGCTCCCTCCATTACCGTCTTAGGACGACTCTCTCTCTCTCTCTCTCTCTCTCTCTCTCTCTCTCTCTCTCTCGCTGTTTTCGTACGCATAATTATTTCTAACTTCAGAAATTTATGACTTACATACGAGTGTGTATATCTATATCTATCTATCTATTTATCTATCTATCTATAAATATTGAGGGGGTTACATACACAAAAATCGGCTTTCTTCCCCATGCTCTTGTTGATATGCCCTTACTTGTCTTATTGTCTACTAGTACAAGGCTTGAAATAATTTTCTCAGAATTGATTAGCAGCACATGTTGATCCTAAAAATAATTGCTTTAGCATTTACTTGAATTAAAAAATGGTTATTGGATCGCAATATGTGTATTTTCAAACGCAACTTGGAATGCATCACTGATTAATTCAAGAATTGTGGTAAAAGTGATTAAAGACTGTTTTAGAATACTTAACATTTTTATTTCAAACTAAAAACACTCCGTTAAGTGGCATGGAAAGAACTATCTTATGAAGATGTCAGTTTGTCAAGGCTTTGCTGGAATTTCTCATTTTCTAGTGTGGTTCAGTCGCTCCTCCTGCCCAGGTACGACATTAGGGCCTCTCCAAACTCCTGTGCAGTTTTCATCCTTCTCTTCCCACTGGGCAGTGTCACCTGGACTTGGAAGATAGGATCGACTTCAGGCAGAAATGTGGTACCCACTCTGGCAAACTGAATCTCCAGCTGTTTGTCCTTGTTACTCAGAGTTGGATCCGCAAGGAATTGCTCAACTTCCTCACTGTCAACAAAGGGGCCAACACTAGATTTTAGTTTTTTTAGCATGTCCAGTCGTTTCCTCTCATTTCTCTGAGCCATTTCTTGCTTTTGCTCTACTCCCTTCTCAAATTTCTCATTCGTGTATTTACTCCAGTTGAGTTCCCCCTCCCTTTTAGCTTGGGCTGCTGCCTTGAAATGTCTAAAGGAGAGAATCTGTCCAGTCCTTAGTTTCTGGCTCTTCTGTGGGATAATTGACCTGCTGACTGCATTCATTGTGCCCGTTCTCAGTCTGTAGTCCACTTTGCCACATTGTCTCTCCATGCCAATGTTGTGCACAGGAATTTCAACAAACTTGTATGGTAGCTCACGGGATAGTCCATTGGGAAGGCCTCCTCATCTATACCATAGTCCCTCCTCTACCTGGCTAGGGCCGTCTGTAGGTGGGGCAGCATTAGGTTGGTCAGCTTTTTCACCTCCTCTAGATGCTCCTCAGCTAAGTCAGACACGGAGTTCAGGACTTTGTCCTTGTAGTTCTTCACACCAGTGAAAAGACTGTCAGGCTTTGTAAATCTTGTAAAGTCATTACTGTTAGGCTGACCCAAGGCTGTGTGCAGTCCTTTGCAGAACTCTCTGAGCTGAGAACGGGTAGCGTCTTTCTCTGTTGTCCTGGCATAGAAGGGTTCCACCAAGTGCACATCCAGGCAAGCAAAAACCTTGAGAACGACTTTGAGATAGGTGAGTTCCAATACTTCTCTGACCAGGCAGGCTAGGCAGTTGTTATGTGAGGATCCTATCATTCTGCCTCAGAAACACTATTAGGTGGTCAAAATTATTAAGACTGCTGCTACCCTGGAGAGGCACCAAAACTTGCTATCTTTGTAGGCAAACAGGACACTGTATACAAGCCTTTGCTCCAGAATGATGAGGAATTCCTTGTTGCGGTTCCAAGGCTTGTATGAAAATTCAGGAGCTCTCAGCTTGAGGCACGTGTCAAGTGCTGGTGCAGCCAGACTGGTATTTTTGCTGTCTACCTCGAGATCGACCATGAAACCCTTCAGATCCTGCTCCATCTTCATATCTGCCTCCACCAGTTTCATGACCTTATTCATGGCACTGCTGAACCCCAGTGTAGTATGAGTGCCACAAAATAACTGTCCTGCTGGTGTTGCCAGGTCATACATCTCCACCAGCAGCTTTGAAAAGCCCTTGTTGTGCCCTGTCCTATCTGTCAAATGGGCATCTACAAGCTTATACACGTTCTCTGCACTGACTCCACTGACAAATGCCAGTATCTCAAACCCCATATCCACCTGCATTGCAATGTCCTCAGTTGTCTCCCCATAGATTGGTAGAACAGGTAGAAGAAATGGGCTGTCCTGACTTACATGCAGCCCTTGCTCCACGAACTTGCCTACACCTTTCTTTGAGGTACTGTCTGATGCATGAGTAATCATCTTACCCTTCTGTTTCTCCTGCCCAAGTTTGCGCACAACTAGCGACAAACTCTGGGCCTCAGTTTGCTACAGAGCTGTCCTTATGTTCCAGTTGGTTGGCACCGTATCTAGATCAAAGATCTCATAACATTCTTGAGGGCTTTTCCATCTTCGATACAATGTGTTGCCAACCTCAATGACAGCTTCGCTCAATTCACTAACAGAAAATCCCTTTCCTGAGAGACTGACCACAGTTTGATAAAACTCACCACCTACTTTTCTCTCTGAGATTCGGCTGTGCTGATACTCTTGCTGTAGCAGATCATCTGTGTCTGCCTCAGAAACATATATGAAGAGCTTTGTCTTCCTTAGCTTGGGGTCAGCTGCAACCTCACTCTTCTTGGCCTCGTTATCTTGTGTGTCAGTCTCACAGATCTGTCATTTTTGAACTCGGTCTTTTGCTCTTCGTCACTGCTGCTGGTCGGAATCTCACCAGCTTCTATGAGAATATCAGTGATCTGGTCAAGGGTCTTGTACTGGAACTGTTGGTCTCTCTTCCTCCTGTATTCATCCTGTCTCTCCCTCAGGCTTTGGGCTCTCATCATACTTTGGTATAACATGGGGTCCACACCATTGTGACAAAACATCTTCTGCTCCATCTTCTGGTAGTTATAGTACTTATATTCCTTATCACTCATGCTCACCCCCCAGACCTGCTCCAGATGTTGCCATCGCACAGGGTCCTCTGCATATATGTCAAAGAGCTCACTTTTTCTATCAAATAACTCCTTATATTGCCTGACAGCTTTTGAGTCTTCCTTCCTTTTCTGTCCATATCTCTTTCTGCATTCATTAAACTGTTTCCTGATGTTCTCTACCCTCCTCTGGATGGTGATCAAGGACATACAGAACATGGTATCACGGTAGTAATTAAGATAGATCTGCTTCGCTACCTCCCTTACCGCCATGTCAACAGTCACCTTGCCAATGCCAACCGCCTTCAAGTGGTATCTAGGCATACCTATAACACTCTGCACTGTGGGCAGTTCTGTTGATGGTTGAAAATATTTGGATGGAGGAAAGTCCTTATTAGCAACATATTCTTTAGCATCAGATCTAGTTCATCGCTTGGATTGGGGTTTACTACTGCTTGCCATGCTGTAACTTAACGTTATAGTTTTATGCTTGTTTAATCACCATCAAACTCGGTTGATTTCTGTAAAACATATAAATAGAAAATATCTTCAATCACAGTAAACTCTCATGTCTCTTTTTACTTCTCAGATCAGTTTTGTGCAATAACTTATAGATTTTTTGCTCAATTACAAGTATTTGTGCACCAACGATCATCTCTGATATTTGGTAATATTAGTTCATGTGTAAAATTCTTAAATATAATTAAATTGCCAGTTATGTTCTTATGTATGAAAGTATTATACTTCAGTGCTGTGGTCAATATATAATGCACCAAACTGATCCAAATGGACAATTAATCACTTTCATACCGACCGTCCGACAGTGTGTATAATGTTGATTCTGTTTTTTTTTTCGTGTGTGTGTGTGTTTTTTTCATGCTAGATACCCACTTTCTATGCAATTATCTCTAAAATAACCCAGTGCATCACCTCTCAATTGGACGTTATCATATTTCAGAGTTTTTTTGTTTTCAGCCCAGTTATCACTCCATATATATATATATATATATATATATATATATATATATATATATATACACACACACACACACACATATACATGCTTGATTCGTACCATGGAGAAATTGAAGCAGTATCATGCAATTCATAATAATTAATCACACTCCGAAAATTACAAAATACAAAATAAGTATACATAAACATACTACATTTGAAAGATCCACAATAACGTATAATTTACTTCCGTGCTCCGAACAGCCTCATTACCAGTGAACTACAACTAACCTAAGTTTTAATGAAACAAACCAGAGAAACTAAATTATACCCTTTTAGAACAAAGATCCAATAATGAACCCTTATAGTCATGAATCATTCTGACATTACCCCCTGAACAAAAGAACTTGTTCCAAAGTTCTAACAACTAATAATTACGTTCTAGAAAATTATATCACACATCATGGCCAGCTAAATTCCAGTTAATTTTAACATTATACTTCTCCAGAATTACATCTTCATCAATACCAAGTACATGCAAGCCCAAACAACCTGAGCCAACATCTGTCACAGAATCTGAACGAATTCCCAAACTTGAACAGCATGTGTTATATCCTTCATCCAAACGACTAAGATAATCTGCCCCTACATTCTCAGCTCCTTTAATGTACTCTGCACTGTACTCAAATTGCTGCATGTATAATGCCCACCGCATAATCCTTGCATTGGAATTCTTAGCAGTCTTGAGGTAATGCAGAGGCAGATGATCCGTCTGAACAACAAACCTTCGTCCATACAAAAACTGGCGAAACTTTCTTACACCCTCAATGATTGCTAATAACTCTCTTTCAACAACACTGTAGTTCCTCTCCGCTTGTCCCAGCTTCCTGCTATGGTAGGATATAGGCCACAGTTCATTTCCATGGGACTGCATCAGCACAGCACCAATACCCACACCTGACGCGTCTGTTCTTAAAACAAAGTCTTTGGATAAATCTGGCAAATGGAGAATAGGCTTATTAGTCATTTTGTTCTTTAGAGTATCAAATGCTCTTTGCTCTAAATCTGTCCACACTACCTTATTTGGACTGCTCTTCTTTGTTAGATTGGTTAATGGTTCTGCAATTGTAGAGTAGTTTGGTATGAATGCTCTGTAATACCCTGTTAGTCCCAAGAACGAACGAACTTGTTTTTTAGTTCTGGGGGCAGAAGCTTCAACTATTTTCCCAACCTTATCTTTCTGGGGCTGGCATATCCCATTTCCTATTCTATGACCAAGGAAATCCACTTCAGCTTGACCCACTACACATTTGGATGGATTTACTACTAAGCCTGCTTCCTTAAGTCTGAAAAATACCTGATCCAACAATTTCAAATGCTCATGAAAAGTCGAGGAATGTACCAAAATGTCATCAACAAATATTTCTATGCCAGACATACCTCCCAACACACTCCTCATTGTCCTGTTAAACACTGCAGGTGAATTGCACAAGCCAAAAGGAAGGACTTTGAACTGATATAAACCCTTGGGAGTACTAAATGCACTGTACTTCCTACTATCCACATGTAATGGAATCTGCCAGAATCCTTTAGAAAGATCTAGTTTTGAAAAATATCGGGACCCTGATAATATTGAAAAGATATTCCCCTGGTCAAACATAGGCTCTGCATCAAACCGAGTTACACCATTTAATTTCCTAAAGTCTCCACAGAGTCTCACTCCTTTATCCTTTTTACGTACAACCACTACAGGACTATTATAGGGAGCATTAGATTTTTCAATTATCCCTGCTTCTTCCATTGCATTAAGTTCTTTCTCTACCTCAGCTTGCAAACTATATGGTATAGCATAAGGCTTACTTCGAACAGGGGTTTTGTCAGTCAAAACAATTTCATGGGGAGGAACATTTGCTAGCTTTGGTGTACTAGAGAACACCTCTGAGTACATACTCAACAAATCACATATCTTACCTCTCTCTAATGGAGACAAAGTTACTGACAACTCTACATCTTTCCAAGACTTCTCAGTGGTTGGTATAGGTAGCAAAAGATTTTCAACCTCGTCAGAGTACTCAATAACTGTAGCAGCAATTTCATCTGATTCGGCTACATCACAATCATCTGGATCGTAGTCTACTTCATATTTCTTCAGCATATTCACATGAAATCTTTTCTTCTTCCCCTTTATATCTATTACATAATTCAAAGCAGAAGGACACTCTACAATCTTATATGGACCTCTCCAGTTCATGAGTAATTTATTATGGTCAGTTGGTAAAAGCAGCAAAACTTGATCACCCACCTTGAAAGTTCTGTCACTAGCCCTACGATTATAGTACCTCTTATCCAACTCCTGTGCCTTATCTAATTCTTCCCTTGCTAGCTTACATGTGTTTTCCAATCTCTCACCGAGATCTAGAACATAGCTGTAGGTACTAACAGTCTCTGGTGTGCTGACCGATCCATCCCAAATCTCTCTTAGTACATCCAAAGGACCCCTCACTGTTCTTCCATAAACTAACTCAAAAGGGGAGAATCTAGTACTCGACTGGGGTGCTTCTCTATATGCAAAGAGCAATGGTGCTATGTATCTTGGCCAATCCTTAGGTGCCTCATCACACATTCGTTTCAGCATTTTCTTAAGTGTACCGTTAAATCTTTCTACTAAGCCATTACACATGGGATGAAATGGAGTGGTTTTAAGAGATTTTATTGACAATAACCGTTCAACTTCCCTCATCATTGCTGAAGTAAATTGGCTCCCTCTGTCAGTCAAAACCTCCTTTGGAATACCAATTCTAGAATAGATCTCCATCAACGCATCCGCCACTGTAGTAGTCTCTATATTAGGCAAGGCAACTGCTTCTGGATACCGAGTAGCAAAGTCTACGAGAGTGAGTATATACCTGTCTCCACTATCTGCCCTAGGTGTAATAGGCCCAACTATGTCTATACCCACCCTAGCAAATGGCTCGTCTATTACTGGCATAGACCTAAGCTTCCCTGGTTTTTTGCTACCTTTATCCACGGTTCTCTGACACACATCACATGACCTACACCAGCGGCTGACATCAGCCACCATACCTGGCCAAAAGAAAGTTCCTTGAATCCTGTCCAGAGTCTTTTTGTACCCCATATGGCCACTCATGATTCCCTCATGACCTAATTTGAACACTTCCTTACGATAGTTCTTTGGCACAATCAACTGTTGTTTTGTCACTCCTCTAACTGTCATCTCTCTGTATAATCTACCCCCTTTAAGAATAAAGGTTGACACTCTTCCTCTTGCCTGAAACATTTTCTTACTTTGAACATGACTTCTTATAGAGTTCAAAGTTCTATCATCCTCTTGATTTTTCACAAATTCTGATGTAGACACGAAAGTATCAACATTGCTCACCTTCAGGGGTTGTTTAACTTTACCGTCCTTGCGACTTTGTGCTCTAGTAACTGCAGCAACGAGTCCAGCGTCTGATGATCCACCAGCAGTACTCCTCGAAGTTCGTTCCAACTCTGTGGTTACTTCGTCCGTTGCTTCAGTGTCAGATCTTCCACTCGGGACTCTGTTCCTGGTTAGGTTCACGTCCTCTGCGTTGTCTTGTTCAGCCAAGCTTTGATCACTTGTAGACTGTATACTTGTGAGGGAATATGGATTGTCAGTTACACCACCAACAACTAAATCGTAAACTGGGGTCTTACACACAGCAGCATAAACTTTCCCTATTAACCAAGGTGTAGAAATTTCAACTTCTACCTCTGGCAACACTATCACTGCCCCATTCACCAATTTCAGTGAAACTGTTCTCCCAGTATAGTGTCTCAATGAAACTAGCTTCTCTGCTACAACACAAGTAGTTGACCCACTATCTAGCATTGCTGTAACAGCTTGCCCTTCTACCAAGCCATTGTTCAATATTAAGTTCTTATAACTTTGCCCATTCCCATTAAATTTGGTAGCTGAACCACTAACTTGTCCTACTTTTAGCTTTCACAGATGCTTTTCCTGATGCAGCGGCACTGGTCTGTTTTGATTTATTAAAAGTACACTGAGCTTTTCTATGGTCTACTTTACCACACTCCCAACATCCTTTACTACCAAACTTACTGTCACTCCCTGAGGTCTTTGTCTTGATCTGCGTTGTAGAGCGTTCTGAAGGTTTCTCTTGCCCTTCAGCCACGGGTTTGTTGACCTTCTTGTTAATCTGGGAAGGGTGACCATGGGCATCAATCCAACGATCTGCCTCCTCCCCACAAACCTGCAAACTCTTAACTTCTTTCTCCTTTAAAAACATCATTAGAGCTGGAGGACACTGCCTTAAAAATTGCTCCCTTGCAAAGAGATCTGCTAAATCCTCAAAGGTCTGACTGGATCCATCCGCTTCCAACCACTTAACAAGATTCCTTTTGATTCGACAAGCTAGTTGCACTGCAGACTCGCCATCACGAAACTTTGTGTCGCGAAACCGTTTCCTACAACCCTCTGCTGTCACATCGTAACCTCTCAAAAGTGCGGACTTCAGCTCATCAAAATCTGCAATGATGTCGTCAGTGAACTGGTGATACATCTCGAGAGCTCGACCCGTTAGTAGAGATGCTAAGGCAGCTGGCCACACCGACCTCTCTCCCATCTTGCAGCTTGAGCTACCCTCTCAAAGCGAGCCAGATAAGAATCTATATCATCTTTGGCCTCATCGAAAATTGGCAGCTTAGGGGGATTAATTACGGTTGCAACTGGTCGAACGTTCTGACCAGCAGCAGCAGCACTAGCAGCAGCAGCAGCCCTCGAAGCTTCAATCTGTGCCTCTAATTCTAAAATCTTTAGCTTCCTCTCTTGAGCCCGCTCCTCTCTCTGCCGATTTTGCTCTATCACTCTCTCTTCTCTTACCCAGGTCATAAGCTTGTCGCCCTCTAAGCCCATTTGTTTTCCCTCTTCAGTTAACCTCTTTATAGTGTCTGAACTCATGGTGAAAATCTAAAGATTATAAACTTCCCTGTATACTGCCAACCCGCGTGCACAACGAATTAATGGGTCCCTGTTCGGGCGCCAAATGTCATGGCCAAGTTACGGAAACAGTCTCATATGTGAAAGAAGACTACCATGATTCCAGAGTTGCACTATTACTACTACTCACATAGTTGGAAATGACCCATCATTCATTTGTACACTGGGGCTAGGAAAATGTAAATTGGAGAATATAATTTATTCACAAAATTATAACTTAATCCTAACTTAATCCTAAGCATAAGAAAGTAAACTACAAGAGAAGTAACCTTAGGAACACTGCTTCACATTACTGGTGACATAACAACCTTACTGAGAACAGACCATCAAGAGGGTGGTGACTGAGAAGCAGGTAGCATGTCCGCAGGTGTTTCTATGCTAACACCTGCTGTAGATCAAGAGGGCAATTTGGGCAGAGTTTAGAGCTTCCTTAGTATGGAGGAGTTTCCATCCTCATCCTTCATAGGCTCACAAGTGTCACAGCGGGGAGGAAAGTCGAGTCGAGGGCACACTTCACGTGAAGAGCTGCTATATCTTTTCCATACCAGTGCTGCTGATCAACTGCCCACACCCCAGCTCACAGTCACCACCTCACTTCCCTTGATTCGTACCATGGAGAAATTGAAGCAGTATCATACAATTCATAATAATTAATCACACTCCGAAAATTACAAAATACAAAATAAGTATACATAAACATACTACATTTGAAAGATCCACAATAACGTATAATTTACTTCCGTGCTCCGAACAGCCTCATTACCAGTGAACTACAACTAACCTAAGTTTTAATGAAACAAACCAGAGAAACTAAATTATACCCTTTTAGAACAAAGATCCAATAATGAACCCTTATAGTCATGAATCATTCTGACAGTGTGGTATGATCGAAAGGCCACGTTGAGGGAGTTTAAGGTCGGTGATGAGGTTTTGGCGTTGCTGCCACTGTGGGGTCAGCCGCTGGCTGCTAAGTCTAGTCAACCTTACCTGTAGTGCGGCATACTGGAGACACTGACCATCTGGTGGAGACCCCCGACAGAAGGAAGAAGCACCAACTGTGCCATGCGAACATGTTGAAGACGTACCTTCATGCACCAGATTCTCTGGCTCCCGTACACCTTGCCTCAGCTACTGCTGCTGCTGCTGAGGAGGGTGTTGATAGCAGCTTGCTTGAGGTGGACTGCGAGTTTCCAGATTGTAGTTGGGTGCAGAATGATGAGGCAGAGTCCACTCTCAACTCCAAGTTAGCACATATGCCTTGGGACCAAGCATCTCAGTTGGTTGCCCTCTTGTCAATTTACAAGGAAGTATTTAGCAGTACCTCTGGGAAGATCAACTGGATTCAGCACAACGTGGATGTGGGTGACGCCGTTCCTGTGAAGTTGCCCCCTTGTCGAGTCAGTCCTCAGCGTGTTGGCATGCTGCGCCAGGAGCTCGACTATATGTTGGACCTTGGGCTTAGCTCCTCCTGTGTTAGTCCCTGGAGTTCCCCTGTGACTTTGCACCCTCAACCAGATGGCACCGCAAGATTTTGCACAGACTACAGACAGGTGAATGCGCTACCCAAGACTGATACATACCCATTGCCCCAACTTGAGGACTGCATCGATCACATTGGCTTATCCAGGTATGTCACCAAGTTAGATTTCAAGAAAGGCTTCTGGCAAGTGCCACTGACCAAACAGGCTAAGGAAGTCTCGTGTTTTGTGGCAGATGGACCAACATATAAGTGCAGTGTGATGCCTTATGGTATGAAAAATGCCCTGACAACGTTCCAGCAATTAATGAATATGGTTGTCAAGGTATGAAGCATTGTGTGGTGTACTTGGATGATGTAGTAGTCTACCAGTAATTGGGAAAGCCACTTAAGAGAACTAGGTGTTTTGCTGTCCAGGCTTTCTGAGGCTCGCCTTGTAGTATATTTAAAGAAGTGCAAGTTTGTTTGTGCACAAGTTCAATACCTTAGTTATGTGGTTGATTATGGTTGTGTATGCCCCCTGACTCTAAGATGGAGGCACTAAATAGTTTTAAGGCACCACAAAACATGTGCGAGCTTCGGAGATTCGTAGGCAGTATTGGCTACTACTGTCTTTTTTTTTTTAAGGACTTTGCAACAGTAGTAGCCCGTCTTACTGAACTGCTTAAGAAAGATAGAAAATACGTCTGGACTGATGTGTGTCAGAATAGTTTTGATGCAGCCAAGGAGATCTTATGTAATTATGCAGTTATGGCTGCACCAAACTTTAATAAAACATTTAAACTTGCTGTAGATGATAGTAATGTGGGTGCAGGAACTGTTAATGCAGGTTAATGATCATGACGTAGAGCATCCTGTTTGTTATTTCAGTAAGAAGTTTTCTGTTTCTCAACGTAATTATTCTGTTATCGAAAAGGAACTATTAGCCATGATCCTCACCCTGCAGTACTTTTTTGTGTATGTCCCTGAATTTGGACCTACTGTCATTGTATATACTGATCATCTCCAACTTAAATTTCTGAATAATTTGAAGATGAAGAATCAGCGCTTGACACGTTGGAGTTTGTTCCTTTAGCAGTTTCAATTGGATCTTAGACAAATTAAGGGTGTTGACAATATCATCACTGATTGTTTGCCACGTTCTTAAGAACGAATTTTCCTAAGGGAAAATTCTTACTTAGGTGTTGGCATGTTGCGTGTGTAAGAGTGTATATATATTTTTGTGTATACTGTGCATGTATGTACACCCACGAGCAAAAGTTCGCCGACAGTCCCTGCCAGGCATATGTTTCCAAACACAGCACATAGAGGGCGCAGCGCCCGCCCACCAGAGTAAGGGAGAAGGGAAGATACGGAAAGGGGGAGGGGAAGGGAGGCAATGAGACGGGAGGGAGAGTGGGGCAACAAGACAGTGGAGTGAGAGAGCCTGTGGCGACGGTAAATGGCACATATCGGAACATTTGTGCTGGGAGGGGGTTGATGATAGCCAATACCCTCTTCAGGCATAAAATGATCCACAGGTATAAATGGCGAGTGATGAGAAGGGTGGGTGGTGAACTGAATGAAAGGAAGGCAATGATTGATTATGTGTGTGTGGATGAAAGGATGCGAAGATGTGTAAAGGATGCAAGAGTGTATAGAGGTTGGGGGAGTGGACTTTCTGACCACTACTTGGTGGTGGCCAGAATTAGAATGAAAGTAAGATGGAGGAATAGAAGAAGGGAAAGACGAGAGGAAGGAGTAGTTGCAAGGAGAGTGGAAAGGTTACAAGAGGATGAGAAAAAGGCAGAGTATAAGAGAGAAGTGGAGGAACGATTGGGCAAATATGAATTGGAGCAGATGGGAGACGTGGAAGGCGTGTGTAAGATATTTACAGAAGAAATACGTGCAGCATGTGATATGGTGTGTGGAAGGAAGAGAAGACGGAGGGGGGTGCAAGGAACAGCGTGGTGGACTGAAGAGGTGAAACAGGCTGTGGCACAAAAGAAGAAAGCATACAATGAATGGATGAGAAATAGGGGCGTGGAAGAAGTTGAGAGGCGGAAGAGAGAGTTATATGTGGAAAGAAAGAGAGAGGTGAAAAAATTAGTATGAGAGAGTAAGAAGAGAGTGGATGAGGAATTTGGAAGGAATTTGAGTGTAAAGTGGAGGGACTGTAAGAAAATGTTCTGGAGAGAGGTGAAAAGAGTAAGACAGGGTGGAAGTGAAGTTAGCAGGGAAGTGAAAGATAAAAATGGTAGATTACTAGTGGAGAAGGGAGAAAAAGTGAGCAGATGGAGAGAACACTTTAAGGAATTGTTGAACGTAGAGGATGGAAGTAATGCGAGTATAAGTGGCTGGGGAATGGCTGGGAGAAGGAAGGAGATGAGAAAACAGGAAGAAATCAGTAGGATAGAAGTTGTGGAAGCAATGAAGAAAGTTAAATCGGGGAAAGCCCCAGGAATTGATGGAGTGTGTGGTGAAATGCTGAAGCATGGGGGAGAGATAGTAGTAGAATGGATGTGGAAGATGTGCAGATTGGCCTGGGAGGAAGGTAGAGTCCCGGAGGATTGGAAGTCAGGTATAATTATTCCCTTGTACAAAGGAAAAGGGGAAAAAGAAGTGTGTGGTAATCATAGGGGCATTTGTCTTCTTAGTATAATAGGAAGAGTGTATGATAGGATACTTATAAACAGAGTTAGAGAAAGAACATAGAAATTAGTTGGAGAAGAACAGGGAGGCTTTAGGAAGGGAAGAGGTTGTGTAGATCAGATATTCATTCTTAGATCTTTAGTGGAAAAGTTTCTAGAGAAGGCAAAGAAGTTGTATGCGGCTTTCATGGATTTGGAGAAAGCATATGACAGGGTGGATAGACAAGGATTGTGGAAAGTGTTAAGAATATATGGAGTAGATGGGAAGTTGTTGAATGCTGTGAAGAGTATGTACGATGGTGCGAAGGCTGCAGTGCGTGTGGATGGTGAACTAAGTGAATTTTTCTGTTTGAAAGTTGGGTTGAAACAGGGATGTGTCATGTCTCCATGGTTGTTCAATCTGTACGTGGATGGGGTAATAAAAGAGGTACAAGGTAGGGTAGTGAATGTTGGAGTGGCCCTGGTGAGAGAGGATAGTGTTTGGAAACTCCTTGTACTGTTGTTGAGTGAAGACGAAGGAGAGCTGCAAGGCTCGGTGGATGAGTTTGAGAGAGTGTGTAAGAAACGGAATGTAAAGGTGAATGTAGGGAAGAGTAAAGT
This sequence comes from Coenobita brevimanus, assembly GCF_032717465.1. Lineage (NCBI taxonomy): Eukaryota > Metazoa > Arthropoda > Malacostraca > Decapoda > Coenobitidae > Coenobita > Coenobita brevimanus. The sequence continues at coordinate 13,987,825 of NC_136956.1, forward strand.
GATGGTCTTTGAGAGGGGTGAAGTTAGTGAATGTACAGAGAGGTTGGATGGTGAGGAATTGGAAAATGTGAGTACGTTTAAGTACTTGGGTAGTGTGATGAGTAAGGATGGAGGTTTGGAGGGTGAAGTGCTTGAAAGGGTACAGCAGGGAAGAAAGGTTGCTGGTTCTTTGAAATCAGTGATAAGAAACAGGGAAGTGAGCATGGAAGTGAAAAAGTTACTACATGACAGTATTGTGATATCAACTCTAACGTACGGAAGTGAAGCTTGGACATTGTTGGAAGGACACAAGTCAAGAGTGAGACCAGTGGAAATGAGTTATTTAAGAGGAGCCTGTGGAGTCACGTGGAGAGACAGGCTGACGAATGAGGATATAAAGAAGCGTTATGGTGTTGATGTAGATGTAATAGAAAGCGTTATGAGGAACACACTGAGGTGGTTTGGCCATGTGGAGAGGATGGAGGGTGAAAGACTGACGAAGAGAGTGTATGTGAGTGAGGTGGAGGGGGGAAGAGGGAGGGGGAGGCCGAGGATGAGATGGAGGGATGGGGTGGAGAGGTATATGAGAGAGGGGGGTGTGAGTTGGGAGCAGGGCAGTGAAATGGCGGGGGACAGGGCGACTTGGAGGCGATTTGTTTGTGGCCACCCCGAACGGGATTGAGGCGTCTGGCAATAGATAGATAGATAGATTATTATTATTATTATTATTATTATTATTATTATTATTATTACCCTCTGAGGGTAGGGGGTTTTCAATACTCCCCCAGTATCCCTGCTTGTCGTATGATGTGACTAAAAGGGTTGGCGGAGGGTTAGTGCCCCTCCCTGGAAAACAGCTAGCTAAAAAGATGAACAAGAAGCCTCGGACAAGGACTGACCCAAAGATGACTACCTAGGACCGGACAAAGGACATGGTATGGATCACAACGTGGAATGTAAGGGGTGCGAATGATGAGATGAAAGAGAGAGAGAGAGATTGTCTAGGTGCTTGAGGGTGTGAAAGTGGATGTATGTGGAGTAACAGAAACTAAATGGAGAAGGGAGAGTGTGGGAGAATGGGAGTATGGATGGGGTATATGTGCAGGAGCAGGTGAGAATGAGAGGGCAAAAGAAGGAGTGTGTATTCGTGTGATTAAAAGATGAAAGAAGAACATAAGAGAGTATGGATTAGTTGGCTCAAGGATTGTGTGGGTAAGACTGAAAGTTAGAAATACAAATGTGGGCGATTGTGTGCATGTATGGGCCAAGGCAAGATCGTGCAAGCAGAGTGCGAGAAGAATTCTGGACAAATGTGGAAGTGTGCATGGAAAAGTTTGGAAGGAATGAGAGAGTGTTTTTGATTGGTGATATGAATGGTAAAGTAGGGAATGTGAAGGTGGATGGAATAGTTGGTGAGTGGGGTGTACCTGCTGAGATAGATGAGAATGGCAGTGCATTACTGGACATTTGTGCTGGGAGGGGGTTGGTGATAGCCAATACCCTCTTCAGGCACAAAATGATCCACAGGTATACATGGTGAGTGATGAAAAGAGTGGGTGGTGAACTGAGTGAAAGGAAGGGAATGATTGATTATGTGTGTGTGGATGAAAGGATGTGAAGATGTGTAATGTATGCAAGAGCTTATAGAGGTTAGGGGAGTGGACTTCCTGACCACTGCTTGGTGGTGACCAGAATCAAGATCCAAGTAAGATGGAGAAATAGAAAAAGGCAAGGACGGGAGGAAGGAGAAGTTGCAAGGAGAGTGGAAAGGTTACAAGAGGATGAGAAAAAGACAGAATATAACAGAGAAATGGAGGAGTGATTGGGTATATATGAATTGGAGCAGATGGGGGACGTGGAAGGTGTGTGCAAGATATGCACAGAAAAAATATGTGCAACATGTGTTATTCACAGAAAAAATATGTGCAGCATGTGTTGTGGTGTATGGGGTGAAGAGAAGACGAAAGGGGGTGCAAGGAACAGCATGGTGGAATGAAGAGGTATAACAGGCTGTGGCACATAAGAAGAAAGCACACAAAGAATGGACGAGAAATATTGGCGCGGAAGAAATTGAGAGGCAGAAGAGAGAGTTATATGTAGAAATGAAGAGAGAGGTGAAAAGTTTAGCCACAGTAAGAAGAGAGTGGATGAAAAATTTGGAAGGAATTTGAGTGCAAAGTGGAGGGACTGTAAGAAAATGTTCTAGAAAGAGGTGAAGAGAGTCAGACACGGTGGCAGTGAAGTTAGTAGGGGAGTGAAAGATAGAAATGATAGATTACTAGTGGAGAAGGGAGAAAAGTGAGCAGACTGAGAGAACACTTTAAGGAATTGCTAAACATAGAGAATGGAAGTAATGCGAGTATAAGTGGCTGAGGGAATGCCTGGGAGGAGGAGGGAGGTGAGAAGAGAGGAAGAAAGCAGTAGGATAGAAGTTGTGGAATCAATGAAAAAAGTCAAATTGGGGAAAGGCTCGGGTATTGATGGAGTGTGTGGTGAAATGCTGAAGCATGGGGAGGGGACAGTAGTAGAATGGATGTGGAATATGTGAAGATTGGCCTGGGAAGAAGGTACAGTCCTGGAGGATGGGAAGTCAGGTATAATTATTCCCTTGCACAAGGGAAAAGGGGAAAAAGGAGTGTGTGGTAATCAGAGAGGCCTCTGTCTTCTTAGTGTAACAGGAAAAGTGTATGGTAGGATAGTTATTGACAAAGTTAGGGAAATAACATAGGAATTAGTTGCAGATACACGGGGAGGCTTTAGGAAAGGAAGAGGTTGGGTAGATCAGATATTCATTCTTAGATCTTTAGTGGAAAAGTTTCTAGAGAAGTGAAAGAAGTTGTATGCGGCCTTCATGGATTTGGAGAAAACATATGACAGGGTGGATAGACAAGGATTGTGGAAAGTGTTAAGAGTATATGGAGTGGATGGGAAGTTGCTGAATGCTGTGGAGAGTATGTATGATGTTGCTAAGGTTGCAGTGCGTGTGGATGGTAAACTAAGTGAATTTTTCTCTTTGAAGGTTGCGTTGAAACAGGGATGTGTCATGTCTCCATGGTTGTTCAATCTGTACATGGATGGGGTAATAAAAGAGGTACAAGGTAGGGTAGTGGATGTTGGAGTGGCCCTGGTGAGAGAGGATAGTGTTTGAAAACTCCCTGTACTGTTGTTTGCAGATGATACTGTGTTGTTGAGTGAAGACGAAGGGGAGCTGCAAGGCTTGGTGGATGAGTTTGGGAGAGTGTGTAAGAATCGGAATCTAAAGGCGAATGTAGGGAAGAGTAAAGTGATGGTCTTTGAGAGAGGTGAAGTCAGTGAATGTACAGCGAGGTTGGATGGTGAGAAATTGGGAAATGTGAGTACGTTTAAGTACTTGGGTAGTGTGAGGAGTAAGGATGGAGGTTTGGAGGGTGAAGTGCTTGAAAGGGTACAGCACGGAAGAAAGGTTGCTGGTTCTTTGAAAGCAGTGATAAGAAACAGGGAAGTGAGCATGGAAGTGAAAAAGTTACTACATGACAGTATTGTGATACCAACTCTAACGTACGGAAGTGAAGCTTGGACGTTGTTGGAAGGACACAAGTCAAGAGTGAGAGCAGTGGAAATGAGTTATTTAAGAGGAGCCTGTGGAGTCACATGGAGAGACAGGCTGACGAATGAGGATATAAAGGAGCGTTGTGGTGTGGATGTGGATGTGATAGGAAGCGTTATGAGGAACACACTGAGGTGGTTTGGCCATGTGGAGAGGATGGAGGGTGAGAGACTGACGAGGAGAGTGTATGTAAGTGAGGTGGAGGGGGGAAGAGGGACGGGGAGGCCGAGGATGAGATGGAGGGATGGGCTGGAGAGGTATATGAGAGAAGGGTGTGTGAGTTGGACGCAGGGCAGTGAAATGGCGGGGGACAGGGCGACTTGGAGGCGATTTGTTTGTGGCCACCCCAAACGGGGTTGAGGCATCTGGCAATAGATAGACAGATAGATAGAGGAAAGACCTTATTGGGATTATAAGTTAGGAAGATCATCCCTATACATATTAGAAAAGGAGAAAGACCTAGGAGTAATTGTCAATAACAGACTATCTCCAGATGATCACATAAGTGCGAAGGTACGAAACATGTATACATTGCTTGCTAATATGAGAATAGTATCCACATATATAAATGAAGATGTGCTGCGGAAGATAATAACATCATTCATCGACCGTCCCTGGAGTATGCATCAGGAGTCTGGAATCCTCGTCTCAAAAAATACATAGATAAGATTGAAAAAGTACAAAGAGCTGCTACAAGATGGGTACCAAGCTTAAGGCATCTAAGCTATGGTGAAAGATTGGAAAGATGAATCTACCAACACTGCAGGAGAGAGGGAGAAAGGGAGACATGGAAAGAGAAAACAGACATAAATGATTATATATCATAAAACTGCCAAAAAAGAGATGTGGTAAAGAGGTAAGGAAATTCAGTTTCCCAAACAGGGCAATTAATCAGTGGAACGCACTACCGAATGAAGCAGTGTGTGCTAAAACTACCCATAAATTCAAGGATATGTATGATAAAAATGCTTTAATACACGAGACGGTACGAGCTTGACTCAGTCCTGTAGGATACAATTAGATCAGAACAATTAGGTAAGAACACACACTCAAAGGCAGGCAAAAACATTCTCGCTTTGCCTTTAACTTGAGCGTCCCGACAATGTATGGATACGTTGCCACGTTTTGTCACGGTGACACGTGATGATGCATCCATTCATTTTGCAATTGCGAGGTCTGTCATTTGCACATTTTTCAAGTTTCACTGATGATTTTTGGTAGGCATATGTGGGAGACCTTCCTCTACCCAACGCCAGGCAGGGATAATGCCTGGCCCGACTTGACCCCCCCTCCCCCTCACACGCCATTTTCTCAGCAACGCATCTGTTAGCAGTGACCTGACCAGTAAAGACATGTTGCACCACGGTCTCTCCAATGACGAAATTCAAGGCAAAAGTGATTCCTGAGGTGAAGGACAAAGGAAGAAACAAGAAGTGATGAGCCGGTAACGTCGTAAAGGAAGGTGCCATAATTGATGTGTTTGGGGAGTGAACAATGCTTATATTGCCTATATTATTGTGTGAAAACCAATATACTTTTGTACTATATATAAATTCATACTAAATATTTACATATAAAGATTGGTTTGGAATAGTTACCCCTCCCAAGAAAACGTCTTCTCTGGAGCCTGGCCTGAGAGAACATGGTACCAAGGTGAGGGTACTGTTAAATGTATTGGTATTTTTAACTCAACTGAGCACTTTTTCTCTAAATTTTCGATGTTTCTTATAAAACCAGAGGTTTTAGCCCCCCCCCAAAAAAAAAATATATAAAATCTGCTGGGATGGGGGGGGGGGACATTGGTGAATAATTTGCCGAGATGCGGCGGGTTACTGGCAAACAATAATAATAATAATAATAATAATAATAATAATAATGATGATGCAAGAAAAGCATTCGGGAGACGAATGCTAATTGCTAGCCAGAATATGCTGTTGGCCAAGTCCAAGCTACAGACAATATCTTGGCACCCTGAAGCTTTCATATTGATAGCTTAAGCCGTTCATGAGATATAATGGCGCTAAAGGTGGATGACAAAAAGGAGTTGACCTTTGGCAGCCATTCTGAAGACCTTAACCTTGACTGCGAGTGCCCATTTTGGAACTCGTCCAAGATTTTGGCCATATCTTGATACCCTGAAGGTTTCATATTGATAGCTCAAGCTGTTCATGAGATATAATGGTGCTAAAGGCAGGCAATAAAAGTTAGGTGGCCTTTGGCAGCCATTTTGGTGACTTTGACCTTGACCCTGAGTGCCCATTTTCATACTCGACCAAGATTTAGGTCATATCTTGATACCCGGCAGGTTTCGTGTTAATAGTTCAAGGTGTTCATGAGATATAATGGAGATAGACACACACACACACACACACACACACACACACACAGAGGCAGGGAAAAACAATATAGCTCTTCCTTCAAAAGGCGAGTGATAATAATGACAAAAACAAGAAAACTTCCCACAGGGATGTGGGAATTTTTTACAATGGGAAATTACCTTCTCTAGTACAAGCATAACATTAGCAATGGAAGCCACGACAACCCAGTATGAACTTTTTAATGACTGGATCATGTGAGAATAGATTTGTTGCATATTACTGGTTGGCTGTTCTTTCTAGTTGCTTCAATATACCGACCTCATTCACATTAGCATGGTTTTGGTTACAGTCATGATAGACATCAAAACAGATCATTGTTTAACTAGACGTGATTCTGTTTTGTGAAACTAATTAAAGGTATGGAAGAATTTCATTTTTTTTTTTTCAGTAAAAGGAAAATTTAATAAATATGTAACTTAACCTGCTGTGTCCCCTGAATGTATGGATATGTCACTTTTTTTCATGCTGACACCCAACAACTTACCAGTACGTTTTGCAATTGCGAGGTCCATCATTTGCACATTTTTCAAGTTTTGCGTGGGATTTTTGGTAGGCATACACAGGAGACCTTCCTCTACCCGCCGCCAGGCCACGACACAGCCTTACCCCACGTGAACCCCCCCTGCAAGCCATTATCTCAGCAACTCACCTGTTAGCAGTGACCTGGCCAGTAAAGACATGTGGCACCATAGTATGAATTTCAAGGCGAGAGTGATTTCCACATCAATGACGATGTCGAAAACAAAGATTACTTGGTGCCAGAGGAAGAAATGAGCAGAAGTGATGAAGAGGTAATGTCGCCAAGGAAGGTGCAGTATGCTGGTATGTTCAGTGAGTGAATCAATGCTTATATTACCTATATTTTTGTGTGAAAACCAATATATTCATGTACTACATATACATTCGTACCAAATGAACAAATATCTCCCTATTGTGAGTGGTTTGCAATAGTTACCGTTATCAAAGAAAACGGGACAGCAGCAGCACTACTCCAGAGAACTTGGTACCAGGTGTGGGGAGGGTCACCTGTACAGTGCATTGTGAAGCTCAGGTGAGCACTTTTTTTGTGATTTACCATTGTTTCTCATAAAAAGTGGAGTTTTGAGCAAAAAAATTAAAATCCAAAATCAATCGGGATTGGGGACGGGGGGTCATTGGTGAAATATTGGTCGGAATGTGGCGGGTTAATAAAAAGGTATGCCATATAGACTATCACGTTTATATTGTACACTACCTTTCTATGTTTTTTCCTTCAGTTTAGAGGCAGCTATGTTCCACCTGTCACCTTATTTAGTATCGGTAATCATTTCTCAAACATTTTGCTACAAGACTGAAAAATGTGTGTGACTCCACCTACTTTTCCATCAATTAAACACAATGATCAGCTCAGGAACAATGTTCTTCGTCCAGAGTATCTGATGCTACGTGCCAATTATTCAGCTTGGAATAAACAGCTCTTCATTTAACCCCATTTTTTGTTTGACTCTTACAGATGTCAAGGGAGTAGACTGTAACATCGTACAGGGTGGTACTCCTGAGGTGGATGGCAAACTGGTGACAGGGAGAACTGGAGCTCCTGTTTCACCAGCCCTCAGGACTGATCCTGGCCATCTCCCTTTTCTGAAAATTTTCAGTGCTTTCGTTAATGCAGAGTAGGCCAGCATACTCTCTTAATACTTCTACCTTCAACTGTCTATACACACTGTATGCACGTAAGATATCACATCTTCTATTTCCATTCCCCTTAGCATTGGCTGCTGCATTAATATCAGCAAATGAGGTGGCATCTCAGATTGCCACCACTGGCAGGGTAGGGCTGGCGGCACAGGGTCCTCCCGGTTGCCATCAAGTGACTGTGCCGGTAGTGACTGTTGCAAATTCCGTCCATGCTTTTCAGTGGAGAAATGGAGGTGCGGCCTTACTGTTCACCAATATCTGTAGTCTTTGCAGCAATCTAAATTCAGTTCATTTTTTCCTAAGATCTGTATCCCCTCTAGCCCTGTTCCTCACAGAACCCCATATCTCTCCCTCTGTGGAAATATCCCCATTTTGTTTTCCAGGTTACCATCTCACAAACTTCTGTAACATGGGTGGCATGTGTTATATCAAATCTGAATTTGTAGTTGACACTGTTTTAAACTTCACTTCAACTAAGTTTGATTAGTCATTGTATAATCTAAATTATCTAAATATTACCAAATATATCTGTATAGTCTATCACTCCTCCAATGCTTCTTCAGAACCCAGTGTATTTGACTCCATATCCACACAGTTGAGTAACCTTAACCTTACCCTTAGTACCGAAATTAACATTTCGGGTGATTTTAGCATAGAGAATGAAGAATTGTTATCACATGCTGCCAGGACTGATGATACTGGTCTAGAATATGAGCTGTTTCCAGAATCTTTTAATCTCACACAGTTGGTAAAGCAACCAACCAGAATACCAGATAATCCTAACCATAATGCCCATCTCTTGGATTTATTCTTGACAAATATTCCAGATCAATACAGGATAGAAGTACTGTCACCACTTGGATCCGCCGACCACAATTTTGTCAAAGCCTCATTAGTTGTCTCCCCAAACCTTCCCATTCTGAACCTGTTGGGATGACCCGATGGTACTTCGATAGGGCAATCTAGGATGGATTTAGAAATTATCTTGGTGACATTCTATGGCAGTCTTTCTTCTCTAGTGATGTTAGCTCTACCCAGTCCCATATTAATGACTTAATACAAGCTGGTTAAGTATTCTTCAAACTTCAAACTTCGTAGTTTCTGACTCTAAGAGTTCCTTATCATCAGCCTTTACTATAGCCACTTCTAAAGTTATATAACCTTCTTCGTACTTATTTCATCGGTCTTTCAGTATATTTTGGAGACTATTTAATTTCTCTCTGGTCAGAGGTATTTCGTCCAACGATTGTTTGCAATCATTTATGACTCTAGTTACCCATCAAGCTTTACTACTAGAAGATCTTTGCAACAAGGAAATAGACATGTTGACTGAATTCTAATTTAATAATTAATAATGAGTTTCAACCACAAATTTACCTCAGTTTACTAATTATCTGATTATTTAAGTTTTGAAGAGGGTAGGATTAGGTACACTATATCAAACCTATCCCCCTGGGTTATTAAACCTCTAGGGTTGTATTTATCCCCCCACTCAGTTTCCAAATACTCATTTTCTGGCTCAGCTAATTATTCATTTAAATTTTGAGAAGTGTAGGGATTAGGTCCTTAACTTCAACCTATCCCCCTGTGTTATTAAACCTCTAGTGTTATATTTTATCCTCCCACTCATTTTCCAAAACATCCATTTTCCCTGAACTCGGTATGTACGTATTTCCACATCATCCACTGCAACCGAACGTGGTAGTAGGTTATGACCAACAAAAGCAACTTTAAACACATTCAGTGCTCCGGCAAACATCTGCCCTCCTCACTCGGGGCACCGAAATTTGAAAAATATGTAAATTATACAAGTCGACATCCTCGGTCGGGGCACCAAGATGTAAGAAGTTTCTAGTATTTTCTGGTAAACAACTCGTAGGTCATTACCCATCACTAAAATTGTCCTTAAGTAAATTCAGACGAGTCTTATAGGGTTAGGTGAACTGTAACTTACACCTTAACTCACCTAACTGTTCCTCTTCTATCTTCTAGCTAATCCCCCCCTTGAATTGGCCAATTCGTAAAGGTTACTTAGCTACATAGCTCTGGACAGCAGATGACGACGAGCCTGCTTCTCTGTTGGTTGTTTGGGCACTCGAGTGTCCTTGAGGTGCGTATGTACAAACGTGCTAGCTCGACGATGTCAAGGAGCAGAGCCAACAAGGCAAGCCTTTATCTCCCTCATGGAGTGGTAGAGGTGCCAACTATTAATTAATTACAATATTATATACAGTTAGATTACATCATGATATATACAGGGCGAATCTAACAAATTATTCTTAGTTTTAATTAAACTAAAACCAAACCAAATATCCCCTTTATCTATGTAATATCCTAACCCTACATCTGCCTTTTATATGAGGGCCTTTTCATCCTCAGACACGTCATCTAACGTGCAGACGCAGTTTAGGTCAGTGGAATTCCCAAGTAATTACATGTATTTACAATATAATTGTCCACGAGGGTTAAACGCAGTAAAATTTAATTTATCAAAAAGAATTATTAAAGAGAACATAATTTCTGGGTTATAAGAACTGCTTGAACAGTTATTAATGATCTAAGGTTTTCCTCTACTTCTAACCAGGGACGAATATTTCAAAAAGTAGAGAGCGCAACTGCTCTGGGGAAAAATTTTTTCCCACATACTTCTTCATTCCCTAATTTGTGGAAAGAAGCCAATATCAACCAAATTCCAGTGAAAGGAAGCTCCTCCTAATCTTCTGATTACAGACCAATAGGTATCATATCCTCTCTTGGTAAAGTATTTGAAACTGTAATTAATAAACAAATAGTTTAATACCTTGAATCCAACAACTTAATTAGTGACAAATAATATGATTTTCACCTCGAAAGATCCACCATTGATATACTCAATCTCCTGACTCATTCCATCCATCAGTGAACTGATCAACATGGAGAAACTTATGCATTAGCCCTTGATATTTCTAAGCTTTCGACAAAGTGTGGCACCGTTCCATGCTGTCCAAACTCCCTTGCTATTGACTAACGTCTTTTGTTCCTCTGCTTTCATCATATCTCAGCAACAGAAAAACCAGAGTAAAAGTAGATGATGTATATTCCAATTTCAACTCAACTCAATGCCGGAGTGCCACAACAATCAGTTCTGGCACCAGCCCTATTCCTAGTTCATATTAACCCCTACACCGCGGGCATGTTTACCAATGTTTTGCATGTGCCGCGGGGTTACTTGGGCTCTGACAGACTCTCAAAAAATATTTGCCAAAAATCAGTTATTAGTCCTGGAATATTAAAATTAAATATGCTTATGGCAAATACCTTCAGCTTTCTCCTGGAATGTTTGTTGAGCCTTCGTCTGTTACCGTAGGACTTTTGGAGACCTCTGAAGTTGGGTATTGAAGTCTCCACTTTACACTTCCCGACAACCCGTAATATGATTACCACAGCCAGATATTAACACTATAAACACTACTCTATGATTTTCAAGTAGTTTGGGATCCATACTCCAAAAAAAGACCCACTGTGAAAGCAATGAAAATTACGAGCGCGCCTGACCGTCGCACTTGCGCTAGTTCGCTCTTGGTACTCTGTCATTTATTATTCATAAAACCCTTCACACTTTATATTTCTATTACTATATCACACTTATATATATCTGGAGTCTTTCTCCATAAGTTTCCTTCAGTAGTATCAGTTTATTGTCACTGTAGGGATTCAATTTCTTTCAGTAAAATACGTAGCATTCACTTTCTCGTCCTATATACTAGCACTGAGACTGAATGTCACTTTCACCTTCGCTGTCATAACTCATAGTATTCAGACATGCTAGAGTGAAACTTTCACTTTCATTACTCCTAGGGCATATACTCGTATTCTTATAATACTACTCATTTACATTTCTATTTACGTTCTCTATTTTATTTACGTTATTTACATTTCTATTTTATTTACACTGCGTTATGCACTGTCACTTGAAGTAACTTATAAAACTATTTTCCACTGTTCACGTATATTTACATTCATTGCTTTCACTTGCTGTTTACACATTATTTACACATTATTTACAATTCCACTTGCACTGTTTTACTCAATAGAAAGATCGTAGTCACTCTTTTATCAATTGTCAGCCCTTTACCTCTTTCCACACGAGGTTTAGTAAGGGGTAAAGGTCACAGGGCCCTTTGCATGGGGGTGAAAAGTCCCTGAAGTCAGCAAGAGCGAACAGACATACCTCCACTTCGGAAGATGAGAGTGAACTGATAAGGGTGGGCCGGGGTGGTGGCCTACCTAGGGAAATTCATGACTACCAACGTTAGCCTCTTGACACAGCTAATTTCTAGCAGTGAAATGATTGGCAGGAAATCTAGACAATACATTATAAATTAGGTAGTTCCAGATGAATGTAAATATCACTTAGGCTTCTCCCGTCCCTCCTTATATGTATATTTATTACGAAAATAGATTATACGGCATATTTCAAGGGGAAATAAACAGCAAAAATTAGCGAACGAGTGCACGTGAGGTGTTGTCAGGTGATAATTAGCCAATTCCAGGTGTATGGCACTCTCACTTACCTTATTTCTTTCTTGTATATATTATTTGGTATAAGAATAGGGGATAGGGCTTATTTTAATGGATGAAATCAGTGAAAAATTCCAGGGAAGATCTACTTAGCGTAGCACGGCCGGGCAGGCGAGAGGATAGGGTAATGGAGGGGGGGTAGGGAGGGGAGTCAAGAACGGGGAGAAATGGCTAAATTGTCAACAATGGATGGGAGTACAGATGAGATTAGAGTGCTGACTAGTGTTGCACATTGGCAGTACTGATAGATGATACAAGCCCCCACTTGGAAGCCCGGGTGAATTCAAAATAACACAGAATCACAAAAGCGACACCCCGCGATATGATCCCTTGCTCCCAAGCATCACGAAAGTGACGCCCCGCGGTAAAGGGGTTAATGATCTCTTATCTGCCACTCATAATCCCATCCATTGATATGCAGATGATTCAACACTTTGTAGTTCATTCACACTGAAACACCCATTCCCAAAGTTTAATATCTCTAACTCTCAATTCAGTGCAGCCATCTCCATAAACCAAGACTTATCGAAGATCACTGAATGGGAGCGAAATAACCTTGTCTCATTTAATGCTAGTAAAACCAGATATATACAATTTACTAATAGACTGATATTGCCAGATTCGTAGATTACCTTCAATGCTACGAATATTCCCATCTCCAAAATTATTGAAATTCTCAGTGTTTCACTTAACAACGCCCTCAGCTGGACCTCTCACGTCAGATCACTTGCTAAAACTGCCTTATAGAAACTTGGATTATTGTACGGAGTCTGCAACTTCACTGATGAGCAGTTACTGTAGCTATAATTAATAAAAAGTCATGTGCGCTCTTGGCTAGAATATTGCTCCCCTTGTGGAATGGATGTGGAGAGGTTGTATTAAAGCAAGAAGACAAATATCAGAACAAAGCTGTTGGAATAATTAATAACCCTGCTATTATAAATTTACAACCTCCCCTACAAGCAAGATGGAATGTTGCCTCCCTTCCATTATTTTACAGATACTTTTATGGCAAATGCTCAGACGAAGTTGCATCCATTAAGCCACCTCTATATGCCTTCCCTCGTGCTACATAAGCATTTGGTAGCGCTCAAGACTGGAATGCCACACAGCCATATTGCAGAACTTCTATAAGAATTCTTTTATTCCCCGAACTGCATCTCTCTGGAACTCGCTTCCCCGGAGTTGTTTCCTCCCAAACTTCAAGATACTGCTGTTCAAGTCCAACTGTTACAGATTATTTATGAATGGAGGATGCCAGTAATCTTGTGTATGGATTATTTTTTTTTATTCATTTGTGTTTCCTTCCTCTGTTCTGTTATTAAAAAAAAAAAAAAAATTGCAGGATATAATCCTTTCATTCACTTTGCTTAATTAAGAATTGTAGTAGAGTATTTGCAATCTCCCGAAGGTATTGTAACAAGAAGCCATCTTTTTCAAGTCTGCTCAATACCTACAGTTTTCAAAGTGGAGTGCCTGGCAGGAGAAAGTTGGGAGGGCAAGAAAAAGGGAGGGCAGTGCAAGATGAGGACAACAAACAGAGCCATACTGAGGGACGAGACTGGAAAGTGGCATACAGCTGTTGAGGTGGGCACTTCTTGGCCCTACTTTGATGCTGTCCGAAAGTGTATCTCTACTCGTAGAAGTTCTGGTGCAGATGGAGAACGAGACAACGTTAAGTATATCAGTATCCTTATATAGAATCTGGAGTCGAGCCTCAAGTGAAACTGGATTTCTTTTTTATGCAAGGAAGAAGGAACCAAAGGCCAGGAGGCTGCAAACTGTCCCCTTAGAGAAAAAAAAAAACATGAGAGAGAGCCAAAATTCAAGATCCATTCATTTAGGGATGCCTGGACACAATGCATTTGGATGACTGGAGATCTTAGGCAGTAGGAAATACAGACAGAGGGAGACAGTTCCAGAGACGACCTTTTGCATACATGACAAGGGATAACGGTTTACTCTTGCAGTAAAGAGCTGGACAAAAAAAGGATGTGAGCTTGTTGTTAGTCGGGCTCCATGCATCTGTTGCAATGGTGGAGAGATGCAAGCAGACAGTTCAGAGGAGCAGTGACCATTGAAGTAGTGACAGAAAAGAGATACAGATGCAAGAGTGTCGTGAAGAGACAGAGGTTGAAGAGAAGCAGTAAGAGGAGGAGAGTTAATGAAATGAGAAGCCTTTGACTCCACCTTGTTGAGAAGAGCTGTATGTGGGAAGCTTCCCCACACATGAGAGTTGTACTCTACACGGGCAAACGATACCCATGTATTGTACAAAGTCAACAACGGTGCAGTGGCAAACAAGGCACAGAGTCGGCTTAGCATACCCAATCTCTTGGAAGCAAATCCCACAAAAGAGGTAACATGATCTTTCAAAGATAAATCCCGAGAGAATGAAATCGCAAGTCTGTTAAAAGATTATGCAGGATTAAGTTGGATACTGCCAAAAAACTAGAGGACACTCCCACAGAAGACTCTGCCAGGTTGATAGATGTGAGAACTGAGCTTTTGATACAATAAAAACAACACAACCACTTTTACCCCAATCAGAGACAAGAGTTTTTTTTATGTATATCAGCATCATTGTGTTGGAACTGGAAGGGAGCAGCATTGTCGAAGTTTTAGTGAGATTGTAAAATGAGGCAACTTTAAGCATATCAGTATTTTTCTGTTGAAATTAGAAGGAAGGGGTATTGGTGAAGCTCTAGTGAAGCTGGAAATTAAGGTGACTTTAAACGTAAAAGCACCTTTCCGTTGAAACAGTACAGAAGGGGCATTGTTGAAGCTCTAGTGAAGGCAAGTGCTCGTGGGCCCTTTGGGCCCTCTTGCACTTGCTCCTGTGGAGGACTCCTGCGCTGTGCACTTGCTTTCTCATGCTTTAAATATAGTAAAAGTTTTTCAATCGTGATTGGACCAGGTTTTTTCACAACAATTTTATTTATCTTTTTTTTGTTGTTGCTAATTTTGGTGTGATTTCAATGTGCAGTTTTGGCTGCCCCAAACTCACACACACACACACACACACACACACACACACACACACACACACACACAGACACGGCTACTACTATAGTATATTAGATATAAAGCCATAAAAAAATTCTACGGTGAATGCAGCCCTAACTACATGCACTCACGCCAGTAGCGGCGTTTTTTGGTCAAACACTGATCGCTCATTAAATATAGTAAGTTTTTCAATCGTGATAGGACCAAGCTTTTTCACATCAGCGAATTTTTTTAAATTTTTGTGCTAATTCTGGTGCGATTTGGATGTGCAGTTTTGGCTGCCCAAAATACACACACACACACACACACACACACACACACACACACACACACACACACACACACACACACACACACACACACGGCCACTGTTATAGTATATTAGATGGAGAATGGGACGAATTTAAGAATATAGGGACATACCTTAACCCTGGAACTGAAAGGGGGCTGGTGTTCGTACATGCTAAGCATGAATAAATGAGGCGAGCCATGTGCATGTTTAGGAGCAGTACAGAGATGGAATCTCTTGACATATTTTCTGTTTTTCTATTGCAAGTGATGGGAAGTGATGCATGTACTCTGGTATCGCCTTCTGTTATTGTAAAAAGAGATCACCTTCTTAAGTGTCTAGTCGAGTCGTGTGCATTATGAGGAAAACGTAGTCATTATCATTATACACTATACTACAATTCTGTGTGTGTGTGTGTGTGTGTGTGTGCAGCCAAAACTGGAAAAAGAATTTTGATGAAACTTGATGGGTTTTTTGCAGTTGGGTCACAGTTGGGTCCATTTCAGTTCTACTGTATGTCAACTGATATTTCCTAATGGGGCGATTGCATCCTTAAATTTCCCACTGGTTGCGGGCCCAAGTGCTACTGTGTTGATGCAAAAATAATTGGTTTTGGGCAAAGAGAAATGGGCAAGAAGCGGATCTTTTTTTTTAGCAAGTTTTGGGAAATTTGGCAGAATTGTTGGAATGGGGCCAAAGATGGGACAGTTTTATATTCATGTTAACTGGTTCCTTTACCCCTAAAAATATTCCTCACTGATTATCATATTACACCTTTATTAAGGGGTACTCTGGAGAGTTCCATATTTCCCACCAGAACCACTCTCAGTTGGGCAAATGCTTTGACACATAGGTTAAACCATTGGTTGCGAGTGAAGTGAAGCGCAGTTCAGTAATAGTTCTCATTTAAGCAGGTGTTCAGTATCAGAGCAAATGTTCTTTGCTTTACAGCAGTTGGGGAGGTGGTTGAAAAATGGCTCTTACTTGAACACACTACATCTGTCCTAGAGGTAATGGAATCTAAAATACTATATCTGGTAATCCTGCGTGTGTGTGTGTGTGTGTGTGTGTGTGTGTGTGTGTGTGTGTGTGTGTGTGTGTGTGTGTGTGTGTGAACCAAAACTGGAAAAAGGATATTGATGAAATATGGCAAGATAGTTGGATTGAGTCCCAGTTTCAAACTCATGTCGATTAATATATTGTGAGAAGCTGTTTTGATCTCCAGTTATTGTCCCCATTTGTGCTACTATACATGCATGAAGAAGAGGCAACAAGGCATTTTTTTGATTTTCATGCATCTTTGGAGAGAGAGAGAGAGAGAGAGAGAGAGAGAGAGAGAGAGAGAGAGAGATATGGGGCTGTAGGCTACACCTACAGTCCAATGTCTCTAACTTCATTGATGCTATGAGTAGACAATTTTATTCATAAAAAAATGTGGTAGTCGTTGTGGCAGTTGTGGTCTGGGTGATAATGGTAGCCGTGATCAGGGTTGCCAGGTTATCCTACTGGGAGCCAAAATTTCAATTTTGGCTTCTTTTAACCCCTCTGTGGCCTACGGCGTTGAATGACGTTTAGCGAATAAATGGAATAAATGACAACAGGCATCGTTTGAGCGCGGCGTATAAAAAATTGAATTTTTTTTTGAGAAGTGAACGAACGTTCTGAACGTCTTCACACTGACCTACCCTACACTCCCAGACACCCCATCAAACAGTTCAGAGCCTGCTGCTGTGATAAGTGGATTTTCGATTTTTTTTCGTTCCTGGCCATGCCTAAACAAGCACAACTACACCCATTATCTCGACCCAGGCAGAACATATCATCTTTGTCCTCCCTTGAAAAACACACAACCACCTGTTTATGATTATGAAGTAATACAGGCACAAACAAAAAAGACATAAGTGAAAAATACATTTTTGTCTTGGTATCTTTACCTATTTGCTCAGGTTTGCTGTAATGATTTGGATCAATAGATGCAGTGCAACTTGTAGAAAACTGTGAAAACTTTCGGGAAGTGAACGAACATCTAGGACATGAGACTGACCTTGACTTTACCCTGTCACATATCATCTGTCAGTTCACCACAGGCTGCATTGGCGAGTGGATGAACGATTTTTTTCGCTCGTGGCCATGCCTAAAAACACATAGTTACACCCATTATCTCGACCCAGATAGAAAATATAATCTTTTTCCTCCCTTGCAAAACACACACAACCACCCTGGTTACGAGACAGCAACATTTATTGCGAAAATAACAGGGTAAAATGAGAGAAAGATGAACGTGTTATTACCGATAAAATACGTTTTCCCTCGTCTGTAAATGTATTTATTTCTGCTTTGTCTCTGTATTCGTAATAATTAGAGTCTCTGTATTCGTAATAATTAGACTTATCCTTAGTTCTGAAACTGCATTACGATTCTATTTTTAGTCATGCTCGTGTGTGGGAGCTCTAAGTTGCAACTCAACTTTGTATTGCTAATCGGATCTGACCCTCCACTTTGATCTCCTGTACCAGAGCCTAGCCTTGGAGGACGTGCAATATTCTCATTTAGGACTGAAAATTCAACCCTTCACTCCCTTTTCCAAGCATGGGCACTAAATCATTCGATATCATCATATCTCATATATGCACAACATTTCAGCACCATTTACATTGTTTTGGGAGGTAAAAAAAAATAACATCTGCTTAGTTGCGTTACGGCAGCGCCCTTGGGCGGCGGATATCAGTTGCCGATATTTCTGCAACTTCCGCGTCCCATTGCAAGCCACAGAAAGCGTCTAGGAAGCTGGGATTTGCACTGTTAGGTGCATCTGAACACTCTCTTCAATATAATTAAAAAAATATATATATAAATTTTCGAAACTTAAAAAAAATGGCCTCAGCGTCGGCCTGGCGTGCACGGAAAATTCCGGGCCTTTGACAACGGAGGGGTTTAGCGTTTGGCCTAGAAATATTTAGTTTTGCTTAAATTACAATATCTGGTTTGTGTGTGTTTTTTATAACAAAGTTTGGCTTACAGGTGTCCAATTTGGCCTCAGTAAATATGTTTAATGCTTATTTACTGACTTCTTAAAATTACTCAGGACAAAATAATTTCCCCTACAAATCCACATAAAGTCTCTCATTAAGGTGAAAAATGTGTTTCCTTTGATCTCTTTGCTATGGTGATCGGTGCTGTGTAGTATCTCACGTCTAACTGAAGATCATACTAAGTTAGTATAAATGGCTATTATACCACTTAAAGTATAAAGCATGTAACTTACATCACTAACAAAAGTGTCAGCTTTGGGCTAAAATTTTCTCATCAAGTCCATTATTTTCCCTGCATCAATGC
The DNA here is from genome assembly GCF_032717465.1 of Coenobita brevimanus. Lineage (NCBI taxonomy): Eukaryota > Metazoa > Arthropoda > Malacostraca > Decapoda > Coenobitidae > Coenobita > Coenobita brevimanus. Next base: position 14,006,636 of record NC_136956.1, read on the forward strand.
AGGGAGTCAAGGCCCGCTGGTACAGGTTTCTCATGATGCTATCCAGATAACTGACAAAGGTCTACCATCTGCATGGAATATATACAAGGGTCTTAATACTCTCCATCCATCTATACTTCTGAGTAAAACAGCTAGTGTTACATTTACGGATCTACATTCCTTAACTTTTGAGCACACAAAAATGATGCCAATGAATAGCAGTAAAGAGGTGCATGGCATGTAACTTCTTTTTCAATGCAAGGAAGAAGGAAGCAAATGCCAGGAGCCCACAACTACTTTCCTCCAAGAAAAAAATAAAAACAAGAGAACAGAGAGCCAAATCCAAGATCTGTACATTTTGAGGTACCTGGACACACTGCATTTGAACGACTGGAGATCGTAGGCAGTAGAAAACACAAACACAGGAAGACAGTGCCAAAGTTGACCTGTTTTATACATGAAAGATGGGAGGTAATGGTTAAGTCTTGCATTAAAGAGTTAGACAGGGATGAGTTTGTTGCTAGACGGGTGTTACGCACCCGTTGTAGTGGTGGGGGGATGCAAGCACACAGTTCAGAAGAGCAGTGACCATTGAAGCAGCGATAGAAAGAGATAAAGATGCAACAGTGCTGTTAAGAGACAGAGGTTGAAGGGAACCAGTAAAAGAAGGAGTAAATGAGACGAAAAGCCTCTGAATCTACCTTGTTGAAAAGAGCTGCATGTGGAGAGCCTTCCCACACATGAGAGTTATACTCTACACAGGGGTGAATAAAACCTGTGTACAAAGTCAACAACTGTGCAGGGGTAAAGAAGGCACAGAGTCAGCTTAGCACACATAATCTCTTAGAAGGAGATTTTACAAGAGAGGTAGGTAATATGTTCTTTCCAAGATATATCCTGAGAGAATGAAACCCCAAGTATATTTAAAGATGATGCAAGGTAGGCTGGGTATTATTAAAAGTTAAAGGGTACTCCTGTGGAAGATGTTATCGGGTTGATAGATGTAAGAACTGAGTTTCTGATGCATTAAAAACAAGATTATTTTTACCCCAATCAAAGATATGAGCCAAGTCAGACATCAGGTGAGCCACAGCCTCATCCCTTGTTTGTTGAAGTAATTGGTGAGATGGATGCCGCAGGAAGTGAATGGAAAGATGAAGGGTGGAGTTATCAGCACATGAGTGGATGGGGTTAAATGTACAGCTTAGAACGTCACTGATGAATAAAAGGAAGAGAGTAGGTGATATGATAGACCCTAAGGAACACCACTGTTGATAGCCCTAGAGGAAGAATGGTGGCCATCTACAACTTGAACAACCAGAAAGGAAGCTAGAGATGAAGGCATAGACAGATAGATAAAAACCGTAAGGGGGAGGTTGGAAATTAATGATTTATGCCAGACTCGATCAAAAGCCTTTGAGATGTCAGGTGCAATGGCAAAGCTTTCGTCAAAGTCCCGAAGGGAGGATGACCAAGAGTCTGAAAAGTAGGTGAGATGATCGCCAGTGGAGCATCCCTGGCGGAACCCATACTGGCGATCAAAAAGAAGGTTGTAAAAGGAAGGATGTTTTAACATTTTTCTGTTAAGAACAGACTCAATTTTTTTTTTTTAAATACACGATGTTAAAGCTACTGGGCGATAGTTATAGGGTTGGGAATAATCACCCACACCCTTCTCTGGGACAGGCTGAATGAGAGCAAACTTTCAGCAAGAAGGAAAATGTACAAGTTGACACACAGAGGCAAAAGAGTTTACCTAGGCAGGGTGCAAGCACAGAAGCACAGTTCTTGAGGACAACAGGAGGGACCCCATCACACCTATATGCCTTGTTCTTAATGAGACTAGTGATTGCAGAACATACATCAATTGAGGCATCTAGAATCACAACATTGTAAGCGCCGCCGCAGGTGAAATTCTAGTGCTCCATCCAGGGAGAGTCTGACAGCAACACTTTGTATAAGAAAAAACGACCCTATTGCTGGGATCACATAATCGTAAATCCATCATGACAAGACAGAGCAGGGTTTGGGGAGTTGCCTGGTAACACTAACTCCATTTCACCAGTGGCGGTGCTTACAATGTTGTGATTCTAGACGCCTCAATTGAAGAAATCTTAATGTCCGCCATGAGGAAGTCAGTGGGGGGAAGTGATGGAGGAACAGCATCGGAATCGTCTGAGGTGAAACTGGAGGTGAGGAGGTTGTACTTGACAATGGCTTATTAGATGACTTTGTTCATTTCTGGACAGGTGTAAATGATCACTTATACAATAGGTAACAAACCTCTCCTAGATCTAGCAGAATATGCCTTGTCCTGTTTTGATACATCAGACAGTAATCCTGTTGTTGAGTGCATTTTCTCTCATATTACAACAGATGAGATGAAACTAAGAAACAGAATGAGAACAAAAATGCTAGATTTCTTATTCGTGTCAGAACCCACCTACATTTTAGAGGTTTGTGCTGTAAATGTTTTTTTTTTTTTTTTTTTTAGTAATATCTGAAAAGTCCTGCCTATATTCACCTGCCAATATGTCAAGATGAACTAGAAAACAGAGACTTAATTGATGATGTAACTGATTTTGTTTGAACAGCTGTTTCGCGTCCATAGTTACAAAGTCATTCACCAAGGTCACTGTAAATCAGAGTTGCCAACTTGGAGCTTTTGGCGCTAGATCTAGTGCTTTTCATAATAATTTAGCGCCAAAAAATATTAGATTTTCTTTTATATCTAGCGTGATTTGAAGTACACTTTAGCGTGAAAATTTGAACTGTTTACCTATAGTTTAGCGCATTTTAAAGTTGAGCATAGCGCTTTTGAAGATTTCCTTGGCAACACTGCTGTAACTAAGAGATTTAGCTAGTCAATATGTAGCTAACAGTCAGTTGTCTAAATTCTAAGTGATTTAATGAATAATGGAACAGCTTATATTAGAGTTATTCATGTAGCTAAACTGGAGTGAATATTTTAAGTGTTCCTGGGTGGTAAATACCATATTTTTCATATGTGTTTAAGGATAACACAAGCCAAAGTACCAGTATGTGCGCGATCACTTATATACAATTGTATATGTAATGTAGGTCATATGATTATTGGTATGTTTAACGGTGGGAGAACAAATTCAGATTTTTTATTTCATCAAATTAATACTTTTAAGTTAACTAAGTGATTCTGTGGATTGATCATGTACTATGAACGTAAGTATATGTGTGTGACAGTAACAGTAAGTAGGCTATACAAATAGACAAATATTGTAGGACTGTAAGTGATCCGATTTTTGGTATGTTTAGTGGTGAAACAAATCCTAAATTTGTTTAATCAATTAGCCACATACTCATTACCTGAAAAATATTTTGTATATGTATAGAGTATATTATATGTCAGTTATGCATAATATGTGCATGCTCAAATAAAATACAGTAGTCCCTCATTTACTTGGATGCTTAGCATCCAGACATGTTCATTATCCGGATGCTGGTCCTTGGCACAATTAAACCATCATCCAAATTTACTTGCTATTTTCCAGACGTAAAAGCCCCAAGAACTTCAGACAGCCAGCTGACATGTCCAAACATTCGGTATCAAGGCTGCTGGACTCGAACCACGAAAGGGAAGTAGTCTATACCCCACAACCAGAGCTACAACGTCCATCCGCCTCTGTACTGCATGGACAAAGGCACACATTCATCCGATTACTCCCAACGAACATCCAGCACCCGAGTAATACGACTGTAACCCAGAAGCGGTGACAAAATGTCCATATGCATCCCCACTGTATGTCCAATGAGTCTTTCCCAACTGCCACCACCAACCAACACAGTCCACAAGCCACAAGTACATGTTCAGTGACAGCAGCAGTCTGTCTCTCTACCGAATGTTGAAAGTCCCTGGTCACTGTGAGTTGTGTTTCAGCATGGCCACTCGGCATCTAACAGTCCGCAAGCCACGAGTAAATGTACGGTAAAAGTGCCCATCCGGCTATTGACAGAAGGGGGAGAATCTTGGCCACAGCCTCACTTCTCCCCCTCTTCCATCCCTCCTCCATGCCCTCCAGGCTCCATCCTCACTCCCTCAGTTGCTCCCTCCTCTGTGGTGATAACAGACTCGTGAGTTTTTTTTTTTTTTTTTTTGCGATTTATTCGTCTACTAGTGGTCGTATCAAAATTCCGCAAATTCCATGAGAAAGCTCATGAAATTCTGCATCTAGACATATGCTTAATTCTTGGAAGGTACTGGCAAAATTTGCACTATGATGGTGGGAAGTTATATGAAGGCAAGTTTTACTCCTGAAGACTTTATTCTCACTGCATTTCTATAATTTTACTTATCAGTTTTATGTGTTTTTATTAGCTTCTTTTATAGCATGAATACCAGCAAAGATTATGGTATACCAATTATACCAATATGACCAATTTCCAGTGGCATTTTCGGCCATGGTTTTTTTGTTTGAGCCCCAGGACCAATCACTCATCACAAATAACTGATTTTCAAACTGTCTTTAGGTTTTTTGCAGATTTTTGTTGGTTATGCATTGTTTTCTTTGTGTTAAGCATTAATATGGATAATCCTATGTGTGTTTTGATGTCTCATATAGCAGAATGACTGGAAAACAGTGCCAAAATCTGGAGGAGTACTTTATATACAGTAGTGTATTGGTCAGGTTTTTTTTTTTCTTTTCAGTGTTTTTTATGGTTTTCTTAATGTTTAGCATAACTTTGGGTATTCCTATGTGTGTTTTGATGTCTAAATATGGCGGATTACCTGCAAAGAGTGCCGAAATTTGGAGGGGTACTGCATGTGCATACAATAGTAAATAGGTAGGGTGTTTTTTGGTTTTCATTGTTTTTTATGGTTTTCTTGCTGTTTAGCATTACTTTCGATATTCATATGTGTGTTCTGATGTCTAAATACGGCAAATTGACCTGAAAACAGCGCCAAAATTTGGAGAGTTACTGTACATACAGCAGTGTACTGTAGAGGCAGAGTGTTTTTTGGTTTCTCAGTGGTGTTTTGGATGGTTTTCTTGGTGTTGAAAATTATTTTGGATATTTTTTTGGGTGTTTTGATGTCTAAACATGCCAGAATGACCGGAAAACATTGCCAAATCAACCATGGGTACTGGGCAAATAGGTTAGGTATAGGTTGAATGTTGGGCATATGTAGGGCCTGGGTATCGTAAGGGAATAATTTTCATTATCTGAGTGTTACCACTACCTGGACATACCTTTGGCTCCATTATGTCTGGATAAATGAGGGATTACTGTATGTTGTTTATTCATGTAGCTATGATTTATAGATGTTTATTTTTCTACATGAATGTTTAGGGAAGACTAAAGACACATTCATACATATGAATTTCACTCAATATTCCTGCAGATTGAACAATGGAATATTTATTGGTTTGACTTTTTATTGCAGAATTTTGCCCATTTAAACTGAGCAGTTGGCCTCTTTGGCTCATTTTTTTGCTGCTTATGGCCTTTTCCCGATTGTTAAATCTTGCAACCCTGGCTGTGATGATGATGGCTGTGGCAGATGTTATGATGGTGATGGTAGCTTTGATGGTGATGGTTGTGGTGGTAGCCTTTTTTTTTTTATGTAAGGAAGAAGGAACCAAAGGCCATGAGCCCGCAAAACTGTTCCTTCCAAGAGAAAAACAAAATACAAGAGAGAGCCAAATTCAATATCCATTCGTTTCGAGATGTCTGGACACACTGCATTTGAAAGACTGGAGATCATAGGATGCTGGAAATACAGACAGAGGGAGACAGTTCCAGAGTTGACCTGTTGCATAAATGAAGGACCGGGAGTAACGGTTAACTCTTGCATTATAGAGTTGGACAGAAAAGGGATGAGAGTTTGCTGCTAGACGGATGCTACACGCCCGATGCAGAAATGGAGGAATGCATGCAGACAGTTCAGAGGAACAGTGACCATTGAAGTAGCGATAGAAAAGAGATAAAGATACAACACTGCGGCGAAGAGACAGAGTTTGAAGGGAGTCAGAAAGATGGGGAGAGTTAATGAAACGAAAAGCCTTTGACTCCACCCTATTGAGAAGATCTGTATGTGGGGAGCCTCCCCACACGTGAGAGTTGTACTCCACACAGGGGCGGATAAAACCCCTGTATAGAGTCAACAATTGTGCAGGGGCAAAGAAGGAATGGAGTCGGCTTAGCACACCCAATCGTTTGGAGGCAGATTTTATAAGAGATGTGATATGATCTTTCCAAGACAAGTCCCGAGTATGCAGGATTAAGTTGAGTATTATTAAACATAATTGGGTATACCTGTGGAAGATTTTTTCGGGCTGATAGGTGCAAAAACTGTCTTTGATGTATTAAAAACAACCAGATTTTTTTTACCCCAGTCAGAGATACGACCCAAGTCAGACATTAGGTGTGCCATAGCCTCATCCTTTGCCTGTTGAAGTAACCGCTGAGATGGACGTTGTGGGAATCGAATGGAAAGGTGAAGGGTGGATTCATCAGCGTATGGGTGGATAGGGTTAGATGTACAGCTTAGGTCATTGATGAATAAAAGGAAGAGAGTTGGTGATAGGACAGAGCCCTGAGGAACACCACTGTTAATAGATCTAGGAGAAGAACGATAGCCGTCTAAAACAGCGGCTATAGAACGACCAGAAACGAAGCTAGAGATGAAGGCACAGAACGAAGGATAGAAACTGTAAGAGGGCAGGTTGGAAATTAAAGATTTATGCCAGACTCGATCGAAAGCCTTTGAGATGTCAAGTGCAATGGCAAAGCTTTCGCCAAAGTCCCGAAAGAAGGATGACCAAGAGTCTGAAAGGTAGGTGAGAAGATCGCCTGTGGAGCGTCCCTGATGGAACCCATACTGACGATCAGAAAGAAGATTGTGATAGGAAAGATGCTTTAAAATTTTTCTATTAATAATAGACTCAAAAACTTTTGAGAGACAGGATGTTAAAGCAATTGGGCGATAGTTAGAGGGTTGGCAATGGTCACCCTTCTTTGGGACTGGCTGAATGAGAGCAAACTTTCAGCAAGAAGGAAATGAACTAGTTGACAGACAAAGGCGAAAGAGTTTGCCTAGGCAGGGTGTAAGCACAGAAACACAGTTCTTGAGAACAACAGGAGGGACTCCATCAGGCCCATATGCCTTATTAGTACTGAGGCCAGCAATGGCAGAAAATACATCAGCTGAAGAAATTTTAATGTTAGCCATGAGGAAGTCAAAGGGGGGAAGTGATGGTGGAACAGCACTGGAATTGTCTAAGGTGGAATTGGAGGAGAAAGTCTGAGCAAAGAGATCTGCTTTATCAGAAGAAGAAATAGCTACAGAGCCATCAGAGTAGAAAAGAGGAAGGAAGGATGATGAGGTAAAGTTGTTAGAAGGGTTTTTGGCAATGTGCCAGAAGGAGCGGGAAGAGTTCGAGTTGGAGAGTTGAGAGCATTTAGTATGGATGAAATTATTTTTAGCAGAGCAAAGATTAGTCGTAGCACGATTCCGGGCAGAAATGTAAAAAAGATGTGATTCAGGGGTGGGTTGGCTCCGGTACCTTTTATAGGCCCTCTCCTTGTTGCGGACAGTATTATAAGCATGATTAAACCAAGGCTTTCTTGCGTTAGTCAAAGGATATGAGAAAGGAATGTATGCTTCCATACCCGATAGAATAACCTCCGTAATGCACAAGGGACACCCAGATGGCTCCCGGCCATGGAAGCAATAATCATTCCAGGGAAAATCAAAGAAGTACTGCCTGAGGTCTCCCAATCCGCAGGTCCAAAGTGCCAGAGACGACGTTTTTTTTGGAGGGGCCGCAGGCCGTACCAGAGCGATAGGATAGGTTAAGGTGATAAGGTTATGATTGGAGGAGCCCAACGGAGAGAAAAGATTAACAGTGTAAGCAGAAGGATTAGTTGTAAGGAAGAGGTCAAGTATGTTGGAGCTCTCTCCAAGGCGGTCAGGGATACGGGTAGGGTGCTGTACAAGCTGCTCTAGGTCATTAAGGACAGAAAAGGTGTAGGCTTGTTCACCAGGTGGATCAGTGAAAGGAGAGGAGAGCCAAAGGTGGTGGTGAACACTGAAATCTCCAAGAATAGAGATTTCAGAGAAAGTAGAGATGGATAGAATGTGTTCCATGGTAGAAGTAAGATAGTCAAAGAATTTTTGACAGTCAGTAGAATTAGGAGATAAGTAAACAGCACAGATATATTTAGTCAGAGAATGACAGGAAAGCCGAAGCCAGAGTGTAGAGAATTCAGAAGAATCGAGTTCAGAAACATGAGAGCAAGAAAAGTTGTTGCGTATATATACACAACAGCCACCTTTGGCTTTGAAATGAATATAGAGAAAGTAGGAGGATACAGAAAATGGTTTGCTATCAGTTGCCTCAGACAGCTGAGTCTCAGTTAGAAAAAGAAGGTGAGGTTTAGAGAAGGAGAGGTGGTGCTGAACAGAGCGAAAGTTAGAGGAAATGTCACGAATGTTGCAGAAATGAAGAAGAGAGTCAGACAGTGGTTCCAGGCACCTTGAGTCGTCACCGGGAGAGGGGCTCAAGGTGGGGGCATTATGGTCCCCCCCCCCCCGGGGACTCCGAGGCTATGTTATTCGACGCCATTTTTGAAAATTTTGAAAAGGAAGTGTGGTGTGTACTGTGCATGTAGTTTGGTGTTGATAGTTGGAGAAACTTGTATTGGAGAGCATGGTGGTCTACTCTCTGTGTTACTGAGACACTGAAAAAGTTCAGCAAAGGGGGATGGTTGGGACCTAGTCCCGAGGGCTGATGAAACGGGAGCTCCAGCTCTCCCTGTCATCAGCTTTCCATCCACCTTGGGAGTACTGCCCTGCTCGACTGGTGCTACAGTCTACTCTTCCTGTGGTGGTGGTAGCTATGATGATGATGGATGCTGCTGCTAACTGTTGTGGTGGTGGTGGTGGTAACTGTAATGATGATGATGGTGGTGGTGGTAGCTGTGATGGTGTTGGTGGTGGTGTTGTTGATGGTAGCTGTGATGATGATGGTGGAGGTGGTAACTGTGGTGGTGGTGGTGGTGGCTAAATGGCTGCCATTTGAGCAAGTGGTTTGTAGCCATACTGAGCAGTAAAGCATTTGCTCCAATTTCCAAAGTGAAGCATTGTTCAGAGATGGTTCTAATTTGGACAAGTGCTGAGCACACCAATAGGGCTGCGAGATTCTTGTGACTGTTTATTGTGATGACCATCAGAAAAGGCGGTAAGATATAGCTGAGGAAGTTTATCATAGATGTTTCCCTTATATAAATGTTGTGCATGTCCGTTTTTTTTTTTTTTTTTTTTTTTTTTTTTTTTAGTGTAGCTATCTCACGACAAAGGAGCAATTGTTGTTCTTCTTCCTAGCATAACCCTGAGTTGCTCATTTTGCAAAGTTGTTTCTGCCTCTACTCTTATAGTTATGATTCTTTCCGAAACTTTCATACTGTGCAACAATAACTAAATACCGTGGTGAGTCTAGCAAGTTTCCATGATCGTGGATCTTCCTCAGTAGGTTCCACCACACACCTTTTCCACCTCCATCTAAACTCTTCTATCGTACTGTTGGAGTTCTATCCAACCACGTCACAATATCATTTTTGATAAGCTGCTATAAGAATTTTACTTATGCAAAGTGTGTCCCTCTCACAGCATCCCTCCTTGGCAAAATGTATGACCATTGAGCCACGGTAACCTGGCAACATTACATATAATATGATATCCACATCATCCCAGCAGTGCAATATGTATGACCACTGAGTCACAGCTTCCTGGGCACATTGTACATCATGTGACTTCCACACCACCCCAACAGGCTCTGTCTGTTCCTCACTAACACATGAGGTGGACAGGTACATAAGTTCCACTAGCAACATATAACCATCAGCTAGAGAAATGACCAGTAGTGATCACTGAAGTAAAACATGTCCCATTTACTATCCATTAATGCTTTCGAGAATGTCTGTTCTCTTTTGCAGAAAAAAAGAACATAAACAGATTCTGCAATTAGACATTGGCATCTCACCTCCTACCAAACAAAAGACCCACCATGATACCCGACACCTATAGTCGTCTTCTCTCCTCCCCCTTTCCATTCCATCCCCTTCCGCAGCACTGGTGTGTGTGTGTGTGTGTGTGTGTGTGTTTGTGTGTGTGTGTGTGTGTGTGTGTGTGTGTGTGTGTGTGTGTGTGTGTGTGTGTGTGTATCCGGATCAATAGTTCAGTAGTATGTGACCTGTGGATGCAAAATGTATAACCAGTCATCTTGTCTGCTGCCAGAAGCATCTCAGTATTCAGTAATTATGGCTTTACCATTCAGTGGCCAGAGCAGTGCAGATGTACGGGCTGGAGACACATTGTTGTACACAGATGGGGGCAAGGAACCAGAAGTTTTGTTTTATAATGTAGGATTGTCTTCCCTCATTCATTGTTTGAAAAAAGGGTAATGGTGATGATGACGATGATGATGATGATGATATGGGCTATTTCTGAATGTTAAAGACTCAAATCTGTTTGGCTAATCAATATTTGTTGCTCTTCTAATATCTGTCTGTAATTAATTATTTCTGTCAATACGTGGACTTTCCTGTTAGTTCTGTCCATTCTACAAACATTCTTTTGTGATCACGTGATGTTATATTTCTGGTTTGAAAAGAAATTGGCAGTATTATATAACTCCTCCTGTGCGAGGAGGTCTACTATATATTATACTTGTATGAGCAGACAGCTTTATTCCACATAGTAGAGAGTACTGGGGATAGACACAATATCCATCAGCCTCTTCAATACCAGGACCACTAACGTGCACAGACCTTTATGGGGCAGTACACTTAGACCATAAAAGGGCACGCAGTCCATGCTGAAGATTAAGACAAAGAGTAATTTTTGCTGCATACTATTAATACTCATTTACTGAGATATACTGTCATGAAGGTAACTACATCATGCAAGGAGCCACAATAACTTAATGCTTTTGAAATTGTGATGTGATATAAGGACAAAAAATCAGCAATCAAAATGGGATCAATGAGGAATGACTGAGGAGTACATGGAGGAGATAAAATATATGTGAATGATGCAGGGTATGAAGAAAATAGCGTGCTTAGAAGACGTGGTCAGAGGGAGTGAACGGTTGTCAACAAAGACGGTGAAGGGTTTATGAGTCAGTCTGATTGTGGGAAGAGGTGTAGCAGACAAATATAACTGATGGATATGGTAAATGAGTAGCGTATGTAAGGAAGTGAGGTAAAGAAGTTCATAAAGTTTGGATATAGTGAGAAAGAAGGGGGGGGGTACAATGCAGACAACCAAAACTAGTCAACTTGATGTTTGACGCATAGATCGTAGAGGTGCATACTGTGTGTGTGTGTGTGTGTGTGTGTGTGTGTGTGTGTATATCTATCTATCTATCTATCTATATATATATATATATATATATATATATATATATATATGAAAATTTGAAAGTTTAGTCCCACTACCCCTCAATTTGTTCTAATGGACACGACGTAACATGACAAACTTTTATCAAAACATAATTTTATTTTGGTGTTGCACAGTAGGGGTAAAGTTTCAGCATTTCCAAAGTTTCCTGTGCAGTTTCAATGTAACTTCTAAACAATGAATTTTTAGATATTGGATTGCATATGCAAAATTGCGAAAGAGCCTTAATGTTTACTGTGGTAAATTTTTGCCCGTTTCTGACCTTAGGGAAGCGCAGGGAATGGCTTCAACTAATGGGGGTTTTATGTTCTAGTCCCCAGGGGGGAGGGGGGTGGGGAGCACCTGCAAGCCTAACTCTGCAACTACAGTAAATTATATAACGTGATTGGTTTCTTTTTGAAGCCTTTAATGGATATTACATGCCATTCATTAATTTGGACAGGTACATGCATTACATCACCATAATTACCCCAAGTGTAATTATCATTAGCCTGTTATACACACTCTTCAACTTTGAAAGCTCTGAGTGCCCCAGCTCATGAATCATGATGAATCAGCTTGGTACCCTGAGGAACTGCACAACATCTATGCAGTCTTGCTGGAACCAATATTCTGTCCTTGCTGTGTATGTGTACATCCCAAGTGTTCATGTGGAGAAACTTTGATTGGCTAGACAAACTGACGTAATATTCTCGGATTTGTGTTGTGACATTGCATATTGGTGATTTTACCCAATGATTTTTCTCATGTCTTGCAGTAAGTGAATGATTATTATGAATCGCACATCAAAACGGAAGAAACGGGAGCCTCCATACATGCTGGAGCGCCGGCAGGATAAGCTGCTTGGTGCTAAACTGCCCTCAGATGGAGAAATTCCCTCTACTTTCCTCCATCTCCATCTGAACCAAAGGATGCCTGTGACTTAAGCTGTCCAGCAAGTCATGATTCAAGCACATGAATTTTACGAACGTGCCCATATCCCCACGAGGAGGATAGACCATTTAGTTGAAAACGCTGTACACAAAGTGGCTAAACCTAAAGAAGAGCTCCAAGTGGCATGGCGGACAACAGCTGAATAATGAAGAGGACTTCAGATTGTCGATGAAGTATTATCTCGACATCATCCATGAAAGTGCTCTCAACCTCATGAGCATTCCTGAGGACATGGGATTCCTCAAGGCCCAGTGTAAACCAAGACACAGAGCGTCCATGGTAGGCATCAGCCTCGCTTTGATTCAATGGGAGGTCACCATGCAAAAGAGACTGAAGTATGGAAAGTATAGAGAATGCATCGCTCGTCAGGCAACTGAGGCGACCATTACAGGCTCTCTGGTGTTCTCTTCCTCCAGCACTGAAGACACTAGTGGAACTGCAAGTGCTGATGGTGGTGAGCCTAGTACAAGCATATCGCCTCCCAAATGACTGCATGCATCAAAGGTGGTCGTGAGTCCTGCTGTCACTGCTGGTCTTGAGAGAACGAATGTCAGTGATTGCAATGCCCCAAACATCCTTATAGAAACAGTCAAAGGCCTCAGCCACAATGTGTTGGAGTACACCATCAGCCAGTCCAGCCAGTGTCAAGTGGTTTAGAGAGAGACATTTGTTGGTGGCTCGTGATAAAGGAAAGTTTTCTTCTTAAAGGCCCGTTTGTCATTCAGTGGGATGGTAAGCTGCTTGACAACCTCACAGACAATGAAACTGTGGAACAATTGCCTATTCTTATCTCAGACAAGGATGCTATCCAGCTGCCCAGTGTTCCTGAGGTTCCAGCTGAGACTGGAAAGGCCCAGGCTGCAGTTATTGTAGCTGAGCTAGAGCAATGGGGAATTGCAAATCAAGTGGTTGGAGTGTGTTTCGACCTACGGCTTTTAACACCAGACATTGAAATAGAGCATGTGCTCCTCAAGCAGATACTCGAGAAAGACTTGTTTTACTTTTCACACAGGCACCATATCATGGAACTGGTATATGGAACCGCTTTCAAGCATATTTTGCTGCCACTTCTGGCTCTGAAGTTCTGCTGTTCAAGCGGTTCCGTAATTTTTGGTCACACATTTATCATGCCAAAAATGAACCTGCTCATAATGAAAACACCTCAGCGGAAAAAAAGGAGCTAGTAGATTTGCTCTTGGGATACTCAGGAAGGGAACAGTCCAGGATGATTGGAGGAAGTTTTTTGGAACTCACCCTCCTGTTTCTTGGCATCTGAAAGATTGAAGGGAACAAAATCAGCTTTAAAACGCCAGGTCCCATACATCTTGCCCATTATATGTCGAAAGCCATCGATTCCATCAGTCTCGCTCTTTCATAGCCAGTTCAATGTCACCAAGAATGGTGGTTAAATTTCTAGAGAGGTGGCCTGCACTCCTAATGGACTGTTGGGGCAGGGAACAGTTTAAGGATTTGATTTTCATAAAATCAGACTTTACTGACCTTCCAAAAGACCTGCTGACACGTCGTAAAAGTACTCCTGCTAAAACCAATACACCAGTCCTGTATAAAACAGGCCTAGCATGTATTCAGTATGGACGGTGGATGTTAGTGCTGAAATGATGACATGTGGAAGAGTATGGTATGCAGGAGGACTACTGAGCCTTGGGAGCAGGCTGTGAAGCCTATGCCCAGAGTTGGACACATTAAAAAAAAAAAAAGAGAAGGAAGCAAGGGGGAGTTGACTCTTCAGTGTCTGGGTGTACATGAAGGCATGGTTTACTGCATTGAACGCCATGATGTATGCCCGTGAGGACCTCCACCTTCTTGAAAAGACTCGTGCATAACCAAGCAAGATGACAGGAGGAGCTATGGAGATGGAACTGGAGGCTCATCTTTGGTACCTATCTGAATAGCTGATCCCTCTGGCGTTTTTCAATCTTGAATTATCCATGGAAGAAAAACGTAGGATCATCACAGGCATGAAGACCAAACAGGGCAGAAATGTCCCTCTCAAATGCATGCCAGCTCCACGGGGAAAAGTTACTCTTGGAGATCTTGCAACTCAAGCATCCCACAAATTATAAGACAAGATGTAGATCAGGAAATTTTTCTAGGAAGAAGATCCAGAGTCCTGGCACTGACGACTATGGCACAGGAGATCGCTGCAGGAATTTGTGTGACGAACTCAACAATGCAGAGGGCGGTGTAGCTCCAGCCAAGGAGTACAATGGCAAGAACACGCACAACAAGCAAAAACTGCAGTTCCTCTCGCAAGATGTTTTTGAACATCGGTTACAGTTTCGTGATTCAAAGATGACTTACACTTGAACGGAGCCAAATTACGTATTCAGTTAATATTACTTGGAATATGAACTGAGTTGTGGTAGAGTGATTTACTCAAAGGCATGACAGTACCCAATGATAGCTTTAAGAAAGAAACCAATCACACTATATTATCTACAGTAGTTGCAGAGTCAGGCCTGGCAGGCTTTCCTCCCCTCTTCCCCCCTGGCGGCCAGAAAGTGAAAACCCCACTAGTTGAAGCCATCCCCTGCACTTCCCTTAGGTCAGAAACAGATCAAAATTTCCCACAGTAAACATTAAGAGCTCCTTCACATTTTTTGTTATTTCACCCATTACCTAAATATGCTTGTCTCAAATGTTACATTGAAATTTCATCAGAAATTTAAGAAATGATGAAACTTTAGCCTTACTGCACACCCTCTAAATAATTTATATCTTGATAAAAATTTGTCAGGTTACATTGTGACCATTAGAACAAAATGAGGGGTTGGGAGATTCAACTTTCAAACTTTCATTTTATAAGAATCATCCTATTATATTTATCAATTTACATTACATATATACATATACATACATACATAGAAAGAGAAAGAGAGAGAGAGAGAGAGAGAGAGAGAGAGAGAGAGAGAGAGAGAGAGAGATAAACGGTATATACATATATATCATCATCATCCGGACCTCTTTTCCCACCCTAGGGCAGGGTGAGGAGTAGCAATATCCAGACAGCCGAAATTTGCCCAATCCAATGGGCCACGCTTCCATTCGCTCACGATTCAAGCCCCCGAAACCCTGGCTGTGTCTGATACACCAAAAATATTTACCACGTTCTGTAGCTTCATATAAACATATCCCATAGAGTCAACCTAGACGCTGTCACGTTAAAAAGGGGTGCCAAATCCCTGATCATGCACTTCTCATAATATCCATCCAGCCAGCTCGATCTCTTGTCAGTTCTCTAGCCTCACAGACTTCTAAACCTCTCTTCCTCATACACTCATCCACAGTATCTTTCCACCTTTTCCTTGGCCTACTTAGCCTCCTCCCTCCTTCAAATTCACTCCGAGATACCATTTCCACCACTCTATTGTTATCCATTCTCTCCACTTGACCATACCATCTCAGTGCACTCTCGTCGATTCTTGTGTCCATAGACTTCCACACTCCATAATATAATATATATACTCGGTATATATATATATACAGATAGATAGATAGATATAGATAGATAAATAAATATTGCCAATGCCTTAATCCCGTAAGGGTTGCCACAAACAAATCGCCTCCATGTTGCCCTGTCCCCCGCCATTTCATTGCCCTGCTCCCAGCTCACACCCTTCTCTCTCATATACCTCTCCACTCCATCCCTCCATCTCATCCTTGGCCTCTCTCTCTCCCCCCTCCACCTCACTCACATGCACTCTTCTCGTCAGTCTCTCACACTCCATCCTCTCCACATGGCCAAACCACATCAATGAATTTCGCCCAACGCTTCCTATCACATTCACGTCCACACCACAACGCCCTTTCTCATCCTCATTTGTCAATCTGTCTCTCCATGTGACTCCACAGGCTTCTGTCAAATGACTAATTTCCACTGCTCTTACTCTTGACTTCTGTCCCTCCAACAGGGTCCAAGCTTCACTTTCACATTTTAGAGTTGTTATCACAATATTGTCATGAAGTACCTTTTTCACTTCCATGCTTACTTCCTTGTTTCTTGTCACTGCTTTCAAGGAACCAGCAATCTTTCTTCACAGTTGTACCTTTCAAGCACTTCACCCTCCAAACTTCCATCCTTACTCATCACACTACCCAAGTACTTAAAAGCTCTCACATTTTCCATTTCCTCCTCATCCAGTCTCACTGTACATTCACTGACTTCACTTGTCTCGAAGACCATAACTTTACTCTTCCCTTCATTAACCTTTAGATTCCATTTCTTACACACTCTCCCAGACTTATCCACCAAGTCCCGCAGCTCCCCTTCGTCTTCACTTAACAAGACAGTATCTTCTGCAAACAACAGTACAGGGAGTCTCCAAACACTGCCCTCTCTCATTAGGGCCACATCAACATCCACTGCCCTATCTAGCATCTCTTTTAAAACCCCATCCATATACTGACTGAACACCATGGAGACATGATACATCCCTGTACAAAACAAACTTTTAACTAGAAAAATTCACTCAGTTCACTATCCACACGCATTGCAGCCTTAGCACCATCATACATAATCTTCACAGCATTCAACAACTTCCCTTCTACTCCATACATTCTTAGTACTTTCCACAATCCTTGTCTAACCACCTGTCATATGCTTTCTCCAGATCCATGAAGGCCGCATACAAGTTCTTTCCCTTCTCTAGAAACTTTTCCACTAAAGATCTAAGAATGAATATCTGATCTACATAACCTCTTCCCTTCCTAAATCCTCCCTGTTCATCTCCAACTAATTCCTCTCTTATTTCCCTCTGGCAATAAGTATCCTACCATATACTTTTCCTATTACACTAAGAAGACAAATGCCCCTATGATTACCACACACTTGTTTTCCCCTTTTCCTTTGTACAAGGGAATAATTATATCTGACTTCCAATCCTCTGGGATTATACCTTTCTCCCAGGCCAATCAGCACATCTTCTGCATCCATTCTACTACTATCTCTCCCCCATGGTTCAGCATTTCACCACACACTCCATCAATTCCTGGGGCATTCCCCATTTTGACTTTCTTCATTGCTTCCGGAATTTCCATCTTGCTGATTTCGTTTTCTCTTATCACATTCATCCGTCTCCCAGCCATTCCCCAGCCACTTATACCTACATTACTTTTATTCTCTATGTTCACAATTACTTAAAGTATTCTCTCCATCTGCTCACGTTTTCTCCCTTCACCACTAGTTATCTTCAATTTTTAATGTTCACTCCCCGACTAACTTCTTTGTCACCCTGTGTAACTCTCTTTACCTCTCTCTAGAACATTGTCTTACATTCCTTCCACTTTACACTCAAATTCCTTCAAAATTCCCTATCCACTCTCTTCCTACTCTCTCATACTAATCTTTTCACCTCTCTCTTTTCCTCTACATGTAACTCTCACTTCCATCCCTCAACTTCTTCCACGCCCCTGTTTCTCATCTACTCACTACATGCATTCTTCTTTTGGGCCACAGCCTGTCTCACCTCTTCATTCCACCATGTTGTTCCTTGCACCCCCTTTCGTGTTCTCTTCACCTCACGCACTACGTCACATGCTGCACAGTTTTCTTTTGTGAATATCTTGCACACACCTCCATGTCCCTCATCTTCTCTAATCCATATTTACCCAGTCGCTCCTCCACTTAGCTCTTATATTCTGCTTTTTTCTCATCCTCTTGTAACATTTCCACCCTCCTTGGATATACTACTTCCTCCTGTCCTTCCCTTTCTCTATTTCTTCAATCCCCCAACCTTTATATGTTCCTGCATCCATTACACACCTTTGCATCCTTTGATCCACACACACATAATCAATCATTGCCTTCCACTCATTCAGTTCATCACCTACCCATCTCATCACTCGCCATGTATACCTATGGATCATATGATGCATACAAGCACACAATCGCCCACATATGTAGTCCAACTTCCAATCTGACCCACACAATCCTTGAGCCAACTGATCTATACTCTCTTATATTCTCCTTCCATCTGTTACTCAGAAAAATACACACTCTTTTGCCCTGTCATTCTCACCTACTTCCGCACACATACCCCATCCATACTCCCATTCTCTCACACTCTCACCTCACCATTTAGTTTCAGTCAATCCACATGCATCCACTTTCACACCCTCAAGCACCTGGAGAATCTCACTTTCACCTCAACATTATCACCCCTCACATTCCATATCACAATACATATCATGCCCTTTGTTTGGTCCTTAGTTTCTTCCCGGAATTGTGCTAAGTCTGTTCTTCGCTCGGATAAAAATGATTTCATCTGTACTAAATGCTCTCAACTCTCTAACTCGAATTCTTCTTGCTCCTTCTGGCACATTTCCAAAAACCTTTGTGACAACTTTACGTCATCATTCTTCCCTCCTCTTTTCTACTCTGATGGCTCTGTAGCTATTTCTTATACTGATAAAGCAGATCTCTTCACTCAGATTTTCTCCTCCAATTCCACCTTAGATGATTCCCGTGCTGTTCCTCCATGACTTCCCCCCTCTGACTTCGTCATGGCTAACATAAAAATTTCTTCAGCTGATGTATTTTCTGCCATCACTGGCCCCAATACTAACAAGGTATATGGACCTGATGGACTCCCTCCTGTTGTCGTCAAGAACTGTGCTTCTGTGCTTACACCCTTCATATGTAAACTCTTTCGCCTTTGCCTTTCAACTTGTACTTTTCCATCTTGCTGAAAGTTTGCTCTCATTCAGCCAGTCCTAAAGAAGGGTGACTATCCCCAACACTCTAACTATCGTCCAATTGCTTTAACATCCTGTCTCAAAAAGTTTTCGAGTCTATTCTTAACAGAAAAGGTTTAAAGCATCTTTCCCATCACAACCGTCTTTCTGATCTACAGTATGGGTTCCGTCAGGGACGCTCCACTGGCGATCTTCTCACCTACCTTTCAGACTCCTGGTCATCCTTCTTTCGGGACTTTGGCAAGAGCTTTGCCATTGCACTTGACATCTCAAAGGCTTTTGATCGGGTCTGGCATAAATCTTTAATTTCCAAACTGCCCTCTTACGGTTTCTATCCGTCTATCTGTGTCTTCATCTACAGCTTCCTTTCTGGTCGTTCTATAGCCGCTGCTGTTGACAGCCATTGTTCTTCTCCTAGATCTGTCAACAGTGGTGTTCCTCAGGGCTCTGTCCTATCACCAACTCTCTTCCTTTTATTCATTACTGACCTTCGAAGTTGTACATCCAACCCTATCCACTCGTACACTGATGACTCCACCCTTCACCTTTTTATTCTGTTCCCGTAACGTACATCTCAGCAGTTACTTCAACAAACAAGGGATGAGGCTATGAAACACCTAATGTCTGACTTGGCTTGCATCTCTAAATAATCTTGTTCTTAATGCATGAAAGACTCAGTTCTTAGACCTATCAGCACGACAAAATCTTCCAAATGTGTACCCTCTAATGTTTAATTATATCGACCTCAATTCTGCATCATTCTTGAATATGCTTGGGGTTTCATTCACTTGGGATTAATCTTGGAGAGATCATATTACATCTCTTGTAAAATCTGCCTCCAGGAGATTGGGTGTGCTAGGCCAACTCCATACCTTCTTTGCCTGCACAGTTATACACGGGTTTTATTCACCCCTGTGTAGAATACAACTCTCATCTGCGGGGAGGCTCCCCACATACAGCTCTTCTCAATAGGGTGGAGTCAAAGGCTTTTCATCTCATTAACTCTCCTCCTCTTACTGGCTCCCTTCAAACTCTGTGTCCTCGCTCCACTGTTGCATCTTTACCTCATTTCTATCGTTAATTCCATGGTCACTGCTCCTCTGAACTGTCTATTTGCATCCCTCCAGCTTTACAACGAGTGCTTAGCGCCCGTCTAGCTAAAAACTCTCATCCCTTTTCTGTCCAGCATTCTAATGAAAGAGTTATCCGTTACTCCCAGTCCTTCATTTATGCACAGGTCAACTCTGGAACTGTCTCCAACTGTCTGCATTTCCTACTTAATTTGACCTCCAGTCTTTCAAACGCAGTGTGTCCAGGCATCTCGAAATGAACGGATCTTAAATATGGCTCTCTTTGGTATTGTTTTTTTTTTTCTTGGAAGGAACTGTAATAGCGGGGTCCTAGCCTTTTGTTCCTTCTTCCTCGCTTTAAATATATATATATATATATATATATATATATATATATATATATATATATATATATATATGTATATATATATATATATATATATATATGTATATATATATATATATATATATATATATATATATATATATATATATATATATATATATATATATATATTTACAGGATATTATTTATTTACAGGAAATCATAAACTTTTTACAGGATATTATTTACAGGAAATCATATTCGTGTATATATATATATATATATATATATATATATATATATATATATATATATATATATATATATATATATATATATGAGCCACTTTGTTTGTTTGTCCTTCAATCATGCCCAAACCAAGGGCCAGGCTGCCAGAGACCCCAGACCCATATATATATATATATATATATATATATATATATATATATATATATATATATATATATATATATTCTGAATCCGGGTGACCCAAGGATAGTTTTAGTGGTGTGAAAATTCAGATCTGGGTCATTTGAGGTCACCGGTAGAGTGTTCGCATTTTGGGCCCGGGCAACGACGGGTACCCCTGCAGCCCAAATTTTTGCAAGGAGACTCACATGACCTCCAGTTCGGCCAGAGGCTATGTGAGTCTTAGCTGCGAGGTCATTTGAGGTCACTGGTTGGAGGTCATTTAAAGTCACTATTAATACACACTCGAATGACTAAACCCAGCAACCCAATTTTTAGCAAGGAGACTCAGGTGACCTCCAGTTCGAACATAGGCAATCTGAGGTTAACCTTCAAGGTCATTTGATGTCACCAGTTGGAGGTCATTTGAGGTCATCAGTAATAGTAAACAAGTACGCACAAACACCGTGCATTAGTGTGCGAAAACTGAAATGGAAAATACCTGGACCTCTCCTAATCCCTCTTCAAAGATATAAGAGGTACATGGTCATTCTGAAATAGGAATAAAGATTGAACTGGAACAAATAGGATTCCAGTGTTTGCCTTTCTGCCCGGATTAAAGTTTTCCCCCTTTTTGACCCTGCAACACCGGGTACCCCTGCTAGCATACATACATATATATATATATATATATATATATATATATAGAGGTGAAGTAGACTGTAGCACCAGTCGAGCAGGGCAGTACTCCCAAGGTGGATGGAAAGCTGATGACAGGGAGAGCTGGAGCTCCCGTTTCATCAGCCCTCGGGACTAGATCCCGACCATCCCCCTTTGCTGAACTTTTTCAGTGTCTCAGTAACACAGAGAGTAGACCAGCATGCTCTCCAGTACAAATTTCTCCAACTATCAGCACCAAACTACATGCACAGTACACACCACACTTCCTTTTCAAAATTTAAAAAGAAAAAAATGGCATAAAAAAAAATAGCCTCGAAGTCCCCAGTGAGGGGGGACCATAAATGCTCCCACCTTCTGCCCCTCTCCCGGTGACGACTCAAGATGCCTGGAACCACTGTCTGACTCTCTTCTTCTTCATTTCTGCAACATTCGTGGCCTTTCCTCTAACTTTTGCTCTGTTGAGCACTACCTCTCCTTCTCTAAACCTCACCTTCTTTTTCTAACTGAGACTCAGCTGTCTGAGGCAACTGACAGCAGACCCTTTTCTGTATCCTCCTACTTTCTCTATACTCATTTCAAAGCCAAAGGTGGCTGTTGTGTGTATATACGCAACAACTTATCTTGCTCTCGTGTTCCTGAACTTGATTCTTCTGAATTCTCTACACTCTGGCTCGGCTTTCCTGTCATTCTCTGACTAAATATATCTGTGCTGTTTACTTATCTCCTGATTCTACTGACTATCAAAAATTCTTTGATCATCTTACTTCTACGATGGAACACATTCTATCCATTTCTCCTTTCTCTGAAATCTCTATTCTAGGAGATTTCAATGTTCACCACCACTTTGGCTCTCCTCTCCTTTCACTGATCCACCTGGTGAACAAGCCTACACCTTTTCTATCCTTAATGACCTAGAGCAGCTTGTACAGCACCCTACCCATATCCCTGATCGCCTTGGAGAGAGTTCCAACATACTTGACCTCTTCCTTACAACTAATCCTTCTACTTACACTGTTAATCTTTTCTCTCCATTGGGCTCCTCCGATCACAACCTTATCACCTTAACCTGTCCTATCGCTCCAGTACGGCCTGTGGACCCTCCAAAGAAACGTCGTCTGTGGCACTTTGGAGCTGCGGACTGGGAGGCCCTCAGGCAGTACTTCTTTGATTTTCCCTGGAATGATTATTGCTTCCGTGGCCGGGAGCCATCTGGGTGTGCCTTGCGCATTACAGAGGTTATTCTTTCGGGAATGGAAGCATACATTCCTTTCTCATATCCTTTAACTAATGCACGAAAGCCTTGGTTTAATCACGCTTATTCTAATGGTGTCCACAACAAGGAGAGGGCCTATAAAAGGTACCGGAGCCAACCCACCACTGAATCACATCTTTTATACGTTTCTGCCCGGAATCGTGCTAAGTCTGTTCTTCACTCTGCTAAAAAATAATTTCATCCGTACTAAGTGCTCTCAACTCTCTAACTCGAATCCTTCCCGCTCCTTCTGGCACCTTGCCAAAAACCTTTCTAACAACTTTACCTCATCATCCTTCCCTCCTCTTTTCTACTCTGATGGCTCTGTACCTATTTCTTCTACTGATAAAGCAGATCTCTTCGCTCAGACTTTCTCCTCCAATTCCACCTTAGACGATTCCGGTGCTGTTCCTCCACACTTCCCCCCTCTGACTTCTTCATGGCTGACATTAAAATTTCTTCAGCTGATGTATTTTCTGCTGTCACAGGCCTCAATACTAATAAGGCATATGGGCCTGATGGAGTCCCTCCTGTTGTTCTCAAGAACTGTGCATCTGTGCATACACCCTGCCTAGGCAAACTCTTTCGCCTTTGTCTGTCAACTTGTACCTTTCCTTCTTGCTGGAAGTTTGCTCTCATTTAGCCAGTCCCAAAGAAGGGTGACCATTGCCAATCCTCTAACTATCGTCCAATTACTTTATCATCCTGTAACTCAAAAGTTTTCAAGTCTGTTCTTAATAGAAAAAGTTTAAAGCATCTTTCCTATCACAACCTTCTTTCTGATCGTCAGTATGGATTCCGTCAGGGACGCTCCACCGGCGATCTTCTCACCTACCTTTCTGACTCCTGGTCATCCTTCTTTCGGGACTTTGGCGAAAGCTTTGCCATTGCACTTGACATCTCTAAGGCTTTCGATCGAGTCTGGCATAAATCTTTAATTTCCAAACTGCTCTCTTACGGTTTCTATCCTTCTATCTGTGCCTTCATATCTAGCTTCCTCTCTTGTCGTTCTATAGCCACTGTTGTAGACGGCCATCGTTCTTCTCCTAGATCTATGAACAGTGGTGTTCCTCAGGGCTCTGTCCTATCACCAACTCTCTTCCTTTTATTCATCAATTACCTTCTAAGCTGTACATCTAACCCTATCCACTCATACGCTGATGACTCCACCCTTCACCTATCCATTTGATTCCCGCAACGTTCATCTCAGCAGTTACTTCAACAAACAAGGGATGAGGCTATGGCACACCTAATGTCTGACTTGGCTCATATCTCTAACTGGGTTAAAAATAATCTTGTTGTTTTTAATGCATCAAAGACTCAGTTTTTGCACCTATCGACCCGACAAAATCTTCCACAGGTATACCCACTAATGTTTGATAATATTCAGCTTAATCCTGCGTCATCCATGAACATGCTTGGGGTTTCATTTACTCGGGACTTGTCTTGGAAAGATCATATTACATCTCTTGTAAAATCTGCTTCCAAGACATTGGGTGTGCTAAGCCGACTCTGTTCCTTCTTTACCCCTGCACAATTGCTGACTCTATACAGGGGTTTTATCTGCCCCTGTGTAGAGTACAACTCTCATGTGTGGGGAGGCTCCCCACACACAGCTCTTCTCAATAAGGTGGGGTCAAAGGCTTTTCGCCTCATTAACTCTTACTGACTCCCTTCAACCTTTGTCTCTTCGCCGCACTGTTGCATCTTTATCTCTTTTCAATCGCCACTTCAATGGTCACTGCTCCTCTGAACTGTTTGCATGCATTCCTTCACCCCTACGACGGGTGCGTAGCACCCGTCTAGCAGCAAACTCTCATCCCTTTTCTGTCCAACTCTCTAATGCAAGAGTTAACCGTTACTCCCAATCCTTCATTTATGCAACAGGTCAACTCTGGAACTGTCTCCCTCTGTCTGTATTTCCTACTTCCTATGATCTCCAGTTTTTCAAACGCAGTGTGTCCAGGCATCTGGAAATGATCGGATCTTGAATTTGGCTCTCTCTTATATTTTGTTTTTCTCTTGGATGGAAGAGCTTTGCAGGCTCGTTGCCTTTGGTTCCTTCTTCCTCACATAAAAATATATATATGTATATATATATATATATATATATATATATATATATATATATATATAGAGAGAGAGAGAGAGAGAGAGAGAGAGAGAGAGAGAGAGAGATACATACATACATAGATATAGCTATATATATATATAGATAGAGAGACACATAGATAGATAGATAGATAGATAGATGGATAGGTAGACAGATAGACAGATAAATAGATAGATAGAAGGATAGTGGAGGAGGGAGAAAAAGTGAGCAGATGGAGAGAACACTTTAAGGAATTGTTGAACGCAGAGAATGAAAGTAATGCACGTATAAGTGGCTGGGAATGGCCGGGAGATGGAGGGATGTGAAAAAACAGGAAGAAATCAGTAGGATGGAAGTTGTGGAAGCAATGAAGAAAGTCAAAATGAGGAAAGCCCCAGGAATTGATGGAGCCTGTGGTGAAATGCTGAAGCATGGGGGAGAGATAGTAGTAGAATGGATGTGGAAGATGTGCAGATTACCCTGGGAGGAAGGTAGAGTCCTGAAGAATTGGAAGTCTGGTATAATTATCTCTCTGTACAAAGGAAAAGTGCAAAAAAAAGTGTGTGGTAATCACACAGGCATTTGTCTCCTTAGTGTAATAGGAAAGTATATGGTAGGATACTTATTGACAGAGGAATTAGTAGGAGAAGAACAGGGAGGTTTCACGAAGGAAAGAAGTTGTGTAGATCAGATATTCATTCTTAGGTCATTGGTGGAAAAGTTTCTAGATGGGGGAAAGAAGGGATTTGAAGAAAGCATATGACAAGGTGGATGGACAAGGATTGTGGAAAGTATTAAGAATAGATGGAGTTGAAGGGAACGTGTTGAATGCTGGGATGAGTATGTATAAGGGTGCTAAGGCTGCAGTGCATGTGGATAATGAACTGAGTAATTTTTTTCTCTTTGATGGTTGGATTGAAATAAGGATGTGTCATGTCTCCAAGGTTGTTCACTCTTTATATAGATGGGGTTATAAAAGACATACAAGGAAGAGCAGTGGATATTGGAGCGGCCGTAGTGAGAGAGGGCAGTGTTTGGAAACTCCCTTTACTGTCGTTTGCAGATGATACTGTGTTGTTAAGCGAAGACGAAGGGGAGCTGCAAGACTTGATGGATGTGTCTGGAGGAGTGTATAAGAAACGGAATCTAAAGGTGAATGTAGGAAAGAGTAAAGTTATGGTATTCGAGAGAAGTGAAGTCAGCGAATGTACAGTGAGGTTGGATGAGGAGGAAATGGAATATGTGAGAGCATTTAAGTACTTGGGTAGTGTAATGATTAACGATGGAAGATTAGAGGGTGAAGTCCTTCAAAGGGTACAACAATGAAGAAAGGTTTCTGGTTCTTTGAAGGGCAGTGATGAGAAACAGGGACACGAGCATGGAAATGAAAAAGCTAATACGTGACAATATTGTGATACCAACTCAAACGTATGGAGGTAAAGCTTGGACCATGCTGGAGGAACAGAAGTCAAGAGTGAGAGTAGTGGAAATGAGTTATTTGAAAGCAGCATGTGGAGTCACATGTAGAGACAGACTGACAAATGAGAATGTGAAGTAGCGTTGTGGTGTGAATGTGGATGTGATAGGAATGGTTAGGAGAAACACACTGAGGTGGTTTGGTCATGCGGAGAGAATGGAAAGTGAGAAACTGACGAGGAAAATGTATGTGAGTGAGCTGAAGGGGGGAACAGGGACGGTGCGGTCAAGGATGAGATGGAGGGATGGAGTGGAGATGTATATGAGAGAAGGGGATGTGAGTTAGGAACAGGTCAATGAAATGGCGGGGTACAGGGCGACATGGAGGTGATTAGTTTGAGGCCACCCTTCAGAGGATTAAGGCATCGTTTCATTTCGTTTCGTTTTTTAAAAGCTCCAACATGCTTGCATGCGTCGGCCTTGGTCACCTAATGGCGGCTCTCCATGCTGCATGATCCATTGCAGCCTCCCTGTTCAGTCCCTTAACCCTGAGGTCACACTTAATGACCTCGTCCCATGTCTTTCTCGGTCTACCCCTCGTGACCCCATCCCCAATATTAACACTTCTCACCTTCCTCACCCAATTATCATCCCCCATCCTCTCCATATGTCCAAACCATCTCAATCTACCTCTCCTCATCACAACACCAATACACTCCTGTCCCATCCTAGCTCTCAACTCTTTCATTGTGAACCCAGCCCCCCCAGACCTTGGACGCAGGGACGCACTACACATCCACCTAATCATTGTCATTTCTGTACGTCTGAGCCGGCGAATATCCTCCTCCTTTACTGCCCAGGTCTCACTACCATACAACATTACACTCCTAACACATGCTGCATACAAAGACCCCTTAGCACGTAGGGAGAGTCCTCTCAATGTTAGGAGAGGCAAGAGCTCCCTGAACTTCTTCCAACCACTTCTCACCCTAGCCACAGAGCTAACTCCAGCCCCACCTCCAGCACACAACATGTCTTCCAAATAACAAAACTCTCCACACACTCAAGAGATTCACTAGTAAGTTCAATTCTTTCACATCTGACAATCTCCACCTGCTCTCCCCGACACGCCGTACACATAAAATCAGCATTATCTCGCAGTCTACCTCTTATACCACTACATCTCTTATGCACCCATTTATCACAAACATCGCACAAGATGGAATTATTTCCCACGCCCTTGTGGCAAACTGCACATGGCCACTCTCCCTTATCTTTGACAGTACCACAACAACCCTAGATATCATCACTTTTGTTTTATCTGCATTTAGCCTTAAGCCCTTGTACCCCGTACCATCTCTCCACTTCCTAAACCTTTCCTCTGCCTTCCATTCGTTCTCTGTAATCAACACCAAATCATCAGCATACAACAACTCCCACGGGAGTCCGTTTCTAAAGTCACGTGAAAGGGTTTCAAGTAGCCTACCACGATAAACAACGTTGGACTCAAAACCGACCCCTGATGCACACCAACATTCACGGAAAACCAATCACTCAAATCTCCATTCACTCTTACCTGGGCGTGAGCACCCACATACATAGCCATAACCACCCTAACCAGCCACTCCTTCAAGCCAAGCTTTCTCATTGCCCACTTCACCACCTCTCTAGGGACTCTGTCAAAGGCCTTTTCCAAATCAGTAAAAACAAGAATAAGATCCCTTCTCCTACCAAGATATTTTTCCTGAGGCTGTCGAACAATGACTATGGCATCAGTGGTCCCCCTACCTGGCATAAACCCAAACTGCATCTCATCAATATTCACTCTTTCTCTAATCATACCTTCTAAAACTCTCTCCATTACCTTCATTATCTGATCTAAAAGCTTTATACCTCTATAATTTCCTCTTTCCAGGGCATCACCCTTCCCTTTATACACATTTACAGTTACACTCTTCAGCCAATCACCTGGGACAACACACTCATAAATAATCCTATTTATCAGGTCAGTCACTAACTTCACCCCTATATCGCCTGAGGCCTTCAACATTTCGGCAGTCAACCCAGACACACCTGCTGCCTTCCCCACCTTCATCTTGTCTATTGCCCCACTCACAGTAGCAGCATCAATCAAAGGCCATGGGCCAGACATTGGATCTGCTGGCTCCAAACCTTTCCTGTCCCACTCAAACTCCTCATTCAACAACCGGTTATAATGCTTTCTCCATGCATCTTTAATATCCTCACTGTTCACCACTACCCTTCCTTCATCATTCTTCACACACTGCTCACCTATGATATCCCGATTATCCTTCTTCACTTGACCTGCCACCGTAAATATCATATTTTTCCTTTCCTCATGATTTAGGTTATCAAGTAATAGTCTTTGTGACTCAGACTTTGCCCTGTATACCTCTCTTCTAGCCCTCCTCTTGGCAGCCAAATATTCCTCTTTGCTACCACCCTTCTTCCACCCCTGAAAAAGCCTTCTTTTCTCCTTAACTGCAGCTTCTACACCCTCATCCCACCACCAAGTTACTTTATGTCTTGGTGGTCCTCTTGTCCAACTGCATGTTACATCAGTAACTCTCAAGAGATTGTTCTTGAGGGCTCTGTACTGTTCATTAACGCCTCTGTCTATATATTGGAGCCTCTGTGGTTCAGTGGTAAAAGTGTGCATTTTTGTACACTGAAGAACGAGGGTTCGCGCCCCACCAGGATAATAAACTTTTCGAGCGTTCTTCAGGCCACGTACTGCATTGGTGGACACAAGGGGTGCTGTGGTTGAAAGAGTGTCACATACTATAAAGTATGCTTGCACCCAGTCGGCTTGGGTGGGCCGATTACACTTGGTCCACAGACTACACATCCATCAAAAGCTACTCCAATACTACAATTACACTTACAAGCACTTCTCACCCTACATACAATCTCTACTAGACAGCCTAAGCCACTAGGTAGAGATACATTGGCTGTATCGTCCCCACTTCGGTCGGGAAAGGCCGGTTCTGCAGTCGACACTCAAACGGCTGATGAGATGAGATTATATATATATATATATAAGGTAGGTGGGGGTGCCCATCATCCACCCACTTAGTGTAGCGGTACTTGTTTTTAGGGTAGCTCCACATCGAGTGGCAAGCCAAATGATAACCTGTAAACCAGGAAATAATTTTCAACGCTGGGTGGTAACATAACCAACTGACTCGTAATCCCTACGTGACAGCAAGTGGGTTGGCAGAGGGTTAGTGCCCGTCCCCGGAAAATAACTAACTAAAAATACGAACAAGAAACCTTAGACCAGGACTGACCAAAAGATGACGACTAAGGACCGAACAAAGGACATGATATAGTACGGATGGCGATGTGGAATGTAAGGGATGCAAATGACGTGATAGAGAGAGAGATTGTCCAGGTGCTTGAGGGTTCGAAAGTGGATATATGAGGATTAACTGAAACTAAAAGGTGAGGTGAGAATGTGAGAGAATGGGAGTATGGATGGGGTATATGTGTATGAGTAGGTGAGAATGAGATGGTGAAAGAAGGAGTGTGTATTGTTGTGAGTAACAGATGGAAGGAGAATATTAGAGAGTATGGATCAGTTGGCTCAAGGATTGTGTGGGTAAGACTGGAAGTTGGACTAAAAATGTGGGTGACTCTGTGCATGTATGCGCCAACGCAAGATCGTGCAAGCAGGATGGGAGAAGAGTTCTGGACGAATGTGGAAGTGTGCATGGAAAAGTTTGAAAAGAGTAAGAGAGTGTTTTTGATTGGTGATATGAATGGTAAAGTAGGGAATGTGAAGGTGGATGGGGTAGTTGGTGAGTGGGGTGTGCCTGCTGAGATAAATGAGAATGGCAGTGCTTTAGTGGACATTTGTGCCGGGAGAGGGTTGGTGATAGCCCATACCTTCCTCAGGCACAAAATGATCCACAGATATACATGGCGGGTGATGAGAAGAGTGGATGGTGAACTGAATGAAAGGAAGGCAATGACTGATTATGTGTGTGTGGATGAAAGGATGCAAAGATGTGTGGTGGATGCAAGTGCATATACTGTAGAGGCTGGGAAAGTGGACTTTCTGATCACCACCAAGTGGTGGTCAGAATCAAGGTCCAAGTAAAATGGAGAAACAGAAGAAGGGAAGGACGGGAGGAAGAAGTATATGCAAGGAGAGTGGAAAGGTTACAAGAGGGTGAGAAAAAGGCAGAATACAAGAGAGAAGTCAAGGAATGATTAGGTAATTATGAATTGGAACAGATGGGGGATGTGGGAGGTGTGTGCAAGATATTCACCAAAGAAATATGTGCAGCGTGTGAGGTGGTGTGTGGGGTGAAGAGAAGACGAAAGGGGGTGCAAGGAACAGCATGGTTGAATGAAGAGGTGAGACAGGCTGTGGCAGAAAAGAAAAAAAAGCAGATAATGAATCGATGAGAAATATTGGCGTGGGAAAAGTTGAGAGAAAGAAGAGAGAGTTATATATAGAAAGGAGGAGAGAGGTGAAAAAATTAGTAAGAGTGAGTAATAAGAGAGTGGATGAGGAATTTGGAAGGAATTTGAGTGTCAAGTGGAGGGAATGTAAGAAAATGTTCTGGAAAGAGGTGAAGAGAGTAAGACAGGGTGGCAATGAAGTTAGTAGGGGAGTAAAAGATAAAAATTGTAGATTACTAGTTAAGGAGGGAGAAAAAGTGAGCAGACTGAGAGAACACTTTAATGAATTGTTGAACATAGAGAATGAAAGTAATGTAAGTATAAGTGGCTGGGGAATGGCTGGGAGAAGGAGGGAGGGGAGAAGACAGGGAGAAACCAGTGGAAGCAATGAAGAAAGTTAAAATAGGGAAAGCCCCAGGAATTGATGGAGTGTGAGGTGAAATGCTGAAGCATGGGGGAGAGATAGTAGTAGAATGGATGTGGAAGATGTGAAGATTGCCCTGGGAGGAAGGTAGAGTCCCGGAGGATTGGAAGTCAGGTAAAATTATTCCCTTGTACAAAGGGAAAGGAGAAAATGAAGTGTGTGGTAATCACAGGGGCATCTGTCTTCTTAGTGTAATAGGAAAAGTATACGGTAAGATACTTAATGACAGAGTTAGGGAAATAACGGAGGAATTAGTTGGAGATCAACAGGGAGGGTTCAGGAAGGGAAGATGTTGTGTAGATCAGATACAATATTCATTCTTAGATCTTTAGTGGAAATGTTTCTGGAGAAGAGAAAGAAGTTGTATGCAGCCTTTATGATTTGGAGAAAGCATATGACAGGGTGGATCGACAAGGATTGTGGAAAGTATTAAGAATATATAGAGTAGATGGGAAGGTGTTGAATTCTGTGAAGAGTATGTACAATATGAGGGTTCTAATGTTGCAGTGCATGTGGATGGTGAACTGAGTGAAAATTTTCTATTTCAAGGATCGGTTGAAATAGGGATGTGTCATGTCTCCATGGTTGTTCAATCTGTATATGGATGGGGTTATAAAAGAGATACACGGTAGGGCAGTGGATGTTGGCGTGGCCCTAATGAGAGGGCAGTGTTTGGAAACTCCCTGTACTGTTGTTTCCAGATGATACTGTGTTGTTAAGTGAAGACGAAGGGGAGTTGCAAGGCTTGGTGGATGAGTTTGGGAACGTGTGTAAGAAACGGAATCTAGAGGTTAATGTAGAGAAGAGTAAAGTCTGGTCTTCGAGAGAGGTGAAGTCAGTGAATGTAGAGTGAGGTTGGGTGAGGAGGAAATGGAAAATGTGAGTACGTTTAAGTACATGGGTAGTGTGATGGGTAAGGATGGAAGTTTGGAGGGTGAAGTGCTTGAAAGGGTACAACAAGGAAGAAAGGTTGCTGGTTTCTTGAAGGCAGTGATAAGAAACAGGGAAGTGAGCATGGAAGTGAAAAAGTTATTACATGACAGTATTGTGATACCAACTCTAACGTATGGAAGTGAAGCTTGGACGTTGTTGGAGGGACAGATGTCAAGAGTGAGAGCAGTGGATATGAGTTATTTGAGAGGATCCTGTGGAGTCACATGGAGAGACAGACTGACAAATGAGGATGTGAATGAGCATTGTGGTGTGGAAGTGATAGGAAGCGTTAGGAGAAACACATTGAGGTGGTTTGGCCATGTGGAGAGGATGGAGAGTGAGAGACTGACGAGGAGAGTGTATTACTGAGTGAGGTGGAGGGGGAGAGAAGGAGGGGAAGGCCAAGGATGAGATGGAGGGATGGAGTAGAGAGGTATATGAGAGAGGGGTGTGTGAATTCGGAGCAGGGCAGTGAAATGCCGGGGGACAGGGTGACGTGGAGGCGATTTGTTTGTGGCCACCATGTAGAAGGAATTAAGGCGTCTGGCAATATATATATATATATATATATATATATATATATATATATATATATATATATATATACATACAGTAGAAGCAAAGCACTAGTTTAAAGTCTTATGTTTATATGATTATTCCTGTGAAGTGGAGTCAGGTTTCTGATGGACGATTGGTGTGTGAATGGGGGACTGAACCATTTCACAGGACACGCTATTGATAATTTTTCTTTTTTTTTCATGTTCATGAGATTAGGTGTGGTTAACAAGAAGCCATCAGGAAAAGGTCAAAGCGAATATGAAATTATTTGACTTGACTACGTACAGAACTGATGTGCCTCTACTTGTCTTAGTCTGTGAGGGAAGGATGAATAAACTAAGGAATGGCGTTTGCCGTGTTCCATCGCGTAAAACGAATCTTGTTGTAAAAAGAGTTCTTCTTGTATAACATGATAATCGGACAGATGCTCAGGCATCGGCTGGGATCTATTTGTGCACATGCCTGACCAGGACATCGTCTGCATTTCATGTTTGCCAACCCCCAGAGTTGTTAAATGTAGCCAGCTTCGGAAACGAATTTAGTATTGTTACATTTTTAACATTCTATTCGTCGCACGGAACTTATCACGAGGAGAATGTACTCACGTAAAAGTGCAAGAGAATCTTGTTTAAAAAGTACTCATGTACTGAAAGTAAATACTAACCACTAACTGTTCAGCCAACTTGAAGCTATAAACTAATTAATTTTGGTGTCGGAAATGTGACATTGTCAGAAGTGAGGAATGCTGTGTAGAGACCGAAAAATAGGAAGACATCAGGTGATCATGGCGTATATGTAGCGATGAATATGTGTGAAAGGAAAGCATAAAAGTGTTAGCTGAAATTATATAAGAAAGACTGAAGGACTGCTATTGTACCAGTAAGGTTGAAAGAAAGGTGTGATTATGTTTAGTATTTAAAAAAGGTGATCGAAATAAATGGAAAAATATCACAATGTACGGCTACACAGGGCCATACGAAAGGTATGTGGAAGAATAATGAAACAGAAGGAACCGAATGCGCCAGAATATCTGGTGGGTTACGAACAGGGTGGCTTAATGAGTTATAGGGTGTGTGCGGAATGAGTAGGGGCCTATATGAAATATTGGAGAACGCTTGTAGGAAGAACTGTAAGGTATTTATAGGACTGACGGATCAAGTGAATGCTGTTAAGAGTTTTGATTGTAGTGAAACCTGTGTTAGGTATTAAATGGTAGTTAAAGAACAGTGTTGGAGTGAGCCAAAAAGTTTGATGTCAGCATGGATATTCAGTACACTAGTGTGTATGTGTGTGTGTGTGTGTGTGTGTGTGTGTGTGTGTGTGTGAGAGAGAGAGAGAGAGAGAGAGAGAGAGAGAGAGAGAGAGAGAGAGAGATGGAGGACTGAACAACTCAAATCTGATGTATGCGTTATTTTTTTTTTAATTCAAGGAGGAAGGAACCAAAGGCCAGGAGCCCGCAAACCGTTCCCTCCAAGAGGGAAATAAAGCCAAATTCGAGATCCGTTCATTTCGAGATGCTTTGAAACACTGCGTTTAGAAGACTGGAGATCATAGGAAATAGGAAAGCACACAAAGGGGGACAGTTCCAGAGTTGACCTCTTGCATACATGAAGGACTGGGAGCAACAGTTAATTCTTGCATTTGAGAGCTGGACTGAAAAGGGATGAGAGTTCTTGCTAGACGGGTGCTACGCACCCGTCATAAAGGTGCAGAGATGCAAGCAGACAGTTCAGAGGTGCAGTGACCATTGATGTAGCGATAGGAAAGAGACAAATATCCAACACTGCAACAAAGAGACAGAGGTTGAAGGGAGCCAGTAAGAGGAGGAGAGTTAATGAGACGAAAACCATTTGACATCACCCTATTGAGAAGAGCTATATATTGGGAACCTCCCACACATGAGAGTTGTACTCTACTCAGGGGCAAATAAAGCCGGTGTTTAAAGCCAACAACTGAGCAGGGGTATGAAGGTACAGAGTTGGCTTAGCACATCTATTGTCTTGGAAGCAGAATTTACAAGAGAGGTAATCTGATCTTTCCAAAATAAGTTCCGAGAAAATGAAACCCCAAGTATGTTTAAGGGTGAGGCGGGATTGAGCTGGATATTATTAAACATTAGTGGGTACTCTTGTGGAAGATTTTGTCGGATTGATAAGTGTAAGAAATGAGTCTTTGATGCATTATAAAACAACAAGATTACTTTTACCCCAGTCAGAGATACGAACCATGTCAGACATTAGATGAGCCATAGCCTCATCCCTTGCTTGTTGAAGTAACTGCTGAGATGGACATTGTAGGAACCAAATGGAAAGATGAAGGGTGGATTCATCAGCGTATGAGTCGGTAGGGTTAGATATACAGTTGAGAAGGTCATTGATGAATAAAAGGAAGAGATATGGTGATACAACAGAGCCCTAAGGAACACAACTGTTGATAGATCTAGGAGAAGAATGGTGGCCGTCTACAACAGCAGCTATAGAACGACCAGAAAGGAAGCTATAGATGATGGCAGACAGAAGGTAGAAACCGTATGAGGGTAGTTTGGAAATTAATATTTATCCAAGACTCGATCGAAAGCCTTTGAGATGTTAAGTGCAATGGCAAAGTTTTCGCCAAAGTCTGTAAAGGAGATGACCAGGAGTCTGAAAGGTAAATGACAAGATCGCCAGTGGAGCATCCCTAATGCAACCCATACTAGCGATCAAAAAGAAGTTTGTGATAAGAAGGATGTTTTATAATTTTTCTGTTAAGAGTAGACCCAAAAACTTTGAGACAGGATGTTAAAGCCATTGGGTGATAGTTAAATGGTTGGGAATGGTCACCCTTCCTTGGGACTGGCTGAATGAAAGCAAACCTCAGTAAGAAAGAAAGGTACAAGTTGATAGACAAAGGCAAAAGAGTTTACCTAGGCAGTGAGTAAGCACAGATGCAGAGCTCTTGAGGACAACAGGAGGGACCCCATCAGGCCCATATGCCTTGTTAGTACTGAGGCCAGTGATGGCAGAAAATACATCAACTGAAGAAATTTTAATGTCAGCCATGAGGAAGTCAGAGGGGGGAAGTAATAAAGGAACAACATCGGAATTGTCTAACGTGGAGCTGGGGGAGAAAGTCTGAGAGAAGAGATCTGCATAATCAGTAGAAATAGCTACAGAGCCCTCAGAGTACAAAAGAGGAGGGAAGAATGATGAGGTAAAGTTGTTAGAAAGGTATTTGGCAAGGTGCCACAAGGAGCTGGATGAATTCGAGTAGAGCATTTAGTACAGATGAAATTATTTTTGGCAGAGAGAAGAACAGATCAGCACGATTCCAGGAAGAAACATAAAAAAGATGTGATTCAGGGGTGGGTTGGCTCTGCTACCTTTTATAGGTCCTCTCCTTGTTGTGGAAAGCGTTAGAACAAGCATGATTAAACCAAGGCTTTTTTACATTAGTCAAAGGATATGAGAAAGGAATGTATGCTTCCATTCCCGAGAAAATAATCTCCGTAATGCACATGGCACACTCAGATGGCTCCCAGTCATGGAAGCAACAATCACTCCTGGGAAAATCAAAGAAGTGCTGCCCGAGGGCTTCCCATTCAGCAGCTCCAAAGTGCCACAACCAACGTTTCTTTGGAGAGTCCAACAGGCCATACTGGAGCAATAGGATAGGTAAAGGTGATATAGCTGTGATCGGAGAAGTCCATCGGACATGAAAGATTAACAGTGTAAGAAGAAGGATTAGTTGTAAGGAAGAGGTCAAGTATGTTGTAACTCTCTCCAAGGCGGTCACGGATACAGGTAGGGTGCTGTACAAGCTGCACTAGGTCATGATGGATAGTAAAGATGTAGGCTTGTTCATCAGGTGGATCACTGAAAAGAGAGGAGAGCCAAAGGTGGTGGTGAACACTGAAATCTAGAATGGAGATTTCAGAGAAAGGAGAAACGGATATGATGTTTTCCATCATAGAAGTAAGATTGTCGAAGAATTTTTCAGTCAGTAGAATCAGGGGATAAGTAAACAGCACAGAGATATTTAGTCAGAGAATGACAGGAAAGCCGAAGTCAGAGAGTAGAGAATTCAGAAGAATGAAGGTCAGGAACATGAGAGCAAGGTGAGTTGTTGCATACATATACACAACAGCCACGTTTGGCTTTGAAATGAGTATATAGAAAGTAGGAGGATACAAAAAAGGGTTTGCTGTCAGTTGCCTCAGACAGCTGAGTCTCAGTTAAGAAGAGAAGGTGAGGTTTAGATGACGGGAGGTGGTGCTCAACAGAGGGAAAATTAGAGGAAAGGCCGCAAATGTTGCAGAAATTAAGTGCATCAGACAGTGGTTCTAGGTAACTCGTTAAGCCGTCACTGGGAGAGGGGAGGATGGTGGGGGCATTTGTGCCCTCCCCCCGGGGGGACTCCGAGGCTTGGTTATTAGATGCCTTTTTATTTTAAAAATTTTGAAAACGAAGTGCAATGTGTAATGTGGATGTAGTTTGGTGTTGACAGGTAGAGAAATTTGTATTGGAGAGCATGCTGGCCTACGCTCTGTGTTACTGCTTGCTGATAATACATACAAAGTTTTCCATATGTGTCAGCTTTCTTGAGGTATGTGCGCATCGTGCTTTGATAATAACTTCTTGATAAAAGTGATATCAGTTTAAAGAGAAGCTCATTCCCAGGGTGATGTGATGATGAATGAGAGAGACCTTAAGTTAAAGGGAATTTACTTTTTTCGTCGGTGCAACGATAGAAATGAGATATAAATGAGCAACGAAAATGGAAAGTAGGGTAGTACAAGGAAGAAAATGTTGATGCTTTGAGTGCCTTGATATTCAACAGAAGTCTGGAAGAGGATTGCCTAAAGGTGATTTATTGACCACATTAAAGTATGGGTGTGATAGATTAGTGGTGTAGGAGAACGAAATGTCATAGGTGAAAGCAGTTTAGATGGGGTTATTGAAGAACTTAATGTGAAGTGCGTAAGTTAGAAACATAATGATACGTGATAGACGGAGATAGGAAGTATCGTGACATGACAACTGAAGAGAGTGTGCTCAAATGGTATGGTTGGTTGAGAAAAAATGTAAATATGGTGATGAAATGGGTATCTGTGAGTGAGTCTGATAGCGGAAGAAGGCGTGATAGGCCTAGATGGTGGATGGACATTAAACTAGTGTGTGAGAAAGTGAGGTAAGTGAACTGACGGGAGTGAGTCAGTTGTCTGGTTGACCTTGTCTGATAGCTAATGTGAATCACTTCCAGAATAAAAACGCCGATCTTCATGCCAGTGAGGTGGAATAAGGATAGCAGGAGCTTGAGTGGCAAATGAATGGGGTGTGGTCCATTGCACTTAAGATGCCGTTAATTACCTCTCCCTATTTATTATTCTTCTCTTTTCTTGTTTTGTGGACCCTGCCTCACCCCATCCTTTGAGGAGGAAAAAAGGTTGGAATGGTGATGACATGAGACACACGGTTCCAATGATACGGTACTGTGTGTAGGAAGCATGACGGAAAACAAGAAAAAAATAACACACGAGACTGTTCCAAAGTTGGAGAGCTGATTGTAGTCACCATCCAGATTTGCACTGTTCTGTGCTGTGTCACTGGCCGGTATCCACTGTCATGCTACATTGCTTAATGTAGCGAATATTTGTTTTTAATGTATTAGAGTAAAAGTGTTTGAAAACCATTAAATGTATTGGAGTAAAAGTGTTTGAAAACCATTAACTGTATTGGAGTAAAAGTGTTTGAAAACCATAAGTAATTAAAGTATGAGGTAAAACAAGTGTGAATTTTATTAATAAAGTCAATAACCACAAAATTGCTTGCGTAAATTACTCAAGTATACTTACTTCGTCACATTACAACTCTGCCAGCCCCAGATAATTTATTTGGGCTTGGCAAATAGCCTACCGCTGACAGTGTGAAGTAAAAACTTTTTTTTTTCGTAATGAGCTGAGAAGAGACCCGTTGTTGCGAAAGGCAGCATTACATTATTTTTCTGCACTGATAACATAAGGGTCATACTAAAAGTTGGTAATACATTAGGAATTCAATGACATTACCTCACAGCAGATGGTGTCTCGGTTTGTTGTCATTATCAACTTCACCAGTTATCGTGAAGCCTTTCTTTAGCTTCATATATTTCTTCGTCTCTCTTGAGGATATATATTTTTATATAACATCACTGTATCAGTTATTATTGAAAAGAGCTTTAAAAGTTGAACTTTAGCAACAACTATTTCAATTCCCTCTCATAGGCTTACAAGTTAGGTACTGGTTTCATACCAATAATAAAGTTTTCGTTGGCAATCACTATTATCAGTTTGTTTTCGTTACTATCATTAGCACATGAATTTACCCTGATCATTTTGCATTTTCCGCCATTCAGCAGGCACCCAAACTTCACTCTTTTTCGCCGTCATCATCCTCTTCACAATGAACTGTTTATTATTATTATTATATTTGTTATTGCTATTATTATTTAGTTATTTATTGTGAGGGACAATATTTGCAGACCTTTAGCCTCTGCTTTCTTATGCATAAATACAGTAACATGTTACCATCACTACCTAATACCGTCACCAACATTAAGCGTCCAAGCGCTGATGATACCATAATCGTACAATCTGACCGAAGTCACCGTTAACAATTGTCATTTTGCCATTGCCATTTCCGTTTGTCATCATCATATCGACCATTCCACAAAGTTTGCCAGCACCATATATTACCACAGCTTAAACAAGCATCTCATCAATCATCACCTTCATATTGACCATTTTGTATCTGTTGGCCCGAACTAACAGTACCACCACATGGAATTTAGTACCCTTTCTGTTGCCAGCATTACCATATTCATATAATCATTTCGTCATAATCATGATCATCATCACCGACAAATCACTGCTTACCATTCCAACGATACTGAGTATGCTCTGCTTAGTCAGGGCACCATTACCATACCTCTCCGTGTGTTTACTAATAACGAACATTAACAATCCCGTCAACACTGCCACCATTACCGTTTTACACAGCAATCATCGTACCAACATAAGTCACTTCTACTTCAGCATTGTCAACTACACTATCAAAAATCATAAGAATTTTAAACATCACGGCAGTTTCTGTATCATCACCAACAACATTGTAATTATCTGTATGTGTTATTCGTTTAGGGAGCAAATAATAGCAAGTAATAATTTTTTTGTTTAAGCCATATGGTTCATTCAGTTGCCGCAAAACTTTTAACACCAAAAAGATGTAACCACCTCATTTCCTCCAATACTCCACCACCTCCACCATGTCATTAACAATTTTGTGCTTTTTTCCTGAAGTCCGTCTTCGTATTTTCACTCCTGCAGTTCATATCCGTTTACGTCATTTGTGGACACTGAAAGCTATTTTACATTCGTACTGTGTAGCTTTGTGTATCTCTGTTGAGAGAGAGAGAGAGAGAGAGAGAGAGAGAGAGAGAGAGAGAGAATTCTTCAACCGTAATGGAAACGAAGTAATTTATTCCCATACACCATCATACGGTTGTTAACTTTTCACTACGACTACCTCACATCGTTAAGTTATTACCAGACAACACTATCCTTAATTAGGAATAACCTTGCATGTGGAAGCTGAAATTCATTTTTTAAACGGTGATAATGATTCAGTCTGATTTCCTGTCGTTGTCATAGAAGGGCTGTGTACTGGAACATACATGAAACTTTCTGTAATCCTGGATTTTCAACCACTGACAAAAGTATGTGGACACAAAAATACTGTGCAAAAATGGTTAAGCTTATCACAAAGAGAAACATTGCAAGTTATGCGTTCAGAACGTCAACGGGTCTAGGTATAATTTTTGCTATTATTAAAGAATTTCATATATCATTCTGCTTCAAACTTCTGCGACATTACCCGATGGTTTCGGCAGTCTGCAGCTCCAGCACACAATACGGAAAGTAGTATATGGGTTAGAGTAAAAAATAGTTAGATAATTAGTCGGTGAGGATGAAGAAGAAAGTAGGACAGAGTAAGGGTTACAGAGGAGAGTAGGAAATAAGAAGAAATGGGACGACATAAGATGCAACAGCGAGTGAAACGACGAGTGCGATGCGTCAGGGAGGTAGAGCGTTCGTGTTTCCCCACCAGT
Source organism: Coenobita brevimanus (assembly GCF_032717465.1). Classification (NCBI taxonomy): domain Eukaryota; kingdom Metazoa; phylum Arthropoda; class Malacostraca; order Decapoda; family Coenobitidae; genus Coenobita; species Coenobita brevimanus. Next base: position 14,047,413 of record NC_136956.1, read on the forward strand.
AGCTCAAGTTAAACTGAGTCGCCCTCGGTGGCAACTACCTCTGCCCTCACCTCACTACCTCCATCCTCACCCCTCCGGAACCCGAATCGATCCACTCACGGCACATGAAATTTCCCTCGACTGCTGCCTCAACAGATTTCTGGTAAGCAGTAACTTACAGTTACGTGTCCAGCAGCCTGTAAGTGTCCTGTGAAATTTCAGTCCTGAATATTTTTTTTTTTTATTTTTTTTTTTAACCGGAAATTGAGGAGGGTGGGGGGACAGATATATGGTAGCCTTCTGTCAGTAGAAAATGTTGAGTATTGTCAAGGGCAGGCCATCTCGTTGACACCCTAAGTCCGTGTGATATATATCTGGGTAAACCATCCATTCTTTCATTTTCATCAGCTTCCCCTCATTCTCTTCATTCTTCATATAAGAGAGAGAGAGAGAGAGAGAGAGAGACTAACGGCTGCCAAATGATAGCATGGCCCGAAGTCGCAGGAAAGCCCACAACCAGCTTGAAAAGTTTGTTCACAAACACTTTTTTTTGTTTCCCTTTCGATTCTCTTCCGCAACGAGCAGGGAATTTGTCGGTGATCAATCTCGTGACTAAATTTAAATAGGCAGACCCCCAACTCTCCCTCCTCCCCATCTTCCTCCCTTCCCCGTCCTCCTCTCGCAGTCTGTCTCTACAAAACAAGTATGTGTTGTACCGTACATACGGTATATACTACATACATGCATTTGCACAAACACACGTAATCACTTGCTTACTTACATAAGGCCAATGTATCCACTGACCGCCTTGAATATTTACGTACCTACGTACTTAGTATGTGCATACTGTACGGTACGCACGTATGTAGATAAGTGTGTACACCTACAAACGTAAATACGCACATACGTAAGTACGCCAAGGCATACTTAACTAAGCACAAATCAACTGATGTGTGCACATTAGCATGTACGTACTCAAGTACTTGTGTCCATAAGTATGTATGCATTACGGGCGTCCTACGCAAACACTGAAGTACGTATGCAAATGCGTACGATGCGCTTACGCATATACGTAAATTATGCATTTTTATATATGCATTTTCGTGCACCTAAGTACAAATGCATGCACGGATTAAAAAAAAAAAAAACTATGTACATGCATAAGTACGTGTGTGTTTAATATTCATGCAGCCATATACATCAGCTACAAAGTAGGCATATACACAGGCAGGTAAGTTCATCCATCCATCCATCATCCAATCCTATGTAGCCCCATAAGGAAAGTAGGAACCCGGGGCTAAGCAGGTTGGTCCTGCAGGTAATTACGTACTGACATAAGTATGAGCGTATGCTAATATGCTGTAATTATATAAGTTGGTACGTACTGTACATACGTACATAAGTACGTGCATACGTGCAAAATTATGTGCGTACATACGAACTTTGGTACACATGGTAGGCACGTATATAAGTACATACACGTACGTATGTATTCACGTGGGTACATATGCACGAAAGTACGTAGGCACGTAATGTACGTAAGTGCAGAGTAAGTATGTTCGTACATGCGTACATAAGTACGTACATAATTACGTACACACGTGTGTTTGTATCTACATACTGTACGTGCATACGGAAGTACATACACGTAAGGAAACACTCTCCAAGTCAGATAACCCACTGTTATTTTGGTCAAGAGTTATGTAATCGACATTATGTGCCTCTGTTTCAGAGTTACCTTCCTGTAAGGGTGTTTCCAGGTCCTTAACGGAAAGGAGACTACGCTACAAAGATGGTGGCCGACTCGGTCGTGCATACCAATGTCCAGAGAATGCATACCAGTATAAATGAAAGGGAACGGCGCGGCCGGAAAAGGAGGCGCCAGACCATATGATCGTTAGTGGATCGGGGTCCTGGGTATCATCCATCTGTCTTCAGTTAGTCAGTTTGTAATACTTTTTAAGGCTACAAAAATTAAATGAAGCGCTCATAGGTTAGGATATAGTTACCACAGTCCACAGTGTAAAAACAGAATTATTATTATTTCACACCAAACAAGTAGTGAGTTACATTGTTCTTGTCATCATCATCATTATTATTATTAGTATTATTATTAGTATTATCATTATTATTATTATTATTTCTTACAAAGAAATACTATTGCTCATATTCAATCAATTTCAAAACTACGGCCATCATACTTGACTATCTGAGTCCCACAGCTGGTGGCTGTTTATGACCCATTATCATCCAGTTCCCAATAATGGTTTTCCAGTTACAACAAAAACCTATAAAAATAGTCTATTCGCGGATCCTCAGAAACAACTACAGGTGCAGACTTGAAATTTTTGTGGGACAACTAAGGTTGGGGTGCAGGTTTGAAATGACTATGGGCCCATTTTGGCCGGTGGTTTCTGAGATTGCCCCCGAGAGGGCCTTAATACACCAGCTTTTCACTTCGGGGTGCTCACTGTATGAAGGAAATTGAAAACAGCAGGTCCAGTGTTAGCTTGTTATGTTGTGAGTTTTGTACTTATTATTACTATAACTCGCCACACCAGTGGTGAGTTACGTTGTGCTTGTCATTATTATCTATCTATCTATCTATTGCCAGATGCCTCAATCCCGTTTGGGGTGGCCACAAACAAATCGCCTCCACGTCGCCCTGTCCCCCGCCATTTCACTGTCCTGCTCCCAACTCACACACCCCTCTCTCATATACCTCTCCATCCCATCCCTCCATCTCATCCTCGGCCTCCCCCTCCCTCTTCGCCCCTCCACCTCACTCACATACACTCTCTTCGTCAGTCTCTCACCCTTCATCCTCTCCACATGGCCAAACCACCTCAGTATGTTCCTCATAACGCTTCCTATCACATCCACATCCACACCACAACGCTCCTTTATATCCTCATTCGTCAGCCTGTCCCTCCATGTGACTCCACAGGCTCCTCTTAAACTCTTCACCTCTTTCCAGAACATTTTCTTACAGTCCCTCCACTTTACACTCAAATTCCTTCCAAATTCCTCATCCACTCTCTTCTTACTCTCTCTTACTAATCTTTTCACCTCTCTTTCTTTCTACATATAACTCTCTCTTCCGCCTCTCAACTTCTTCCATGCCCCTATTTCTCATCCATTCATTGTATGCTTTCTTCTTTTGTGCCACAGCCTGTCTCACCTCTTCAGTCATTATTATTATTATTATTATTATTATTATTATTATTATTATTATTATTCTGGTAGGTAGGGGAGCTTACCATCCACTAACTCGATGTAGTGCTGCTTTGGGTGTCTGCACTTTCCTCTCGTCCATCTTTCCTTTTCTGTCTTTCTTTCCTTCTTTCTTTCTTCTTTCTTCTGCCTACGGGTGACTTTACACTGCCCCTTCTGTCTTTCCTTCCTTCATTCTTTCCTCTTCCTTCTGCCTATGAGTGACTCTACACTGAGTGACAAGCCAAATGGTTTTCTGTACAACAGGAAACCATTTACTATGCTGGGTGGTAACCATATAACCAAATTATAGCACCTGGTGGTTTACTGAGCAAATAAGGTGCTTCAATCGGTTTGAACCTGTGTCGGTATATATCCAAGGGGTGGTTAAAGTTTATTGCTCACATAATGCCACTCAGGGATGAGTGAGGCTTCTCACTTTCATCTTAAATATCAGGACCATCTTGCTTAGCCCTGGGTTCCTTCGCTCATTATGGGGCGACATAGGATTGGGTGATGGATGGATAGATTATTATCATCATGACCATCATTATAATAATAATAAAAATAATAATAACAATTCGAAGAAGTTGTAGTTGTAGTAGTAGTAGTAGTAGTTTAGGTGTCATAAAAAGACTTTGTACTTACTTGTAGTGGAGTTATATATATTAGACTTGTGGACGAGCGGTTGTTATACTTGACTAGCTTTGTAAGTAGATAATCATCTTTCCCATTTGTCATTCAATGACAAGGAGAGGTAAAGAATAGTATGGGACTATTTTTATTTGTCTTCGAAATATTAACAAGTCTCTCACACAGAGCGAAGTATAAAGTAGAGTCCCGCTAGCTATCTCCCTATCTCTCTCTCTCTCTCTCTCTCTCTCTCTCTCTCTCCCAAGTTGCTAAGCCCTTCTCCCTAGACCTGCCTGTTCTATGGCTAGCCTCCATCTGAGCTCTCTTTCCTAAATTCTGGTGTAGCAGGAGTCGTGTCACGTGTGTTCACTGTGGTTGGAAAGTTCTAGAAGCCTGTGTGTGAGTATGTGTGTATGTGTTGTTACGGAACAGAGAAAGATAATGTACACTTTAAGTGAGAATACTAAAAATCACTACTGTCCCGTAAAGTTCCAGGTTCAAAACAAAAGAGTTAGGTAAAATTACAAGTTAAAGTTTAATGCTCAAACTAACAACAAAACATTCAGGACTCATAAGGATAATGTAATGGCAAAAAACAGGTTAAATATATGGTTAACTGCAATAGCCTTTATTAACACGAAATTAGCAAGAGTAAATTTATCTAAGTCAGCCCTGATAAAATGAGAAAACCAGATAATACTCAGTGAATGCAAGTTATATTAATACAGATGCAAAATATTATCAAAAATGACTGACATAAAAACACATGAATCACAAAAACCTCACCAGGCCCACGAATCAACACCCCATGCTATACAGTACAAGGAAAAAATGCAATAACACTTATACTCAAATTACACAGCTGCTAGATGGTTGGAGACTTCCTGAGCACTCACAATAATAACAACTGTACAGGGGAGGACAGAAGATGTGAGCAACATGAGGGGTAGATCTAAGTGGCAATCAATGCAGAGACCGAGCTCATTATATAGGAGCCGGCAGAGCTTGATACAACTTGTAAAAAGGACGCGCAAATGAAGCCAGAGGGGACGAAGAGTTGACACTCATGCTCTGAACAACAGAAAGAACGACTTACTCTACTATAAGGGAGGAGGGGGGGAGTGAGGTAGAACACGCTCGTGATCAAACATGCAGCATACTGTACGTTAGAATTACACAAAGGATGATTAAATCATAGGCTATGTAACACCTCCCGACAAAGGAAAAGAAATTTACAAAGGAAATTTCTTATTACTCTAAAACAATCTGTCTAAAGTCTAGATAAGCAATCTGCAATAACATTTTCTTTCCCCTTGACATGTTGTATGTCTAATGAATACTCCTGAAGAAGTAGACTCCATCTTGTCAATCTCTGATTTTTATCTTTAAACTTGCTAAGGAATTTCAGTGGGTTATGATAGGTATAAATGACTATGGGGTCAAAACCAGAACACAAATAAAATAAAAAATGCTGTATACCCAAAATCAAGGCCAAAATCTCTTTCTCAATAGTTGAGTAGTTCTTTTGAGGTGGAGTGAACTTCTTACTGTAATAAGATACAGGGTGTTCAATACCCTGATTATCCTCTTGCAGCAAAACAGCCCCAGCTCCTGTATCATTTGCGTCAACAGCCATCTTAAAAGGCTTAGCAAAATTTGGAGTAGCGAGCACTGGCTGACTTAATAGGATAGCTTTAAGTTTGTTGAAAGAGGATTCACAGTTATTGGTCCAGACAAATTCAACTCCCTTTTTCAGTAGGTCTGTAAGTGGTGATAAAAGAATTGAAAAGTTAAGAACAAATCTCCTGTAATAAACTACCATTCCCAAAAATCTTTGTAGCTCTTTCCTACTGTTAGGTCTGGGAAGATCACTTATAACCTGAACCTTAGCTCCTGGTGGTGCAACGTGTCCATCACCAATTACGTACCCAAGGTACTGAACTTTAGCTTGACCAAACTCACACTTTGATAAATTAGCTACAAGATTAGCCTGACCCAAACGCTCAAGAAATTTACTGACATGGCATAGGTGATCTTTCCAGTTGTCACTGAAGATTAATACATCATCAATATAAACAACACACCCTGCCAAACCCTCTGTTACAACATCCATGAGCTTCTAAAATGTGGCTAGTGCATTCTTCATACCATATGGCATTACAGAACATGCAAAAGTCTTTCCTAGTGTTACAAAACATGAGATCTCCCTAGCATGTTCAGTCATAGGTACTTGCCAGTATCCCTTTAACAAATCAATCTTACTTATGTACCTAGCCTTTCCGATCTTGTCTATGCAATCTTCTACACGAGGGAGAGGGTAAGTGTCTGTTTTGGTTATCTGATTAACACGTCTGTAGTCGATGCAAAGCCGCTGTGACCCACCTGGCTTAGGGACTAGAGTGACAGGAGAACTCCACTCGCTCTGACAGGGCTCAATCATCTTGTGGTCCAACAGGTAGCCAAGCTCCTTCTAGATGAGAGAAACTTTCACTGGGTTCACACGGTAAGGAGGCAGTTTAATTGGCTTTGCGTCTCCAACATCGACATCATGCATCAACACAGTGGTTTTTCCTGGAGTAGCACAGAACACTTGCGGGTACTCCTGCAGTAATGCCGAAAACTTCTGTCTTTCCTCGGGAGCTAGATGAGAAAGCTTAGTCTGGAGATCATTCATGATATCAGGTTTCTTCCCCAAACTATCACTCAGGCTCACACTGCATGGGAGAACTTCACTTGCAGACTCGGGTGGAACAGCTACAGTGCAAACTGGGTTATTTTCGTCCCGCCTGTGATATAACTTTAGCATATTGATGTGACAAAGTTGCTTGTTCTTTCTACGATCTGGTGTGGCGATGACATAGTTGACATCACTGAGTTTCTTCTCCACGAAATAAGGACCACTAAACTTGGCTTGAAGAGGTTGCCCATGCACTGGTAGCAGAATCAAAACCTGATCTCCTGGCTGAAAGTGGCGTAACCTGGACTTCTTATCATACCAAGTCTTCATCTTCTCCTGAGCAGCTCCTAAATTCTCTCTCGCCAGCTGTCAAGCAGTGGACAGCCGTTCTTTGAATTTCATCACATACTCCAGCAGGTTGACGTCATCTTCCTCCGACAGCCAGCATTCCTTGAGTAACTTAAGGGGTCCTCTTACTTCATGGCCAAACAGTAGTTCAAAAGGTGAGAAGCCCAGTGATTCATTTGGAGATTCTCTTGCGGCAAATACAATGAATGGAAGACCTTTATCCCAGTCTTTCTGATGTTCCAAACAGTATTTCCTGAGCATCAATTTGAGTGTTTGATGATATCTCTCCAACGCTCCTTGGGTCTGGGGATGGTAAGCTGAAGACGTGATCTGGGTGATGCCCAACTCTTTCAGAGACTGCTTGAAAACATTTGACATGAAATTACTTCCCCGGTCTGACTGTACCTCCATGGGCAGACCAAACTTTGTGAAGAACCCTAGCATTTCCTTAACCACGTTCTTTGCTGAGGTATTTCTAAGTGGAATGGCTTCAGGATAACGAGTAGCCATATCAATCAGGGTCAACACATAAGAAAATCCTGAAGAAGTCTTAGGAAGAGGGCCCACAATATCCACCAACACACGGGTGAATGGCGCCTCAAAAGGAGGAATGGCAACTAGAGGTGCAACCTTTTCAGTCTGATTACACTTCCCCACAACTTGACAGGTGTGACAAGACTTACAATACCAGGAAACATCCCTGAAGATACCTGGCCAGTAGAAGTGTTTCAAAATGTGTGCCACAGTCTTCCTCACTCCAAGGTGTCCTGCCAAACTGGAATCATGAGCCACTCTAATGATATCCTGCCTACAAACACGAGGGATGATAACTTGATGTACAACCTCCCATTCACAGTCGGCTGATGCTGTTGGGGGTCTCCACTTCCTCGTAAGTACTCCTGACTTTATATAATAACAAGTAGAAGCACCGGCTGACTCTTCCTCACTGCAAGCAGAGTTAGCTAGACCTTTCAACTCAGGGTCAGCAACCTGCAACTCAACCAACTCTTGACGAGACAAATTATCAACACTACAGAGTACTGCCTCATCTGGTGAGTGGTCCAAATTAGCAAGAAAAGTGTCAGCTAGGATAACATCATCATCATCATTATCCTCTAAGTCACCAGTAACTTTAGACTTAGCCCTAGTGACAGCACATGCAGGGAACACATCAGGGACATCACAATCCTGGGTCGCAGCCACTGGCTCACTAGACAACTGAGGAGCTGGACACACTTGACTTCCACCAATATCATTTCCAAGTAAGAAAGTTACACCTGACATTGGCAGTGTCTCAACCAACCCAACCATAACGGAATCATTAACAAAACCAGACTCTAAATTCACTCTGCACAGAGGGACAGAGAAGTAATTATTCCCTACACCTTGTAAGATTACAGTTTCATCAGAGGAATTAACATTAGAGCCTAGAACACTGGTCAGCATAAGGGACTGGCAAGCACCTGTATCACGATATATTTTAACTGATTTCCTGTCATTACTGTCCAGAGGACTGACAAAACCATCAGACAGGAAATTAGCACATGAACTCTTGAGAGTGTCACCCACGTTACTGCTCAAAAGAGGAGCTTCATCATGAGAATTTAATTTACCCCTCAAAGCAGGTTCAGTTAACTCGGTTAAAGAATTCTGGGAACTCTCAAGGGTGGACACTAGACCAATTGACTGAATATTTAAAGACTCCTTTTTGTTCACATCACGCTGTCTCCTGAAACATTTCTCCGTAGTATGACAAAGCTTACTACAATAAGTACATTTACTTTTCTGAAATCTAGAGGTGGAGCTGGTATTTACTTCCTGAGAAACTTCATCTTTATTCTCTTTCCTGTTACCTGTGGTCTGAGTAGTGGCAACGTACTTACTCTCAGCTCTCCTTTTTTCTTTCGAATATCTTTTGTGAGTGAGAACATATTCATCAGCTAAAACTGCAGCATCAGACAAATTATCTATTCTTTTCTCATCAAGATATAGGCTTACATCATTATTAATACACCTTTTGAAGTCCTCCAGCAAAATCATCTGCTTAAATTTGTCAAAATCAGAATCCACATTCTTAGAATTTAACCACTGCTCTAACAGATCTTCTTTGATTTTTGCATACTCAACATGGGATTGCTTATCTTGCTTATAAGTTGTCCTAAATTTTACTCTATAGGCCTTAAGAATCAAGCTCTTAACTACATCATAATTATCACATTGATCCTGAGGCAAAGATGCATAAGTTACTTGAGCTTTACCGGTGAGAACAGTTTGATGGAGTACTGTCCAATACTTTTTGGGCCAATTAAAACCTGTGGCTACTCTCTCAAACAACTGAAAATACTTTGTTAAATCAGATTCATTAAAAGGAGGGACAAGTTTAACATTTTTAGCCACATCAAAATCATCAGAGCTAGATGATCCAGTTCCACCTTGTTTCATGCGATACTCATGGTCTGCCTGAATCCTAGCAAGTTCAATTTGTGCCTGAGCCTGTACCTGTGCCTCCTGAATACGAGCATTTGTCTGAAATTCAGCCTTCTTAGCACGAGCCTCCTGCAGGGCTAGCTGTAACTTAGCTAATTCAATCTGTGTTTGCTCATTTGGAGGAGTTAAATTAAACAAGCTTTCATTAATCATGTCAACAATTTGATCTTTAGAATGATGAGAGCGAACAGCAATTCCCAATTGTTGAGTAACAAGCTTAAGTTCATTCTTTGTTCTGTTTTCTACATCACACACTGTTTGCACATTTGACAAAAAATCTTTGGCTTCATCAAGAGTAGTAATAGTAGACATCATGAATAAATCACAGTCACAAAATATCAAGCAATATCCTTATGATAATATCCTGAATATCCTGATAAGAGGTCGCCAAATTTATGTTACGGAACAGAGAAAGATAATGTACACTTTAAGTGAGAATACTAAAAATCACTACTGTCCCGTAAAGTTCCAGGTTCAAAACAAAAAAGTTGGGTAAAATTACAAGTTAAAGTTTAATGCTCAAACTAACAACAAAACATTCAGGACTCATAAGGATAATGTTCTGGCAAAAAACAGGTTAAATATATGGTTAACTGCAATAGCCTCTATTAACACGAAATTAGCAAGAGTAAATTTATCTAAGTCAGCCCTGATAAAATGAGAAAACCAGATAATTCTCAGTGAATGCAAGATATATTATTACAGATACAAAATATTTTAAAAAATGACTGACATAAAAACACATGAATCACAAAAACCTCACCAGGCCCACGAATCAACACCCCATGCTATACAGTACAAGGAAAAAATGCAATAACACTTATTCTCAAATTACACAGCTGCTAGATGGTTGGAGACTTCCTGAGCACTCACTATAATAACAACTGTACAGGGGAGGACAGAAGATGTGAGCAACATGAGGAGTAGATCTAAGTGGCAATCAATGCAGAGACCGAGCTCATTATATAAGTGCCGGCAGAGCTTGATACAACTTGTAAAAAGGACGCGCAAATGAAGCCAGAGGGGACGAAGAGTTGACACTTCTGCTCTGAACAACAGAAAGAACGACTTACTCTACTATAAGGGAGGAGGGGGGGAGTGAGGTAGAACAAGCTCGTGATCAAACATGCAGCATACTGTATGTTAGAATTACACAAAGGATGATGAAATCATAGGCTATGTAACAGTGTGTGTATGGTCACTAGGTGCTGTCGTGTGCCTATAAAGCATTCCATGAGTTAAGAGTGTGTAAGCATGTTTAGCATTGCTCGATTCTTGCAGACACAATACCTTCTCATCATCCGAATTCCTGCTTCTATCTGTCTCTCTATCTATCTATTTATCTATCTATCTATCTATTATGATTTGTAATTATAATATGGAGTCCTAACATATGCTCGGTCACGCGAAAATGGCGTACCATCGACAGTTAATAGTCATAACATATTAATACATATTATATACACATTATAATGAACTTATAAGCTAATTAAGTGAAATACATAATATTGTTAAAGTAACATAATTGTATGAATATTGTATACATATAATATTCATAGTAAATAGCAATTATCCAGTAATATTACATTTTAAACAAGTTGTATACATTTTGTGAGATGTGTATGTATAACAGACATACGCATATAATTGTGCAATGGTAATACTGCTAGGTTATACATTACATATTGAGTTATCACTTTAGTAATGTTTAATATTTCACCTAACTTGTATGATGATACTGGTAATACAGAATTGTGCTATAGTTGTATGACTTATAATATTGTTCTAACATTGTGGCAATACATAATTGTAACATTTTATGAATTGTTACAAAATATTGTGGTAATGCATAATTGTGTTGGCCTTATAATTATAGTTACATTTTGTTAATGCAACTGTTACATAAGTGTCTTGGCCTTATAATTGTAGTTAAAGTTACATAAAAGTTACATCTTGTTAATGCAACTGTTAATTGGCAAAGTGTAACATAATGCAATCGTTTGTCGTTACATAGTTGTTACATATCGTTTGTAGTTACATAATTGTTGTTAAAGTTACATAAAAGTTACATCTTGTTAATGCAACTGTTACATAAATGGTACATATTGTTTGTAGTTACATAATTGTAGCAAGTGTAACATAATGCAATCGTTTGTCGTTACATAATTGTTACATATCGTTTGTAGTTACATAATTGTAATAAGTGTAACATAATGCAATCGTTTGTCGTTACATAATTATAATATGGAGTTACATAATTGTTACATATCATTTGTAGTTACTACAGTTATAAGGCCAACACAATTATGCATTACCACAATATTTTGTAACAATTCATAAAATGTTACAATTATGTTTTACCACAATGTTAGAACAATATTATAAGTCATACAACTATAGCACAATTCTGCATTACCAGTATCATCATACAAGTTAGGTGAAATATTAAACATTACAAAAGTGATAACTCAATATGTAATGTATAACCTAGCAGTATTACCATTGCACAATTATATGCGTATGTCTGTTATACATACACATCTCACAAAATGTATACAACTTGTTTAATATGTAATATTACTGGATAATTGCTATTTACTATGAACATTATATGTATACAATATTCATACAATTATGTTACTTTTACAATATTATGTATTTCACTTAATTAGCTTATAAGTTCATTATAATGTGTATATAATATGTATTAATATGTTATGATTATTAACTGTCGATGGTACGCCATTTTCGCGTGACCGAGCATATGTTAGGACTTCATAGTATAATTACAAATCATAATAGATAGATAGATAAATAGATAGATAGAGAGACAGATAGAAGCAGGAAGTCGGATGATGAGAAGGTATTGTGTCTGCAAGAATCGAGCAATGCTAAACATGCTTACACACTCTTAACTCAAGGAATGCTTTATAGGCACACGACAGTGCCTAGTGACCATACACACACATACACACATACTCACACACAGGCTTCTAGAACTTTCCAACCACAGTGAACACACGTGACACGACTCCTGCTACACCAGAATTTAGGAAAGAGAGCTCAGATGGAGGCTAGCCATAGAACAGGCAGGTCTAGGGAGAAGGGCTTAGCAACTTGGGAGAGAGAGAGAGAGAGAGAGAGATAGGGAGATAGCTAGCGGGACTCTACTTTATACTTCGCTCTGTGTGAGAGACTTGTTAATATTTCGAAGACAAATAAAAATAGTCCCATACTATTCTTTACCTCTCCTTGTCATTGAATGACAAATGGGAAAGAAGATTATCTACTTACAAAGCTAGTCAGGTATAACAACCGCTCGTCCACAAGTCTAATATATATAACTCCACTACAAGTAACTACAAAGTCTTTTTATGACATTTGGTAGCAGCGAAAAGAACGCACCTCGTCTTCGAATCAACAGTGAATTTCTACAAAAGCAGGCGACACTCTACAAGATTAACTTCAGTTCTACAGTGAACGAACTACAACCATCTACAATCAACTACAAGTAACAACTCTACGAGTCGTCTGTATAATCTACACGCACCTACAAGTAGCGGCAGTCTTCATCCTACAACGAGTAAATCACAAGAAAAAAGGACCAAGAATACATCAAGAAAGAAAAAGAAAACAAACAAACAAACAAACGAAGAGTGAGAGACGACTCACAACTCATAACCACCAGAGCTCACCCTCTCTCTCTCCCAAATTGCTAAGCCCTTCTCCCTAGACCTGCCTGTTCTATGGCTAGCCTCCATCTGAGCTCTCTTTCCTAAATTCTGGTGTAGCAGGAGTCGTGTTACTTGTGTTCACTGTGGTTGGAAAGTTCTAGAAGCCTGTGTGTGAGTATGTGTGTATGTGTGTGTATGGTCATTAGGCACTGTCGTGTGCCTATAAAGCATTCCTTGAGTTAAGAATGTGTAAGCATGTTTAGCATTGCTCGATTCTTGCAGACACAATACCTTCTCATCATCCGATTTCCTGCTTCTATCTGTCTCTCTATCTATCTATTTATCTATCTATCTGTTATGATTTGTAATTATAATATGGAGTCCTAACATAGGGTCATTGAGTGCACAGCTAAAAAAAAAAAAAAAGAGTTGAACTACAATCACGAAACAACAACTACTACTACTACTACTACTACTAGTAGTAGTAGTAGTAGTAGTAGTAGTTTAGGGTCATTGAGTGCACAGTTAAAAAAAAATATATAGAGTTGAACTACAGTCACGAAACTTGATACGTTTAGAGAAGAGATATGCTATTCATGGCTACCAAGTATGAATGACCTTGACCCAAAACTCAATGTCACAGCCTGTTCGACACTCTTCTAGGGGGACCATAATACCTTCACTTTGAAGGGAACACAATATGACGCCTGTTGGAATCACCAGCTCTAGCAATAAATATTGGAGAATAAATCACCCCCTGCAGTCAAACTGAGGAAGAAATTGGATGACCTTGTTATGTGGTAAGTTATTATAGAAATTGCTTATGGCAATTTCCATTTGGTATTATTAGCTCACTACACCAATGACGAGTTAAATTGTTCTTGCCAATATTATTATTATTATTATTATTATTATTATTACTATTATTATTATTATTATTATTATTATTATTATTATTGAGAGAGGTGAAGTCAGTGAATGTACAGCGAGGTTGGATGGTGAGGAATTGGAAAATGTGAGTACGTTTAAGTGCTTGGGTAGTGTGATGAGTAAGGATGGAGGTTTGGAGGGTGAAGTGCTTGAAAAGGTACTGCAGGGAAGAAAGGTTGCTGGTTCCTTGAAAGCAGTGATAAGAAGCAGGGAAGTGAGCATGGAAGTGAAAAAGTTACTACATGACAGTATTGTGATACCAACTCTAACGTATGGAAGTGAAGCTAGGAAGTTGCTGGATGGACACAAGTCAAGAGTGAGAGCAATGGAAATGAGTTATTTAAGGGAAGCCTGTGGAGTCACATGGAGAGACAGGCTGACAAATGAGGATACAAAGGAGCATTGTGGTGTGGATGTAGATGTGATGGGAAGGGCTTGGAGAAATACATTGAGGTGGTTTGGCCATGTGGAGAGGATGGAGGGTGAAAGACTGACGAAGAGAGTGTATGTGAGTGAGGTGGAGGGGGGAAGAGGGAGGGGAAGGCCGAGGATGAGATGGAGGGATGGGGTGGAGAGGTATATGAGAGAGGGGGGTGTAAGTTGGGAGCGGGGCAGTGAAATGGAGGGGGACAGGGCGACGTGGAGGCGATTTGTTTGTGGCCACCCCGACCGGGATTGAGGCGTCGGGCAATAGATAGATAGATGGATAGATTATTATTATTATTATTTTTAATGTAAAAGTAATATGCTGGTAATAGCTCAATTTCAAAGCTACAGCCACCATACTTGGCCATTTGAGTTCCCCAGTCGGCGACTTTAGATGACCCAGTGTCATCCAGTTCCCAGTACTGATTTTCCAATTACATCCAAAAAACAATAAAAATAGTAGGCCTATATTTGCGGATTCTCAGAAACTGTTAAAGGTGCAGAAGCGATTTTTTTGTGTGACATAGCTAAGGTTGGGGAACAGGTCGGAAATTTGTATGGTCCCATTTGGACCAATAGTTTCTGTAATTGCCCAAGTGTCAATGGAAAGTAATGTTGGCTCACTGAGCACACAGTTTAAAAACACAAGATAGCACTGAGCCACAATCACCATACATGGTACAGTTACTGTATAGAACTTCATATGCTATGCATGGCTACCAAGTATGAAGGGCCTTGCCCCAAAACTTAAGGCCACAGCCAAGGTAAAATTTCAATTGCACAGTTAAAAAATAGGATAGAATTAAGCTTCAATCACCAAACAAGGTATATTTACAGAACTTCCTATGTGATGCATGACAACCACACATGAATGACCTTGACCCAAAACTCAAGATCACAGCCAAGGTCAAAGTTCAAAATGTGCAATTTTTTTTATGTACTAAGGTCACATGCAAGAGGCGGATGACTGTGTCATGATGTGAGTTTTTGAAATTCCTAATGGCATTTTCCGTTTTAGGTTATTATTATTATCCCTACTTACAAAGTCATAAATTGCTCATATTTGCTCAGTTTCAAAGCTACGACCATCATACATGGCCATCTGAGTTCCCTAGCTGACGGCATCATGTGACCTGGTATTATCCAGTTCCCAGTACTGGTTATCCATTTACATCCTGTTACATAGCCTATGATTTCATCATCCTTTGTATAATTCTAATGTACAGTACGCTGCATGTTTGATCACGATTCGCCACGTGGCTTCCATAGTGACCAGGTTTGCGTGTTCTACCTCACTCCCCCCTTCTCCCCCTTATAGTAGAGTAAGTTGTTCTTTCTGTTGTTCAGAGCAGGAGTGTCAACTCTTCGTCCTCTATGCCTTCATCTGCGCGTCCTTCTTACAAGTTGAATCAAGCTCTGCCTGCCCCTATATAATGAGCTCAGTCTCTACATTAGTTGCCACTTAGATCTACTCCTCATTTTGTTCACATCTCTGTCCTCCTCTGTATAGTGTATTATTATTTTTGTGAGTGCTCAGGAAGTCTCCAGCCATCTAGCTGCTGTATAATTTGAGTATAAGTGTTGTTTCCATTTTTTGTACTGTATGGCCTAAGGCGTTAATTCGTAGGCCTGGTAAGGTTTTTGTGAATCATGTAAAGTTTTTCATGTCAGCCAGTATTAGTAATATTTTGTATTTGTAATAATATTATATCTTACTTTAACTGAGCATTATTCGGCTCTCTCATTTATTAGGGCTGACTTAGATAAATTTGTTCTTGCTAAATTCGTGTTAATAGAGGCTATTGCAGTTAACCATATATGTAAACTGTTTTGCCATTACATTATCCTTATGAGTTCTGAATGTTTAGTTGTTAGTTTTAACATTAAACTTTAACTTGTAATTTTACCTAAGTCTTTTGTTTTGAACCTGGAACTTTGCGGGACAGTAGTGATTTTAGTATTCTCACTTGAAGTGTTCATTCTCTCTCTCTCTGTTCCGTAACATAAATTTGGCGACCTCTTATCAGGATATTCAGGATATTATCATAAGGATATTGCTTGATATTTTGTGACTGTGATTTATTCATAATGACTAATGGAGGGTGAGAGACTGACGAAGAGAGTGTATGTGAGTGAGGTGGAGGGGGGAAGAGGGAGGGGGAGGCCGAGGATGAGATGGAGGGATGGGGTGGAGAGGTATATGAGAGAGGGGGGTGTGAGTTGGGAGCAGGGCAGTGAAATGGCGGGGGACAGGGCGACTTGGAGGCGATTTGTTTGTGGCCACCCCAAACGGGATTGAGGCGTCTGGCAATAGATAGATAGATAGACTACTATTACTACTCTTCATGAAGCCAAAGATTTTTTGTCAAATGTGCAAACAGTGTGTGATGTAGAAAACAGAACAAAGAATGAACTTAAGCTTCTTGCTCAACAATTGGGAACTGCTGTTCACTCTCATCATTCTAAAGATCAAATTGTTGGCATGATTAATAAAAGCTTGTTTAATGTAACTCCTCCAGATGAGCAAACGCAGATTGAAATAGCTAAGTTACAGCTATCCCTGCAGGAGGCTCGTGCTAAGGAGGCTGTGTTTCAGGCTCGTGCTAAGGAGGCTGAGTTTCAGGCACGTGCTAAGGAGGCTGAGTCTCAGCCTCGTATTCAGGAGGCACAGGCACAGGCACAGACTCAGGCACAAATTGAACAGGCACCTGCTAAGGAGGCTGAGTCTCAGGCTCGTATTCAGGAGGCACAGGCACAGGCTCAGGCACAAATTGAACTTGCTAGGATTCAGGCAGACCATGAGTATCGCATGAAACAAGGTGGAACTGGATCATCTAGCTCTGATGATTTTGATGTGGCTAAAAATGTTAAACTTGTCCCTCCTTTTAATGAATCTGATTTAACAAACTATTTTCAGTTGTTTGAGAGGGTAGCTACAGGTTTTAATTGGCCCAAAAAGTATTGGCCAGTACTCCTTCAGAGTGTTCTCACCGGTAAAGCTCAAGTAACTTATGCATCTTTGCCTCAGGATCAATCTGATAATTATGATGTAGTTAAGAGCTTGATTCTTAAGGCCTATGAGCTTGTTCCTGAAACCTATAGAGTAAAATTTAGGACAACTTATAAGCAAGATAAGCAATCCCATGTTGACTATGCAAAAATCAAAGAAGATCTGTTAGAGCAGTGGTTAAACTCTAAGAATGTAAATTCTGATTTTGATAAATTTAAGCAGATGATTTTGCTGGAGGACTTCAAAAGGTGTATTAATAATGATGTAAGCCTATATCTTGATGAGAAAAGAATAGATAGTTTGTCTGATGCTGCAGTTTTAGCTGATGAATATGTTCTCACTCACAAGAGATATTCTAAAGAAAAAAGGAAAGCTGAGAGTAAGTACGTTGCCTCTACTCACAGTACAAGTAACAGGAAAGAGAATAAAGATGATGTATCACAGGAAGTAAATACCAGCTCCACCTCTAGATTTCAGAAAAGTATATGTACTTATTGTAGTAAGCTTGGTCATACTACGAAGAAATGTTTCAGGAGACAGCGTGATGTGAACAAAAAGGAGTCTTTAAATATTCAGTCAATTGGTCTAGTGTCCACCCTTGAGAGTTCCCAGAATTCTTTAACCGAGTTAACTGAACCTGCTTTGAGGGGTAAATTAAATTCTCATGATGAAGCTCCTCTTTTGAGCAGTAACGTGGGTGACACTCTCAAGAGTTCATGTGCTAATTTCCTGTCTGATGGTTTTGTCAGTCCTCTGGACAGTAATGACAGGAAATCAGTTAAAATATATCGTGATACAGGTGCTTGCCAGTCCCTTATGCTGACCAGTGTTCTAGGCTCTAATGTTAATTCCTCTGATGAAACTGTAATCTTACAAGGTGTAGGGAATAATTACTTCTCTGTCCCTCTGTGCAGAGTGAATTTAGAGTCTGGTTTTGTTAATGGTTCTGTTATGGTTGGGTTGGTTGAGACACTGCCAATGTCAGGTGTAACTTTCTTACTTGGAAATGATATTGGTGGAAGTCAAGTGTGTCCAGCTCCTCAGTTGTCTAGTGAGCCAGTGGCTGCGGCCCAGGATTGTGATGTCCCTGATGTGTTCTCTGCATGTGCTGTCACTAGGGCTAAGTCTAAAGTTACTGGTGACTTAGAGGATAATGATGATGATGATGTTATCCTAGCTGACACTTTTCTTGCTAATTTGGACCACTCACCAGATGAGGCAGTACTCTGTAGTGTTGATAATTTGTCTCGTCAAGAGTTGGTTGAGTTGCAGGTTGCTGACCCTGAGTTGAAAGGTCTAGCTAACTCTGCTTGCAGTGAGGAAGAGTCAGCTGGTGCTTCTACTTGTTATTATATAAAGTCAGGAGTACTTATGAGAAAGTGGAGACCCCCAACAGCATCAGCCGACTGTGAATGGGAGGTTGTACATCAAGTTGTCATCCTTGTGTTTGTAGGCAGGATATCATTAGAGTGGCTCATGATTCCAGTTTGGCAGGACACCTTGGAGTGAGGAAGACTGTGGCATGCATTTTGAAACACTTCTACTGGCCAGGTACCTTCAGAGATGTTTCCTGGTATTGTAAGTCTTGTCACACCTGTCAAATTGTGGGGAAGTGTAATCAGACCAAAAAGGTTGCACCTTTAGTTCCCATTCCTCCTTTTGAGGCGCCATTCACCCGTGTGTTGGTGGATATTGTGGGCCCTCTTCCTAAGACTTCTTCAGGATTTTCTTATGTGTTGACCCTGATTGATATGGCTACTCGTTATCCTGAAGCCATTCCACTTAGAAATATCTCAGCAAAGAACGTGGTTAAGGAAATGCTAGGGTTCTTCAAGTTTGGTCTGCTCATGGAGGTACAGTCAGACCGGGGAAGTAATTTCATGTCAAATGTTTTCAAGCAGTCTCTGAAAGAGTTGGGCATCACCCAGATCACGTCTTCAGCTTACCATCCCCAGACCCAAGGAGCGTTGGAGAGATATCATCAAACACTCAAATCGATGCTCAGGAAATACTGTTTGGAACATCAGAATGACTGAGATAAAGGTCTTCCATTCGTTGTATTTGCCGCAAGAGAATCTCCAAATGAATCACTGGGCTTCTCACTTTTGAACTACTGTTTGGCCATGAAGAGGACCCCTTAAGTTACTCAAGGAATGCTGGCTGTCGAAGGAAGATGACGTCAACCTGCTGGAGTATGTGATGAAGTTCAAAGAACGGCTGTCCACTGCTTTACAGCTGGCAAGAGAGAATTTAGGAGCTGCTCAGGAGAAGATGAAGACATAATATGATAAGAAGTCCAGGTTATGCCACTTTCAGCCAGGAGATCAGGTTTTGATTCTGTTACCGGTGCATGGGCAACCTCTTCAAGCCAAGTTTAGTGGTCCTTATTTCGTGGTGAAGAAACTCAGTGATGTCAGCTATGTCATCGCCACACCAGATCGTAGAACGAACAAGCAACTTTGTCACATCAACGTGCTAAAGTTATATCACAGGCGGGAAGAAAATAACCCAGTTTGCACTGTAGCTGTTCCACCCGAGTCTGCAAGTGAAGTTCTCCCATGCAGTGTGAGCCTGAGTGATAGTTTGGGGAAGAAACCTGATATCATGAATGATCTCCAGACTAAGCTTTCTCATCTAGCTTCCGAGGAAAGACAGAAGTTTTCGGCATTTCTGCAGGAGTACCCGCAAATGTTCCGTGCCACTCCAGGAAGAACCACTGTGTTGATGCATGATGTCGATGTTGGAGATACAAAGCCAATTAAACTGCCTCCTTACCGTGTGAACCCAGTGAAAGTTCCTCTCATCCAGAAGGAGCTTGGCTACCTGTTGGACCACAAGATGATTGAGCCCTGTCAGAGCAAGTGGAGTTCTTCTGTCACTCTAGTCCCTAAGCCAGGTGGGTCACAGCGGCTTTGCATCGACTACAGACGTGTTAATCAGATAACCAAAACAGACACTTACCCTCTCCCTCGTGTAGAAGATTGCATAGACAAGATCGGAAAGGCTAGGTACATAAGTAAGTTTGATTTGTTAAAGGGATACTGGCAAGTACCTATGACTGAACGTGCTAGGGAGATCTCATGTTTTGTAACACTAGGAAAGACTTTTGCATGTTCTGTAATGCCATATGGTATGAAGAATGCACCAGCCACTTTTCAGAAGCTCATGAATGTTGTAACAGAGGGTTTGCCATGGTGTGTTGTTTATATTGATGATGTATTAATCTTTAGTGACAACTGGAAAGATCACCTACGCCATGTCAGTAAATTTCTTGAGCGTTTGGTTCAGGCTAATCTTGTAGCTAATTTATCAAAGTGTGAGTTTGGTCAAGCTAAAGTTCAGTACCTTGGGTACGTAATTGGTGATGGACACGTTGCACCACCAGGAGCTAAGGTTCAGGTTATAAGTGATCTTCCCAGACCTAAAAGTAGGAAAGAGCTACAAAGATTTTTGGGAATGGTAGGTTATTACAGGAGATTTGTTCCTAACTTTTCAATTCTTGTATCACCACTTACAGACCTACGGAAAAAGGGAGTTAAATTTGTCTGGACCGATAACTGTGAATCCTCTTTCAGTAAACTTAAAGCTATCCTATTAAGTCAGCCAGTGCTCGCTACTCCAAATTTTGCTAAGCCTTTTAAGATGGCGGTTAACGCAAGTGATACAGGAGCTGGGGCTGTTTTGCTGCAAGAGGATGATCAGGGTATTGAACACCCTGTATCTTATTACAGTAAGAAGTTCACTCCACCTCAAAAGAACTACTCAACTATTGAGAAAGAGCTTTTGGCCTTGATTTTGGGTATACAGCATTTTTCATTTTATTTGTGTTCTGGTTTTGACCCCATAGTCATTTATACCGATCATAACCCACTGAAATTCCTTAGTAAGTATAAAGATAAAAATCAGAGATTGACAAGATGGAGTCTACTTCTTCAGGAGTATTCATTAGACATACAACATGTCAAGGGGAAAGAAAATGTTATTGCAGATTGCTTATCTAGATTTTAGACAGATTGTTTTAGAGTAATAAGAAATTTCCTTTGTAAATTTCTTTTTCTTTGTGGGGAGGTGTTACATAGCCTATGATTTCATCATCCTTTGTATAATTCTAATGTTCTTACCTAATTGTTCTTACCGAATAGTATCTTTACAGGAATGAGTCAAGCTCGTACTGTCCCGTGTCTTAAACCATATTTATCGTACATATCCTTAAATTTGTGAATTGTTTTGGCACACACTATTTCATTCGGTAGTGCATTCCATTGATCAATTGCTCTGTTTGGGAAACTGAATTTCCTTACGTCTTTATCACCTCTCTTCTTATGCAGTTTTTTGCAGAGTCCTCTTGCTGATGCTTCTCCATATGTTAAGTAATCATTTATGCTATTTTCTCCTTTCCTGATATGCACTTATATAGTATTATCATGTCACCTCTTTTCCTTCTCTCCTGTAGTGTTGGTAGATTCAGTTTATTTAGTCTTTCTTCGTAGCTTAGGTCCCTTAAGCTTGGTATCCATCTTGTAGCGGCCCTTTGAACTTTTTCAATCTTGTCTATATGCTTTTGAGATGAGGACTCCAGACTGCTGATGCATATTCCAGGGTTGGTCTAATGAATGATGTTGTTATCCTTCTTAGCATGTCTTCATTTATGTATGTGAATGTTATTCTCATATTTGCAAGCAGTGTATACATGTTCCATACCTTCTCGCTGATGTGGTCAGCCGGAGATAGTCTGTTATTGATAATCACACCTAGGTCTTTCTCTCTTTCTGATGTGTATAGGGTTTTATTTCCTAACTTATAATCCCAATCAGGTCTTTTTCCACTTTTACCAAACTTGATTACATGACACTTGTCCACATTGAATTCCATTTGCCATGTACTACTCCATTCATGAAGTTTATTTAATTCTTCTAGTAGCTCCCTACAAGAGTCTGTGCTAGTAATTCTCCTTTGTATTTTTGCATCATCTGCAAACATATTCAGATAGCTCTCATTTCCAGTGTTACTGTTTATATCATTTATATACACTAAAAACATGGTTGGGGCCAGCACTGAACCCTGTGGTACTCCACTAGTCACTTCTTTCCATGATGAGTAGTTTCCTCTTAGTACTGTCCTCATTTCTCTTTTTATGAGAAAGTCTTGCATTCAACAAAACAGTTTGCCTCGAATTCCTCCTTGATGGTACAGTTTCCATAAAAGTCTTTGGTGTGGTACTGTGTCAAAAGCTTTCTTGAAATCTAAATAGATACTGTCCACCCATCCTTCCCTTTCCTGTATTGTGTTTGTTACTCTGTCATAATAGCTCAAAAGATTAGTAACACATGATTTTCCTTTTCTGAAACCAAACTGTCTTTCTGTTATCATACTGTGTTCTTCTAGATGATTTACCCAAGCTTTTCTTATAAGTTTTTCTAATACCTTGCTTACAACACTGGTCAGTGATACTGGTCGGTAGTTGAGAGGATTTTGTCTATTTCCTTTCTTGAATAAGGGGACAATATTTACTTTTTTCCAAATATCAGGTAGTTTTCCTTGACTCAAGGATTTCTTGAAAATTAAAAATAATGGTTTACTTAACTCCTTTGCACATTCTCGTAATACCCAACATGAAATTTCATCAGGACCACTTGCTTTTCCTCTGTCTAATCTGCTTTACTCCTCCTGTATTACTTTTCTGCTATTTGTATATCTGGTAGTATGTGTGGACATGCATGTTCCACATAGTCCCTCTCAAAATTTTTTTCTTCTGTAAAATCTAATTGGAAATTCTTATTTAGTGCTTCACAAATATCTTTCTCTTGTGTATAAGTGATTCCCTCGTCCGTAATGGATTGTATTATATCTTTTGCTTTGGTTTTGCTTCTGATATAGCTGTAAACAGCTTTGGTTGATCACTACCTTTATTTATTATATCCTCCTCAAACTGTTTTGGGGCTTCCCTCCTTATTCTTGTATAGTCGTTTCTTGCCTGTTTGTAATTATTATACGCCCTTTCACTATTGTGTCTTCTGTATCTATTCCACAACAAATCTCTTCTTTCTTTTGATTTTTTACATTCTGTATTGAACCATTTCTGTATTTTCTTATCTGCTTCTCTGTGCTGTGGGATGTACTTCTGGACTCCTAGTTGATAAAATTCAAAAAAAAAATTATATACAGCATTTAAATCTTGTCCTCTAAGCTCATTTTCCCAATCAACTTCTAAGAAATACTTCTTTAGGTCTTGATAATTTCCCTTTTTATAGTTTAGGCTCTTTTTGTAACTGTCATTGCTGTTTACTATGTCATATGCTATCCTGAAGCTATAATTTAGTACTGCATGATCGTTTTTACCGAGTGGAGGGTGATATATTAAACCGTCAATATCATTTTCTTGCCTAGTAAATATTAGATCTAGCACTGAAGGTACATCAAGTCCTCTTTTTCTGGTGGTTTCCCTCACATGTTGCGTTAAGAAAAACTCTTGTACGAGATCCAGGAGCTTTTGGTCCCAACAGCTTTCTTGGCTATATATATCTAGAGTATTCCAATTTATATTTGTATTGAAGTCCCCAGTTAGTATAATTCTTTCCTATTTCTCTTCCATTTTATGTAGCAATGATCTTATACTTTGAATTGTGCTCTCTGCCAGGTCCTCATATTCGTCTCTTTCCCATGTGTTTGATCTGGGTGGCATGTACAAATTGGCTACAATTACTTTACCTTCAGTTGTGTCGATCTCTACTGCAATCAGTTCTACTTGTGATGGTATATCTAGTTTTATTTCCTTGACTTTCAGATTTTTCTTAGTTAATATTATAATTCCTCCTCCTTTTTTTAAATTTCTGTCTCTTCTCCATATATTGTATTCCTCTAAGTTTAGTATGTCATTGGATATCCTTGGTGTTAATTTTGTCTCAGTTAGGCATATTATTTGTGGTTCATTTTCTCTGACATAATCATTCGTCTCTAGTAATTTAGATACCATTCCATTCACATTTGAGTACATCAACTTTACCATCTTGTTTATATACTTGTCATGACATGGTTCTACTACCTTCCTCCTTTTTCTTCCATCCTGTTTGTGTACCATTTTCGTACCTGCAATCCTATTACTTTGCAAAAAAAAAATTCTTCTTCTCCTCTTCTGATCTCTCATTTTTTGTTTTTGCTTCCTCCCTTTTCTCTTTCAGTAATTCCAGTTCCTCTTGTGTTAGGCATCGTTTTATCCATACATTTTTGAACTCCTCTTTTTCCATAAGATTCTTTGCATTTTTTAGTATCTCTTCCACAGTGTTTACACTCTGGAAAGTCACCTTTAGAGGTCTTGTCTTGCTTTTCTCGTATTTCCCTAACCTTTTGTGTTCCTCTGTGTCTTTACTACAGATTTCCTCTGATACTTCTTTCAGTAAGCTCATTACATTTGCCATCTCCTTTTTGTCTATAGTGATCTTGTTTTTAACTTCTTCCTCTTCTATACCAGTGATTACTATTGGTTTGTTTATCTCTACTGAATCTCTGACTAATTTTGGATTGTTTTGGATTATTCTTTTCACGTCCTTTATAATGCTTTTTTCCTCCACCCTTGTTTCTAAGTCTTTCTTTACTTTCACCATTTCAGCATACGTGGTTTCTACATCATTTTTGTAGCTTTGCACAGCTTCATTCACCTGTGTTATCTTCTCCTCTATATCACTGCTCTGGTCCATAAGACTGCTTGCTTGCCTAGTTGTCTCTGTGTCATTTTTGAACTCTTCCATAACACTCTCGTGATTGACTACTGTACTTGCCATTTCACTCACTTTCTTCTTAAGCGTACTCAATTCCACTGTTAGTTCACTGATGGTTGTGTCTTTCTTATTGGCCTCCCTTCCTAGTTTTTCTATCTCTTCCTTTTGCAAGTGGATTTGCTTCTTTATTTCATCAATTTCATTTTTGAAAGCCATTTCTAGTTTGTGTACACGTTCAACCAGTCTATTGTGAGTCTCCACTTCAACCAGTTCTTAGTAGAAATCATCATTTTGCTTTTTACTTTTATCCCTTTTCTTTTCCAAAATTGTTTTACTGAAGTATGTATCCATTTTGTAATACTAAATGAACAGAGTATGTACTTACAGAGTATGTACACTTTCCCCGTGTTGCTGTAGTCTAAACAAACCCAGCTGACTCAGCTAATTTTTTTTCCTCGTGGTTATTCGTTCTGTTTGAACTAGTCTTGTTTAAACTTATTATTTCTTATCTTTTTAATAATGAAAATCAGTTAGTCTAACCTGGTACAGAGCTTGACTCATTCAAAGATACTAATTTAGGTAATGCCACTGGCAGTGTTGGTTGGTACGGAGCGCCGATGACGAACGTCTACCTCCGATGA
Source organism: Coenobita brevimanus (assembly GCF_032717465.1). Classification (NCBI taxonomy): domain Eukaryota; kingdom Metazoa; phylum Arthropoda; class Malacostraca; order Decapoda; family Coenobitidae; genus Coenobita; species Coenobita brevimanus. The sequence continues at coordinate 14,073,146 of NC_136956.1, forward strand.
CTCCCTGTGTGTACAGTATGCTGCATGTTTGATCACGATTCGCCACGTGGCTTCCATAGTGTCCAAGCTTGCGTGTTCTACCTCACTCCCCCCTTCTCCTCCTTATAGTAGAGTAAGTCGTTCTTTCTGTTGTTCAGAGCAGGAGTGTCAACTCTTCGTCCTCTATGCCTTCATCTGTGCGTCCTTCTTACAAGTTGAATCAAGCTCTGCCTGCCCCTATATAATGAGCTCAGTCTCTACATTAGTTGCCACTTAGATCTACTCCTCATTTTGTTCACATCTCTGTCCTCCCCTGTATAGTGTATTATTATTTTTGTGAGTGCTTAGGAAGTCTCCAGCCATCTAGCTGCTGTATAATTTGAGTATAAGTGTTGTTACCATTTTTCTTGTACTGTATGGCCTAAGGCGTTAATTTGTAGGCCTGGTATGGTTTTTGTGATTCATGTAAAGTTTTTAATGTCAGCCTGTATTAGTAATATTTTGTATCTGTAATAACATTATATCTTACTTTAACTGAGCATTATTCGGTTCTCTCATTTATCAGGGCTGACTTAGATAAATTTGTTCTTGCTAAATTCGTGTTAATAGAGGCTATTGCAGTTAACCATATATGTAACCTGTTTTGCCATTACATTATCCTTGTGAGTCCCGAATGTTTAGTTGTTAGTTTGAACATTAAACTTTAACTTGTAATTTTACCTAAGTCTTTTGTTTTGAACCTGGAACTTTGTGGGATAGTAGTGATTTTAGTATTCTCGCTTGAAGTGTTCATTCTCTCTCTCTGTTCCGTAACAATCCAAAAACCTATAAAAATAATCTATTTGCAGAGTCTCAGAAACCATTAAAGGTACTGACTTGAAATTTTTGTGGGACATAGCCAAGTTCAGGGAGCAGGTCTGAAACAACTATGGACCCATTTGGGTGAGTAGTTTCTAGGGGCTCCTGCTACACCAACTTCTCACTTCGAACATCTCACTACATGAATGTTGTTAAAATCACCAAACCACCAATATCTTTTCATGTGGTGAGTTTTGACATTCCTAATGACAATTTCCGTTTTCTAGTTATTATTATTGTTACAGTAATCACTTGTTTATCCAGACATATTAGAGACAAAGGCATGTCCGGGTAGGGACCACGTATGGATAATGAACACTGTTCCCCTACTATACCCAGACCCAACCTACACCCTACCTCTAACCTATACCTGACTTATTTGTACAGTACCAATGCTTAATTTGGCAGTGTTTTCCGGTCATTCAGCCTTATTTTGACGTCAAACCACACATAAGAGTATCCAAAGTACAGGAATGCTAAACACCAAGAAAACCATGCAGAAAAACCATTGAAAACCAAAAAACACCCTACCTATACAGTACTGTATGTACAGTACCCCTCCTAATTTTGGCACTGTTTTCAGGTCATTCTGCCATATTTTGACATCAAAACAGATATGGGATTATTCTAAATAATTTTTTACACCAAGGAAACTATGAAAGAAACCTAAAGTTCCATATCAAAAAAACAATCGGTTAGGGAACTTACCAACCAGTGCACTGCAGACAGGCTTTTTAACCCACACACCTCCAGCACGTGCAGAGTTGTCCCATGTGGTCTAGTGGCTAATCTTCGTGCTTAGGAAAGGTTGAAGAACTCCTCCTCCTCTTCCTCTTCTACCTGCTGGAGCTGGGCAATGAACGGTGATATGCTGTGTGGTGATGGTGGCCTACCCACTTCAGGAGACTCTGAAGACAGCCAGCAAGCTTATATCCAATGGAGACTCAATGGCTGTCGATGTGCTCAGTTGCGGGTCCGATGGTGAAAGTGGGAAATGAGATGGTGGTGATGGTGGTGGTGGTGGTGGTGAGAATGGGCTGCCACTTGTGGGGATCGCAGGCAAAGATGGAGTTGATCCTGGTCTGATGATAGGACTGATGATTCTGCCAGAGGATAACAGTGTTCCAGACTCCCCTCAGATCCATCACCAGGCTGAGTGGCACCAACTCCCTGTCACAATGCAGGTGCTCGACATACTTCAGCATTCTCTCCAGGCAGCCATGGAGGACACTAAGAAAATGGAGTGAATGAGTTGTGGAAGGCTGCAAGTCAGGGTCCTCGTCCATGTCCTCGTCAGTCTTCCTGTCCTTTTTCGTGCCAGCTGAGGCAGCAGTGGTGATCTCATCAGACATGGTCTGGTAACCAGGATCGCCATCATCATCATCCAGCCAATCCCTCACATCGTGAACATCCACCTGCTCTCATGCTGTTCGAAGACGACAGTGGAAATCATCCATGTCAAACCCCTCAAAGTCATGCTTGGCTTTGCTTCCCTGGAGGAGACAAGACCAACTGCTTTCGAGGGTTTTCACAGACTTCTTTCCACGTCTTCACCCAGTTAAACACTGCAGAATTCAGGTTGTAATGCTGAAGATTCTGCAAGGTCTGCTCAACACTTGTGTCCTCAGCCCCGTCCTTGTGCTCCAGCACCACCATCACCTCGTTCACGAGCCTCCAGAGGTACAGTCTCTTGGTAGCCACAATAACATCCTGGCCCACTGGCTAAATCAGAGCAGTCAAATTAGATGGCAGAAAATTGCACCTAATCCACCCATCATAAGCAACCACATCCATCTCAGATGGATGTGCAGGTGCATTGTCCAGGAACAGGATTACCTTCACCTGGTCGTGAGCAATACCAAGGACCTTCGTTTGATAAAGGATAACCTCCTTGATGAAGTGTCTGTGGAACTAATCTCTGAAGATCTTTGCAGTAAACCAGGCCTCCACAGGCAGGCTATCCATCAACCCATGGAGACAGCATGGTTGTTTTGCACTCTCAACTACAGCAGGTTCGAGGTGGCGTGTCCTATTAGCATTGGCACAGCACAAAGCAAAGACACGCTGTTTGGACAACTTCCAGCCAGGCACAGTCTTCTTTTCCTCAGCCAGGGTGTTGGTGGGCAAGGAACAGTAGAACAGACCAGTTTTGTCAGCGTTATAGACTTGGCCAAGGGCAAGGCCCTCATCCTTGATGAAGCACAGGAATTTCGGGTGAAACAGTTCTACTTCCTCTGCGCCACCTCCAAGGCCTCATCATGAGCCTTTTGGCCAGTAAGTCCATGGTGAATCTTGAAGTGAAAGAGCCACCCCTCGGATGCCTTGAAGTCGTGCATGTTGTGCAGGCGTGCAAACTTCTTAGTTACAGCCTTTACTTTGGTCCCATGCACCAGGACATTGGCACCACATTGCTGGCGAAATCTCAACAATGTTGACCGACTGATAATGGTGTGCCAGGCCAGGGCCATGACCTTCCTGCAGGCCCTACATGTGCTTTCACCGAAGTCCTGTCTGCACTGGATTAGCTTATCTGGTGACTTCTTGATATCGAACAATTTTCAATGGACTAGATCATATTCCTGCAGTAGGTGTTCAGGTGGTCCAGCCCCCGTCAACCTTGCTAAATATCTCACATTTCTTCACCAGTTTCAGAACCTTTCTCTTCTGCTTCTCAGGTGGTGGTGGGGCCATCACAACACACAAGAATACAGCAGAGAAGGGCCACAACCTGAAGAAGGTAGGGGACCACCACAAACGCTACTGCATTCACAGCCATTCTTGCAAGCTAGTCACTCAGATGAGACAAAGGCAGGAGCTGAGGTATGGGCTTGTAGGGTGACAAGCAGTACAGCACTGCCATTTCACACCCCACGGTTGTGTCCAAGAACACAGGAAGCAAAATGTGGCATACTGAGATCTACATATAAGGTTCACTTCCAGTTGCCCAGCCAAGGGGTATCACATGACAACAGTGGGTGACCAGTACATCACTGCCTCAGGCAGTGTATGACTAACGCAGCCACCAGCCGATGCTGACCACTTGGTAGTGAAACGGACAGGCGCAGGTGGTGAGGAGTTTCCACACTAATCCCGGAGGTCAGGGGACTCCTGCCATTTGGTGTAGAGGTGGATGAGTGCTTTTACCAAACATTTAATCATGGCTAGTGGTCTGTGTTACATGCATGGTGGCCGCCAGGAACCCTCAGTTAGGAACGATGCTTGCCCCATCGTTTTAAAACTAACAATAGGATCTTCTCGAGAATATGTTTAATGTGCTTCCCAGGCAAAATTACATATGTGAACATATCCTAACCTGACCTAACCATACCTAACCTACCCCACTAGGGCTACTTGGCGGAGGTGGCTGGCTGTTGTATTGAAACGAATACCCATAAAGAACGGAAATGTATTGTACAGTACATACACACATACTGTACTGTCCTATGCATCTAATCAGAGATTACTGTACTGATATTGTAATCATATCATGGGAAGGAGTCCCTCTGTGTGTGTGTGTGTGTGTGTGAGTGTGTGTGACCAGGCAACATTGGACGTTTGGTAGAGAGGCGGACGCCTGCTGTCACCAAAAGTGTACAGTACTCATGGCTTGTGGTCAGTGTTTGACATATTGTGGTAGTTGGGAAAGATTTAGCCCAGTGGCTGCATAACTTTGTACATTCAGTGGGGATGTATACAGATGTTTTGACACTGCTTGCAGATTACAGTCATATTTCTCAGGTGCTAGAGGTTCGTAGGGAGTGATCAGACCAGTGAGCGATTTTGACAATTCAGTACAGGGGCTGATGGAAATTTTAGCTCTGGCTGTGGGTTACAGCCTATTTCCTGCACATGGCTAGAGCCCAGTGGCCTTGATACCAAATGTTTGAACTTGTCAACTGGCTGGGCGAGGATCTCAGGGATATTTATGCCCAGATATTAGCAAGTAAATTCGGATAATGGTAACAGAGTCAAGGTCCAGCATCTGGATAATGCACAAGTTCAGATACTGCATATCTGGAGAAATGAGAAACAATTGTACTATTATTCTTTCTTATGAAGAAGTTAATTGCTCATGTTCACTGAATTTGAAATCTACGGCCATCATACTTGGCCATATGATTCCCCTAGCTGGCAGCTTCATATGACCCTGTATCATGCAGTTCATGCAGTTCCCAGTACTGGTTTTCCAGTTACAGCAAAAATCTATAAACGAGGTTTATTCGTAAATTCCTTACACCAACTCTTCACTTCAAACTGCTCACTATCTAAAGAGCATTAAAATCCCCAGGTCCAGCAATAGCTTGTCATGTAGTGAATTATTGAATTTGCTAATGGCAATTTCCTTTTTCTACTTATTATTATTCTTACTATATTTCTTCCTTAAAAAGAGGTAAATTTCTCATATTCACTTAATTTCAAAGCTAAGGCCATTATACTTGGCCATTTGCGTCCCCTGGCTGGTGGCTTCATATCACCCAGCATTATCCAGTTCCCAGTACTGGTTTTCCAGTTACATCCAAAAACCTATGAAAGAAGTCTCTTCACAGATTGTCATACACTGTTACGGGTACAGGCTTGAAAATTTATGGGACATAGCCAATGTCGGGGAGCAGGTCTGAAATGACAATGGCCCCATTTAGGCCACTAGTTTCTGAAATCGCCCAGGGGTCATTAAGTGCAGAAAAAAAAAAGTTAAATATAAGATGCACTCTCCAAACTTCGTACATATATAGAACCTGATATACTATGCATGGCTACCAATTATGAATGACTTTGACCGAAAGCTCAAGGGCAGAGCCAATGTCAAAGTTCAATAGCACAATATAAAAGGGGACAGACTTGAGCTACAAACACCAAAATTTAAATATTTACAGAAATTTATATACTTTGTATGGCTATGAAGTATGAATGATTTTGACTCAAATCTTATGGACACAGCCAAGGTCAAAGTAAATAATTTGCTTTTTTTTATGTACTAAGGCCATAGACAAGTGAAAGATGACTTCGTCATTTGGTGAGTTATTGAAATTGCTTATGGCAATTTCCCTTTTCTAGTTATTTTTATTATCCTTCCTTACAAAGAAGTAAATTGCTCATATTCGCTCAATTTCAAAGTTATGGCAATCATGCTTGGCCATCTCAGTCCCCCAACTGTTGGCTTCATATCACCCAGTATCATCCAATTCCCAGTACTGGTTTTCAGTTATAGCAAAATATATATATATATATATATATATATATATATATATATATATATATATATATATATATATATATATATATATATATATATATATAAAAGATAATCTATTTGCAGAGTCTCAGAAATCATAACAGTACAGTCTTGAAATTTTTCTGGGACATAGCCAAGGTGCGGAAGCATTTCTCAAATGACCATGGGCCCATTTGGGCTGGTAGTTTCTGACATCGCTCATGGTTCATTGGAAAGTAGTTTTCGGTCATTGAGTGCACAATTAAAATCAAAGCAAGTTAAATTTCAGCTACAATCACCAAACTTGGTACATTTACAGAAGTTGATATGCTGTGCATGGGTATCCAGTATGAATGATCCTGACCCAAAACTCAAGGCCACAGCCAAGGTCAAAATTGAAAATTTGCTGATTTTTATAGAGCACAATATGAAGCCCATTAAAATCAACAGTGCCAGTAATAGGCACTGGGGAATAAATCAGTCCCTGAAGTTGAACTGAGAAAGAAATTGGGTGACCTTGTCATCTGTTGAGTTATTGAAATTTTATCTATCTATCTACTGACAGACGCCATAATCCCGTAAGGGGTGGCCATTTGACTTTGAGTTATTTGTTTTATGGGGAGGGGCACTAATCCTCCACCAACCCACTTGTTGACACGTAGGGAGCACGTATGGTTTGGTTATATGGTTACCACCCAGCGTAGTAAATGGTTTCTTGGCTTATAATGGCAATTTTCAATTCTACTAATTCTTATTTTTACTCTTTTTTATGCAGAACTAAGTTTCTTTTTATGCATGAAAGGAGGAACCAAAGGCCAGGAGCCTGCAAATTGTCCCCTCCAAGAAAACAAAAACAATACAAAAGAGAGCCAAATTCAAGATCCATTCATTTCGAGATGCCTGGACACACTGTGTTTGAAAGACTGGAGATCATAGGAAGTAGAAAATACAGACAAAGGGAGATAGTTCCAGAGTTGACCTGTTGCATAAGTGAAAGACTGGTAGTAACAGTTAACTCTTGCATTAGAGAGTTGGACAGAAAAGCGATGAGAGTTTGCTATGCACCCGTCGTAGAGGCAGAGGGATGCAAGCAGAGAGTTCAGAAGAGCAGTGACCATTGAAGTAGCGATAGAAAAGAGGTAAAGACGCAACAGTGCGGCAAAGAGACAGAAGTTGAAGGGAACAAGAAAGAGGAGGAGAGTTAATGAGGCAAAAATCCATTGACTCCACCCAATTGAGAAGAGCTACATGTGGGAAGCCTCCCCACATATAAGAGTTGTACTCTTCACAGGGGCGAATTAAACCCGTGTCTAAAGTCAACAACTGTGCAGGGGTAAAGAAGATACTGAGTTGGCTTAGCACATCCAATCTCTTGAACACAGATTTTACAAGAGATGCAGTATGATCTTTCCAAGATAAGTCCCGAGTGAATGAAACACCAAGAATGTTCAAGGATGATGCAGGATTTAGCTGGATTTTATCAAACATTAGTGGGTACTTCTGTTGAAGATTGTGTCGGGTTGTTAGGTGTCAAATCCGAGTTTTTGATGCACTAAAAACAAGCTGCATGCATTCACCCATTTTCAAAGCTACAGTACAGCCATCATACTTGGCCATCCGAGTTTTTGATGCACTAAAAACAAGCTGCATGCATTCACCCATTTTCAAAGCTACAGTACAGCCATCATACTTGGCCATCAGAGTCCTCCAGCTGGCGGATTCATATGACTCAGTATTATCCAGTTCCCTGTACTGATTCTCCAGTTACAGTCCAAAACCTATGAAAATAGTCAATTCGCTGATTTTAAGAAACCGTTAAAGGTACGGTCTTGAAATTTTTGTGGGTCATAGCCAAGATTGGAGAGCAATTCCAAAAATGACGATTGACTCATTCGGGCTGTTAGTTTCAAAATTGCCCCCTACAGTACGATGCCCTTCTACACCAAGTTTTCACTTCGAGGTGCTCACTGTAATTATGGAGGGTGTTGGAATCACCCGGTCCTCTGATAGCTTGTCAGGTGGTGAGAGACTGAAATTGCCAATGATTGCTTCCTTCTTCTAGTTTATTATTCTTTCTACCAAAGAAGTAAACTGCTTGTATTCACTCGAGTTTCAAAGCTTTGACCATCGCACTTGGCCATCTGATCCCCCAGCTGGTGGCTTTATATGACCCAGTATCATCCAGTTCGCAGTACTGGTTTTGTAGTTACATCCATAAACCTATAAAAACAGTCTGTTTGAGGATTCTCTGAAGCCACTAAAGGTACAGACTTGAAAATTTTGCAGGACATAGCCAAGATTGGGGATTAGGTTTGAAAAGACTATGGGCTCCTTTGAGTCTAGTGTCTGAGATCGCCCCCAAGGGACTCTACAGCACCAGCCCATCACTTTGAAGTGCTCACTATATGATGGGCGTTGAAAATGCCAGTTCTAGTGATAGCTAGTCATGTGGTGAGTTATTGAAACTGCTAATGACAATTTCTATTTTCTAATAATAATAATAGTAATAATAATAATATTATTATTATTATTATCATAAAAAAGAAAGTTTTTAAGTTTGCCTATGGTAGTAGTGAATAGTGGAGAGAGAGAGAGAGAGAGAGAGAGAGAGAGAGAGAGAGAGAGAGAGAGAAACAGCTCTTGCAGGCATAACTTTTGTCGAGAAAATTAGGTGTGCACATTACAGTTGCTGCAGTTGCACCCCTGATGGCCAAGATTAGAACTAATTAGAAATAATCAAGTCAACATGGTGGAAACTATTTTTTTTTTTTTAATATAGTCATGTCACTATGAGCTGCAATGAATCGGATGGTTGGATGGACTGGTTGGGAGGGCAGTAAGGGTGAGGTTAGTGGGCAGGGTTGGTGGGTAATGACAAAATAGGTCCATGAGGAATATATCCCTTGAAAATGGGCCCAAGGAGGAACATATGTTCAATGGGTAGACTGGGGTCCTGGAGGTCTCCTAGTGGGGGAGTGGCCATCCAGGTTACCTGGCAGTGCAGTAATGCATTTCATATTGTTTTACCTGGGCATAATCTGGAACTACTACTACTACTACTACTACTACTATTGCTACTACTACTGTTACTACTACTACTGGTACTGGTACTGCTACTACTACTACTACCACTACTACAAGTCACTGAGTACATCCTGTGATATCACCCCTTTATTTATGTCACCATTGCGATCATGTGGCTTTTACTTCGGGATACTAACTTCTTTTATGATGCAGTAATGTTATTTTGCAACTTCCTTCCAACAGGCATGAATATAACAAAAGTAGGTATGCAATTTCCATGTTTTCTCTGAAAGTCCAGAAAGAAAATACTCATTAGTTGTTGTTGTTGTTATTATTATTATTATTATTATTATTATTTTTATTTTTACTACTACTACTACTATAACGATCATCATCATCATCAGTCCTGTAAAGCAGCATGGTATCATTTTTGGCAACTAGTTCAATACTGTTGCACGAGAGTCAGCTTGCCTGTGTGTCTATCTGTGCATTAACTCCTCCAAGGCTATTTGATGGATTTGAATGAAACTTATCAGGTGTGTTCAACTGGTGACTCGGAAGGCTGTCCGCTACTTATAACTTTCTACCTATGATTTTTAGGGGTGTCAGTTCCCCCTTATAAAAATAAAATGTTAGAAACTGTGAAAGCGGGAAGATATGGCATTCATATCATAGGATATACTATACAATGGACTAAGAGCGTGACCCCCCAATGATTCTTGGGGATTCAAGCCTCTCCAAAAATAAAATGATCACAAATTGGGGTAAGTGAGCACATGGGCTTCAGTGTAAATTTCAAGTCTGTTTTCCTGGTTTCTTGATAATAAATTCCACAATATAAAATTTTCCATAATTACTTTTAGGAAGCCGGTTCCCTTCAAACCTCGATAGGGATATAACGTGGAGGAAAGAGTACACATATCACTTTGATATCTTAGTACATGATATAGAATGAGCTGCCATCCACGAACTGCTGCTGCTGCTGCTACTACAACTACTACTACTACTACCACTACTACTACTACTGCTACTACTACTACTACTACTACTACTACTACTAACACCACCACGGCCACTACTACAACTACTACCACCACTATTATTATTTACTAGTAGAGCTACTGCTGCTACAGCTACTATTAATCCTACTTCTCACTGAGTGTATTCTGGCATATCACCCCTCCACATATGCCGTTGATTCAATCACGAGGGTTTAACATCGGAATTAGCGTCTTTTATGATGCAGTAATACTGTTCTGTAATTTGTTCAAATTGGCATCCATATTACAGAACTGGGTATACAGTTTCCACGTTTTCTCTGAATGAACAGGAAGAAACTGCACATCTACTCCATTAATATTTTTTTATGTACACTGCTACTGCCAGGAGGAGGCTTAAACACGCATCTGTCCCTAAGTCATTCCACTTTCCCTGGAGAGAAGTGGGCCAGACTCTAGCCCGTAGGGCCGTTCGAGTAAACTTCCGTGTTTATAACTGGATTCTAGGCAACGTTACAGGATCATGTCATTTAAAAGCTAACAAGGGTTCTCTCTGAGGACCTTCTCAGACCTTTTTAACTGATAATTCACTAGCTAACCCAGGTTACAATTTGTCTGGCAGTGCAAGAGGTCTTAAAGTGAGTGGGGTGACTTTAACTGCTTCTTGCCCTCCCTCTCTCATTCCCCAAATCCCTCCTAATAAATGATACAAAAATATATGAAATAAATATTTCTGTTTAGTTTAATCATTACTCTTTGAGGACTTGGCAAATACAGTTTTTACGTTGTTCTATTTCTTACTATACTTGGTCTGAAGGATACACATCCATATTACTGAAAATGGAGAAAGAGCGAAAAGAAAAAAAATGAAAGAGAAACATGTAATATGTAGACTGAGAATGAAACAACAACAAATAAGGGTATACATTAGAAAATATGCTACAAATATATCAACATTTACACTGAAAAAGCTGTTTTTATTTTAACCCGCCCCGTCCCAACCGATTTTCCACCACTGACAGCCTCCAATCCCGACCAATTTTGGAAAAAAAAAAAAGAAATTGGCTCAAACCTCCGCTTTTGGTGAGAAACATCGAAATTCATAGAGAAATAGCTCACCTGAGGTTTAAAATACTGAATACAGGTAACAGTACCCCTTACCTTATTGGGTTTTCTATCAGGCTGGCTCCAAAGAAAACGAGTTCTATGGGAGGGTAACTATTCCACACCACTCAGAAACGGTATTTATTTATTTATTTGGTACGAATTTATATGTAGCACGAGAGTATATTGGTTTCACACAGTAATATAGGCCATATAAGCATTGTTTCACTCATCAAACACATCAACATACCTGACCTTTTTTGGCAACATTACCTGATCATCATTTCTGACTGTTCCTTCCTCTAATGCTACGTAAACATTGTCCTTCATATTTTCTTCGATTGGGGAATTACTCTGGCCTTGAATTTCGTACCGTGGCACTGCATGTCTTTATTGGCCATGTCACTGGTAACAGGTGAATTGCCAAGACAATGGTGTGCGGGGGGGGAGGTCATGAGGGGTATGGCATTGTCTCTATCTGGTATCTTGTAGAGGACGGTGTCCCGTGTTTACGTACAAAAAATCACGCACGAAATTTGAAAAACATGCAAATGACAGACCTTGCAATTGCGGCGTGTATGTATACATCAACAGGACTACAGTGACAAAATGTTCAGACGTATATATACGTCAACGGGACACGGCGGGTTAAAACAGACAAAATTCACAATTCAAATATTTTGAGTAAGCGACTTACAAAGACATACTCTATCCCGAGGCATCCTGATAACGTATGGATACATTGCAACGTTTTGTCATGGTGAATCCCGATAACGTATCCATACATTTTGCAAGTGCTAGGTCCATCATTTCCACAATTTTCAAAATTCGCGCTTGATTTTCGGTACGTAGACGCGGGTCACCTTCCTCTACCTGCCACCAGGTGGGGACACTGCCTTACCCCACGTGACCTCCCCCCCTGCACGCCATTGACTCGGCAGCTCACCTGTTAGCAGTGACCTGGTCAGTAAAGATATGTTGTGCCACGATATGAAATTCAAAGCAAGAGTGATTCCCCAATAGATGACAATGTGAAGGACAATGATTACTTAGTGCCAGAGAATGAAACAACCAGAAGTGATGAGGAGGTAACGTCACCAAAGAAGGTAAGTCATATTAATGTGTTCAGTGTATGAAACAATGCTTACATTGCCTATATGACTGTGTGAAAACCAATATATTCTTGTACTACATATAAATTCGTACCAAATGAACAAATACCTACCTATTTTGAGTGGTTTGCAATAGTTACCACTGCACAGAAAATGCGACACCTGCAGCATGGCTCCAGAGAGGATAGTAGGAGGGGGGGTGATGGTTCGGACAGTGGGATGGTTCAGACAGTGCATTCCCTGAGAAACGTATGGGACCTAGGGCCATTCGATCTTGTGTGAAAGTGGGAGAGTTTGTTTACTTCGACCACATGGAATCTCCAAGCTAGAAATGCCACACTTTTTTATGCAGGTCAGAGTTTATGTTTTCTTGCATCTCCTATGTAATAATTTGAGTGTATATCGTAAGCTCTACCTTTATGAATACGCCAAGCATCGAACTGTGCATTATCATGGTGAATCTGTGTTGCATGTACAGTAGAACATATTGCTATGATAAACGAATGTTAAATTCTCTTGTGTGAAACTTGAGAGTACCCATCAATTAATTATATAGATTCAGGATGATTCGGACAATCCAAACTATCCCTTCACTGCTACCAGGTAATGACCTTATCAAATGATACCGCTACTTTTGATCATTTATATTTGAACACACAGTGAAACACCATTCTTAATCGTTATCAGGGAATATATATTAATAGTTTTCTTTATTGAACCTATTCCTCAAAGTGTTGAAAGAAGGAAGGGGTAAAACAACTATTTCAATTTTCCAGGCTAAAATATGCATTAAAAGTCTTAAGTTACTCCGTCTGAAATAAGGCCTAGAAAGTGAAAAGTGAAGTCAATATTCCAGAGAGAGAGAGAGAGAGAGAGAGAGAGAGAGAGAGCGAGCTAATTATGCATAATTCTGTAACAGAAAATAAGAGGTTTGTTATTTATTAATAAATCTGGTGAAGGTTATTTCAGTTATAAAATATACATATTTTTTAACAGATATCAAGTAGTTTATTTGGATTCTGAAGTTTAGTATTGTACTTAAGGAAAATGAAATATCTTTGAATTAATAAATGTTTGTTTTTATCCAATATAACTCACATAATTTTAAGAATATGCTGAGTAATACATGTGGCCGAACCATCCCATCCTACTGTCCAAACCATCACCACTGGTAGGGATGGTTTGGCCGATTTTTTCACTTGTGTTTCGTTAACTATAGCTTAAAGCTGAAAAGAGCTAAGAAGTTTATATTATCACCCTAAAGAGTCAAATGATGTGGCAACATTATAACATAAACCAGATTACACTCCTGCTAAAACCTGAATTTTCATAAGTATTTTTAAAAAAAATGTCTGAACCATCACCACCCTCCCCTACCAGGTGTTTAAAGGGTCACCTGTTTAGACCACTTCTAAGCTTAGGTGAGCACTTTTGGGGGGCATTTTCCAATGTTTCTCATAAAAGTGGAAGTTTTAGCAAAAAATAAAAAATAAATAAAATAAAATAAAATTCTGCCAGGATTCGGGGGTGGGTCAGTGGTGAGAAATCAGTTGGGACACAGCGGGCTATAAAGCAGAAAGCATTGTTGGAATTTAAAGATGTGACACCTCATCACTAGAAAGCATAATTGATGTTGTTCTGGTGGCATCTTGCTGTACCTAGCAGGTACTCATATGCATTAGGGATAAAAATATACATAGAGAGATTTGTGTTCACTTTACTTTTGCAAGACACATACAGACAGCTAGCAGTATGATGTTGAATAGATCACGGAGTTCCTTATCACCACACAGATCCTGACAGATTAAAAAATAAAAAATAAACAAATAAATAAAAATGTCCAACAGCCTGATCTGAATGGGAGTGGCTGAGAACCATAGTGGTGAACAGTATCTCAGGAGAGAAAGAATCAGAAACTTGTTACTGATGCGAATGACTCGAAATCATTGCACACTATCAAAATTATTCCACTCCTCTGAGAACCATTCTGTGCTAATGACCAGGTGTGATTCTCAAAAGAATATAATGAATCAGACGTTAATGAAAAGCTTTTTAGCAACGAGTCAAATGTAACACAAATAATTTGAAGTCGGAAAATTCTACTGAGGTAGTACCATCGAGAATTATAGATAAAGAGTACCATACACACGAGAAATAGTGCGAGAGCAAGTATCAGTGATAGTATTGGTCTTTGCTGCATTGAGTTGCATATACTACCGGCTAAACAAGATAGTTATGTTGGAAAAGTCCCAGTGCGGGGGTTCACAAACAGAAGACAGTGAATGAAGAGAAAAGTATAAGGTACTGTAAGGTTTGCAACATGATCAGAGATTATTTGTGATTACTTTGAAGCGTTGCTAGTGTACATAATGAACAACGATGCACCTCATATCATTCACTAGGTTGACCTATTATTTTTTACAACAACAAGCCAGAAGTGAAGGTCACATGGCAAGATCAGCTTAAATATTATCCGATGTTACATAAACTTTGTGGAATGATTCAAAATAAATAAGGATGAAAAGGTTCGATCTCATGAACAACCAGTCAAAGGTGGAGGTCAATGAATAAAGTCATCTCAAACTCTTTTGATATGAACTGAACATAAGTTCGTGGAAGGATTAAGGGTTAGGCAAGAATGAAGTAATTATATTCTAAGGGTAATTTGCCCGTGATCAAGATCACAGGGCCTTAGACCGGCTTTTGGGAATAGGTGTTGCATTGTCTGCATGCTCCTTGTTGTTGTTGTTGTTGTTTTTGTTATCAATCCTGCAAAGCAGGATGGTATAATTTTCGTCCGCTCGCCTTATACCGTTTGTGTGATTTAGCCTGTCTGTGCCTGTCTGTCTCTGCATCTGTGCCGTAACTTCCCCTATGCTATTTGATGGATTTGAATGAAATTTCCCAAATGAGTTAGTCTTGTTACTCCGAAGGTCATCCACTAGACACAATTTTCTAACCATGATTTTTATGTTGGTGCCCCCTGAGCTTATAAATAATTTTCAAAATTATGAAAGGAGGGCAGATAAGAGTTTTATATATTAGAATATGCTGTAAAGTGGACTCTCATCCGTAATGCATGAGTCCTCCCCCCTTCTTCCAAAAGTGAAAGTCGGAAATAAGTGAAGGTGAGCACATGGATGTTCTCGAAACTTCTCGACTCAGTTTGTTTGGCTATCGTCCACCTGTAGCAAGACGAGACGATATACGGTAGTTTATGTCTCTCTGTGTTTATATATATCTGTTTCCAAAATGTCTAAAAATATTGTGAACGATTTTTATCTAAACATTCAGGAAATAGCAATTATGTGAATGTGCAGAACACCATCAAAGACGATCAGATATCAGCTGCCATATATATATATCAGAGTGGAGTGAAAAAAAAAAAAAATCTAAAAAAGTGTTGGTACTAAGTGTTGACAAACATGTCCAAAAGAGAGAAAATGTCATTTTGGGGGCGTTTCCATCTTCTGTGTGCCAGTAACCCTCACTTTATTCCTCCAGAAGAGTCGTCAACTACGGGAAATTTTTAAAATACTGTTAATCAGAATTAACTGCTTTGGGATTGTGATTTCCAGCTAAAATTATGCACAAATGATATCAACTGTATAATATATTGGGCCTCATCCTAAATATTGTGTTCCTTTGTCTTGCAGGTATTGGTGGGATTTGTGTTACTGTTCATCATAGGCTTGTATATGCCAATGTCATCCGTATTGGTATGCAATAATGGAGACTATACCCTTTTTCAGGAAACATGAGGGAGAGAATTTTACAAAGCCTTTGCCAAAATCGGAACACGAGTGACCGTGTGAAGGATTAAGAGGTCCCCTCGGAATTCTGGACCTTCCTCCTTCCCTCTTCCATTTTCTTTCCTCTACACACACACACACACACACACACACACACACACACACACACACACAAATCCAAAACAATCCAAAGTTAGTCAGAGATTCAGTAGAGATAAACAAATCAATAGTAATCACTGGTATAGAAGAGCTTACTGAAAGAAGTATCAGAGGAAATCTGTAGTAAAGACATAGAGGAACACAAAAGGTTAAGGAAACATGAGAAAAGCAAGACAAGACCTCTAAAGGTGACTTTCCAGAGTGTAAACACTGTGGAAGAGATACTAAAAAATGCAAAGAATCTTAAGGAAAATGAGGAGTTCAAAAATGTATGGATAAAAAGATGCCTAACACAAGAGGAACTGGAATTACTGAAAGAGTAAAGGGAGGAAGCAAAAACAAAAAATGAGAGAAGATCAGAAGAGGAGAAGAAGAATTTTTTTACAAAGTAATAGGATTGCAGGTACGAAAGTGGTACACAAACAGGATGGAAGAAAAAGGAGGAAGGTAGTAGAACCATGTCATGACAAGTATATAAACAAGATGATAAAGTTGATGTACTCAAATGTGGATGGAATGGTATCTAAATTACTAGAGATGAATGATTACGTCAGAGAAAATGAACCACAAATAATATGCCTAACTGAAACAAAATTAATACCAAGGATATCCAATGACATACTAAACTTAGAGGAATACAATATATGGAGAAGAGACAGAAATTTAAAAAAAGGAGGAGGAATTATAATATTAACTAAGAAAAAATCTAAAAGTCAAGGAAATAAAACTAGATATACCATCACAAGTAGAACTGATTGCAGTAGAGATCGACACATCTGAAGGTAAAGTAATTGTAGCCAATTTGTACATGCCACCCAGATCAAACACATGGGAAAGAGACGAATATGAGGACCTGGCAGAGAGTACAATTCAGAGTGTAAGATCATTGCTACATAAAATGGAAGAGAAATCGGAAAGAATTATACTAACTGGGGACTTCAATACAAATATAAATTGGAATACTCTAGATATAAATAGCCAAGAAAGCTGTTGGGATCAAAAGCTCCTGGATCTCGTACAAGAGTTTTTCTTAACGCAACATGTGAGGGAAACCACCAGAAAAAGAGGACTAGATTTACCTTCAGTGCTAGATCTAATATTTACAAGGCAAGAAAATGATATTGACAGTTTAATATATCACCCTCCACTCGGCAAAAGCGATCATGCAGTACTAAATTATAACTTCAGGATAGCATATGACATAGTAAACAGCAATGACAGTTACAAAAAGAACCTAAACTATAAAAAGGGAAATTATCAAGACCTAAAGAAGTATTTCTTAGAAGTTGATTGGGAAAATGAGCTTAGAGGACAAGATTTAAATGCTGTATATAAAAATTTTTGTGAATTTTATGAAATAGGAGTCCAGAAGTACATCCCACAGCACAAAGAAGTAGATAAGAATATATTGAAATGGTTCAATACAGAATGTAAAAAATCAAAAGAAAGAAGAGATTTATTGTGGAATAGATACAGAAGACACAATAGTGAAAGGGCGTATAATAATTACAAACAGGCAAGAAACGACTATACAAGAATAAGGAGGGAAGCCCAAAAACAGTTTGAGGAGGATATAATAAATAAAAGTAGTGATCAACCAAAGCTGTTTTATGCTATATCAGAAGCAAAACCAAAGTAAAAGATATAATACAATCCATTACGGACGAGGGAATCACTTATACACAAGAGAAAGATATTTGTCAAGCACTAAATAAGAATTTCCAATTAGTTTTTACAGAAGAAAAAAATTTTGAGAGGGACTATGTGGAACACGCATGTCCACACATACTACCAGATATACAAATAGCAGAAAAAGTAATACAGGAGGAGTTAAGTAGATTAGACAGAGGAAAAGCAAGTGGTCCTGATGAAATTTCATGTTGAGTATTACGAGAATGTGCAAAGGAGTTATGTAAACCATTATTTTTAATTTTCAAGAAATCCTTGAGTCAAGGAAAACTACCTGATATTTGGAAAAAAGCAAATATTGTCCCCTTATTCAAGAAAGGAAATAGACAAAATCCATTCAACTACCGACCAGTATCACTGACCAGTGTTGTAAGCAAGGTATTAGAAAAACTTATAAGAAAAGCTTGGGTAAATCATCTAGAAGAACACAGTGTGATAACAGAAAGACAGTTTGGTTTCAGAACAGGAAAATCATGTGTTACTAATCTGTTGAGCTACTATGACAGAGTAACAAACACAATACAAGAAAGGGAAGGATGGGTGGACAGTATCTATTTAGATTACAAGAAAGCTTTTGACACAGTACCACACCAAAGACTTTTATGGAAACTGTACCATCAAGGAGGAATTCGAGGCAAACTGTTTTGTTGGATGCAAGACTTTCTCATAAAAAGAGAAATGAAGACAGTACTAAGAGGAAACTACTCATCATGGAAAGAAGTGACTAGTAGAGTACCACAGGGTTCAGTGCTGGCACCAATCATGTTTTTAGTGTATATAAATGATATAAACAGTAACACTGGAAATGAGAGCTATCTGAATATGTTTGCAGATGATGCAAAAATACAAAGGAGAATTACTAGCACAGACTCTTGTAGGGAGCTACAAGAAGAATTAAATATACTTCATGAATGGAGTAGTACATGGCAAATGGAATTCAATGTGGACATGTGTCATGTAATCAAGTTTGGTAAAAGTGGAAAAAGACCTGATTGGGATTATAAGTTAGGAAATAAAACCCTATACACATCAGAAAGAGAGAAAGACCTAGGTGTGATTATCAATAACAGACTATCTCCGGCTGACCACATCA
Source organism: Coenobita brevimanus (assembly GCF_032717465.1). Lineage (NCBI taxonomy): Eukaryota > Metazoa > Arthropoda > Malacostraca > Decapoda > Coenobitidae > Coenobita > Coenobita brevimanus. Next base: position 14,092,126 of record NC_136956.1, read on the forward strand.
GCGAGAAGGTACGGAACATGTATACACTGCTTGCAAATATGAGAATAGCATTCACATACATAAATGAAGACATGCTAAGAAGGATAATAACATCATTCATTAGACCAACCCTGGAATATGCATCAGTAGTCTGGAGTCCTCATCTCAAAAAGCACATAGACAAGATTGAAAAAGTTCAAAGGGCCGCTACAAGATGGATACCAAGCTTAAGGGACCTAAGCTACGAAGAAAGACTAAATAAACTGAATCTACCAACACCACAGGAGAGAAGGAAAATAGGTGACATGATAATGCTATATAAATGCATATCAGGAAAGGAGAAAATAGATATAAATGATTACTTAACATATGGAGAAGCATCAGCAAGAGGACACTGCAAAAAACTGCATAAGAAGAGAGGTGATAAAGACGTAAGGAAATTCAGTTTCCCAAACAGAGCAATTGATCAATGGAATGCACTACCGAATGAAATAGTGTGTGCCAAAACAATTCACAAATTTAACGATATGTACGATAAATATGGTTTAAGACACGGGACAGTACGAGCTTGACTCATTCCTGTAAAGATACAATTAGGTAAGAACAATTAGGTAAGAACACACACACACACACACACACACACACACACACACACACACACACACACACACACACACACACACACACACACACACACACGACGCTTAAATAATAAAACAATGTGTAGCCTCTATTTATCTGTCAGTGTCCAGATATCGGTCCATATGAGGAGGGATGGAGGATGGGAGTGGCCCGGGTCGGAATGTGGGGAGAGTTTGGGTAAGGAAGCAAATGAAATCGCCATGAAAGATGAAGAAAAATTATTTTATTTTATTTTATTGTTTTATTACTCTTCTTTATGAAAAAACATAAACTGATTTACAATAGTATTACTGATCGAAGGATCAACAGTAGCATTTCCTTTATAAATATTCATTATATTCTAAAATTTACATTGAATATACAATCTCTCTCTCTCTCTCTATCACTCGATATTCATGTCTCCCTCATCTAAACCTTCTTCTTCACTGGTGGGATCCCCCTCCCCCCATCCCGTTAATCCGATCCCTCCTCTTCCCTAGGCTACTCAGCTATCACTATGAAAAAACATACACACACACACACACACACACACACACACACACACACGACGCTTAAGTAATAAAACAATGTGAAGCCTCTATTTATCTATCAGTGCCCAGCAGGGGCGCACCAAGGAATTTTCTAAGGGGGGGGCCCCATTTACCAGTTTCCTGAAGTTTACATATAAGTTTTATAGTTCTAAGTTGTATATATATATATATATATATATATATATATATATATATATATATATATATATATATATATATATATGTATATATATATATATATATATATATATATATATATATATATATATATATATATATATATATATATATATGTATATATATATATATATATATATATATATATATATATATATATATATATATATATATATATATATATATATATATTCTGATAGAATGATAGATTTTTTGGTAGGTCGTCAGTTATTTTTCTGTACTCGAGTTCAAGTACGATTACATTACGGTATCACGAACCCAAGTACGAGTACAAGTACTCTGTTTTATAGCTGAACACGAGTCCAAGTACGAGTACATTTGTGCACTTGAATCCAAGTACGAGTACATTTTACTGATTTAACCTCAATTGCTTTCAGCAGTTTATTGTGTGTATGTAGGTATATAATGTCCAGGCAGCTGTTTTTCGCTCCTTGCAATTAATACCAAGGTGCTAACATATTAAAAGTAGCTTATCAGGAGTTAGTGGGCGTGGCTGTAATACCACTTGACCTCATTGACTCACCAACCCAGGCCACCTGGCCTCTCCAAGGACACACCATTGTTACCCTCACCACTTTTATATATCATGGTTGTACCCGAAAGTACTCGTAAAATTGTCGAGTACTTTGAGTCCGAGTACAAATACAAGTACAAGTACTACAGAAATTTTAAACCCGAGTACAAGTACAAGTACAAGTATATACATTATATTGTGTACTTAAGTACGAGTACGAGTACGAGTCCATGTACTCGGACCCACGCCTGACCACAACATAACACAACAACACAACATAACACAACACAACATAACACAACAACATAACACAACAACATAACACAACACAACACAACGTGCGACACCACAGCACAACACAACACAAAGTGCGACACTACAACTGAACACAACACAGCGTGCGACACCACGACACAACACAACACAACACAGCGCACGATTCAGTACAACACAACACAACGTGCGACACCACACCACAACATAACACAACACAACACAATACAACACAACGTGCGACACAACAACACAACACAACACAACGTGCGACACCACAACACAACACAACACAACGTGCGACACCACAACACAACACAACACAACGTGCGACACCACAACACAACACAACACCACACTACACCAACACATAACATGAATGCACCAAGCTATATTGCTTATAAAGGTATCTATATTTTGATGACATGTATAATAAGTACGTACCTTGTAAGTCCGTTGATGAAATGAGAATATGGATATCCAGCTCTGATTGAAGCAAGAGGAAAACTGCAGACAACTCTGTCTTGTCATCTAACAGGAGTCAGTCAGGTGCTCTGACCTGAGATTCCAACTTACAGATTCTTGATGACAGGCGAATCAAGCTCAAAAAAAAAAAAAAAAGTAAAATAAAAGGAATAATATGCTATTAAATCTAAATATACAACGAATAACTGGTCCAATATTTTTCGTTTATTTTTAACGCTTTGTAACTCAAAAAAAAAAAGAAAAAAATTGCATCCAAAAACAGGAACCACAGTTCATATTGGCCTGTGAGCATAGCGGGTCACTTATACCCATTCATTCATTGTGTGTGTGTGTGTGTGTGTGTGTGTGTGTGTGTGTGTGTGTGTGTGTGTGTGTGTGTGTGTGTGTGTGTGTGTGTGTGTGTGTGTGTGTGTGTGTGTGTGTGTGTGTGTGTGTGTGTGTGTGTGTGTGTGTGCCTCTTGCCCTCAGGCCTTGTCCCTGGCCAGCCTGTATTCCCACAGGTCGTTAAATCAGATGCCTTCGGCCTTTGACAGTGACTTTGGAGTAAAATAGACGATATTCTACCCTCGTTCTTCCTGAGACAGACTATAGGAAGAATGTAATAAAGGTCAAGGTACTACATGGTGGTCAGACATTCAGCAGCATTGAAAGTTTCCCACCAGGCATCCTCCTAACTAAGAGGCAAGTCACTGAGAGAGTTTTGCACTCCAAGAACTTCAGGACGGTCAACATCTCTGATAGTGTCACAAACGAGCTTCATGATAGATGGGTATAGTTTAATGTTGACCCTTTTCATCAGTTGACAATACTGAAGAAGATCCAGAAACTAATATCATCATCACCCGACAGATGGCCCAAGAAGATATGAGAAGGAATGTTTTTGACTAATGAACCAAAGTTTATGAAGGACATTGATGATCTGTTCGACATATTTTGTTAGGATGAAAACCAATGGAAGAATTAGGAGAAGGACTACAGTACAAACTGAGGATGACTGAAGAAGACTTCACCTTCTATGAAGATCAGAAGAGTCCTCCGCATCAGTTGATGCCAGGATGTTATAGTGCCATTGACTCCATCTGATGAAACATTAATCTGCATAGTGTCGTGCACCTGCATCTACATTTTTTTTTTTTAATGAGTCCGACTCTGGGCAAAGGGTTCAGGGCCTATATCTCGGGGGCAGTAGCCTATCCCAAGGCCCAGTAGTCATCCTACACCTCCACATGTCACCACTTCGGCGCTAACACCCACCGTCTATATTGAATACATGCTAGGGCTGTCTCATACAGGACTGGTGTATTGTTATTAGCGGGGGTATTTGTACGACATGTCGGAGTGTCATCTGGTAGATCAGGAAAGTCTGCTTTTCATGACATTGAAATCCTTAAACTGTTCTCTGCCCCAGTCGGGATTCGAACCTGGGTCCATCAGGACTGCAGGCCGCCTCTCTACCGATTCAGCCACTACCTTCCCCATTCTTGCATCTGAACCCTTGACAACTGCGTCTGGATCTGCTCTGACATCTGCCCTCTCCTTAAGCTACCAACCACCCAGATCTGGTTACTTGTCTGACGATTCACTATGTACAACGGCAACGGAAACGTCAGTAATTTCAGAATTCACACTAGATGCTACTGCACAATGCAGCAAGCAGAATCAGAGGGAGTGGAAGAACCTGGCTATGATGTGAGTGATAACAGGTGTCTGACAGAGCTGCTGCTGCAATTGCTAATAGCATGTTAAAAGACATGGACATCATATCTGAATATGATAGAAGACATGTCATCAACAGCAGCAAGTTGCACATGCAACGTGATAAATATAGGGAGCATATACAAAGAGAAGAACAAGTAAATTTCAAGCTTGTTGACAGCGTTTATGTGGATGGGCGAGAAGACGCTACACTGATGATGTTGGAAGGAACAAATGAGAAGAAGTACAGGACAGTTCATTTGGATGAACATTACACAATAGTTGGGGAACCTGGTAGTTATTATTTAATGTACCTACCGCCCAGTGATGGAAGAGGTCGGACAATCACTCAGACTGTTTATGATGCCATTAAAGGCACCGAGTTGGAAGCTACATTGGCAGCTGTTGGCACTGATGGAACAGCTACTATGACAGGATGGCATAATGGTTACATACAGGCTCTTGAGAAGATGATGAAGAAGCCACTACAGTGGGTTATTTGTCTACTGCATACAAATGAACTGCCATTGCGACATGTATCTGCCTACATCGACGGCACCACAAACAGTCCAGACAGCTTTGCTGGCCCATTGGTAAACAACTGAATGGTACAGTGTCTGATTCGGCAGTTGTGGGGTTCCAAAGTGTGCCCAATCCAATCTTCCCTGAATTACCTGAGCTGCTGTTGATGATCTGAGCACAGACCAACACTACGGCTACAGAATCTGCAGAGCTGTGATTTCAGGATTGGTGGACAATGACCTACGGCTCCTTGAAGTCGGTCCAGTTGTACACTCACGATGGTTGACTCTTGGATGCCGAATCCTATGGCACTATATGTTAGTTGAGGAGCCCTCTGTTGGTCTGGTTCTACCTTGTAGAGTTTTGTATCGGTGTACTTTCCTACATGGTTCTGCATCAAGTGCAACTGCAGGCTGACTGATGGCGCGAGGAACTATCATCAACTTGCCCGTCAGATTGCAATATTGCCAAATGCAGAGGTCAAGGATGTTGCTCTAAGAGTCATCAGGAGGAATTCATTCTTCTCGCATCCCGAGAACGTCCTGCTGGCTATGCTTGGCAACGATAATGAAGAGATTCACAGAGAAGCAACGGAACTCATAAAACCTCTTTGGAACAAGGGCCTGGAATCTGAAGAGGTTAGGACTTTCAACATGCCAGAGATAGACGTCGAAGCTGACTCATATCACCACATTAAAACATGAACTCACCATACATACAACAACCACCTGCCATCAGGAGTTTTTCAGACTCAGACATTGAGAAATCCAGCACCAACCACTCAAACTCGAGCAACCATTCATAATCAGTCGGTTGAGCGGCATGTTAAGCTAGTGACAGAAGCTTCAGCAAATGTGGCTGGGTTAGAAAGACAGATTCATCCGTCCAAGAATCAAATCACAAAAACTTATGAAGAAATTTAAAATGAAGAATCAGTTTGTATGAAAACTATGTCATCTGACATAGTGTCGATGTTCCTCAAATAAATCACAGATTCCCAGCAAACATGGGTGTCAATTTCCATTTGTCATGTATGTATTATAGTATGACTAGTTAGAAGTTGAAAGAAAACATCAATTTCATCGCAGAACTCGCTGTACTATTGGAACCACAAGCATAAATTTATCACCAGAGAACAAATGTACCCATAATCATCAAAAGCAGACCTTCTGTAGGAAAAAAAGTGAGGGTTCCTGGCACATAGAAGAAGGCAACGCCCCCCCAAATGTTTTTTTCTCTAGTTTTGACATGTTTGTCAATGTTTAGTACCTACCTTTAATAAAATTTAAGAAATAAATTTTTTCACTCCATCCTAAAATGTAATTTAATATGAAGTGGGATTTTGTGAAACACTTTGACTGAATTCTGTGGATTTTACGAATTTTTATCGCCCCCCTTCAGCAAGGCGAGGCGATGGTTTTTGTCACTGTGTCTCTGAGTTCTCCTATGTGTGTGTATATGTTTCCTAAATATCTCGTCTTCAAATCTGGTTTGAACGTAGCTTGTACCTTAGCCAACAACATACTTTGGTGGGCGATTAGCATTCTGCCAGAAATGGTTTTGTTTCATTCCATTATGGATTTGCATGATTATTCATAGATTTCGAGTAGCTTAGCTTTCATCATGCCATGGTGCCGCGAAAGTGGTACGTGGCTCCTATCAAGGAGTTCTGGGTTCGATTCCTGACTAGAGTGTTATAAACTTCCCAGATCTATCTAACTATCTTTTTATCTATCTCTTGCCAGACGCCTTAATCCAGTAAAGGGTGGCCACAAAGAAATCGCCACTATTTCACTGCTCTCCCCCCAAATTACACCTTCCTCTCATATACTTCTCCATTCCATCCCTGAATCTTATCCTCGGCCTCCCTCTCCCTCTCGCCCCCTCCACCTCACTCACATACACTCTCCTCGTTAGACTCTTGCTCTCCATCCTCTCCATATGACCAAACCTCCTACTTTCTCTATACTCATTTCAAAGCCAAAGGTGGCTGTTGTGTATATATACGCAACAACTTATCTTGCTCTCGTGTTCCTGAACTTGATTCTTCCGAATTCTCTACAATCTGGCTTCGGCTTTCCTGTCATTCTCTGACTAAATATATCTGTGCTGTTTACTTATCTCCTAATTCTACTGACTATCAAAAATTCTTTGACTATCTTACTTCTACGATGGAACACATTCTATCCATTTCTCCTTTCTCTGAAATCTCCATTCTAGGAGATTTCAATGTTCACCACCACCTTTGGCTCTCCTCTCCTTTCACTGATCCACCTGGTGAACAAGCCTACACCTTTTCTATCCTTAATGACCTAGAGCAGCTTGTACAGCACCCTACCCGTATCCCTGATCGCCTTGGAGAGAGTTCCAACATACTTGACCTCTTCCTTACAACTAATTCTTCTGCTTACACTGTTAATCTTTTCTCTCCGTTGGGCTCCTCCGATCACAACCTTATCACCTTAACCTGTCCTATTGCTCCAGTACAGCCTGTGGACCCTCCAAAGAAACGTCGCCTGTGGCACTTTGGAGCTGCGGACTGGGAGGCCCTCAGGCAGTACGTCTTTGATTTTCCCTGGAATGATTATTGCTTCCGTGGCCGGGAGCCATCTGGGTGTGCCTTGCGCATTACGGAGGTTATTCTTTCGGGCATGGAAGCATACATTTCTTTCTCATATCCTTTGACTAATGCACGAAAGCCTTGGTTTAATCACGCTTGTTCTAATGCTGTCCGCAACAAGGAGAGGGCTTATAAAAGGTACCGGAGCCAACCCACCCCTGAATCACATCTTTTATATGTTTCTGCCCGGAATCATGCTAAGTCTGTTCTTCACCCTGCTAAAAATAATTTAATCCGTACTAAGTGCTCTCAACTCTCTAACTCGAATTCTTCCCGCTCCTTCTAGCACCTTGCCAAAAACCTTTCTAACAACTTTACCTCATCATCCTTCCCTCCTCTTTTCTACTCTGATGGCTCTGTAGCTATTTCTTCTACTGATAAAGCAGATCTCTTAGCTCAGACTTTCTCCTCCAATTCCACCTTAGACGATTCCGGTGCTGTTCCTCCATCACTTCCCCCCTCTGACTTCTTCATGGCTGACATTAAAATTTCTTCAGCTGATGTATTTTCTGCTGTCACAGGCCTCAATACTAATAAGGCATATGGGCCTAATGAAGTCCCTCCTGTTGTTCTCAAGAACTGTGCTTCTGTGCTTACACCCTGCCTAGGCAAACTCTTTCACCTTTGTCTGTCAATTTGTACCTTTCCTTCTTGCTGGAAGTTTGCTCTCATTCAGCCAGTCCCAAAGAAGGGTGATCATTCCCAACCCTCTAACTATCGCCCAATTGCTTTAACATCCTGTATCTCAAAAGTTTTCGAGTCTGTTCTAAATAGAAAAATTTTAAAGCATCTTTCCTATCACAACCTTCTTTCTGATCATCAGTATGGGTTCCGACAGGGACGCTCCACCGGCGATCTTCTCACCTACCTTTCAGACTCCTGGTCATCCTCCTTTCGGGACTTTGGCGAAAGCTTTCCCATTGCACTTGACATCTCTAAGGCTTTCGATCGATTCTGGCATAAATCTTTAATTTCCAAACATCCCTCTTACGGTTTCTATCCTTCTATCTGTGCCTTCATCTCTAGCTTCCTTTCTGGTCGTTCTATAGCCGCTGTTGTAGACGGCCATCGTTCTTCTCCTAGATCTATTAACAGTGGTGTTCCTCAGGGCTCTGTCCTATCACCAACTCTCTTCCTTTTATTCATCAATAACCTTCTAAGCTGTACATCTAACCCTATCCACTCATACGCTGATGACTCCACCCTTCACCTTTCCATTCGATTCCCGCAACGTCCATCTCAGCAGTTACTTCAACAATCAAGGGATGAGGCTATGACACACCTAATGTCTGACTTGGCTCATATCTCTAACTGGGGTAAAAATAATCTTGTTGTTTTTAATGCATCAAAGACTCAGTTTTTGCACCTATCAACCCAACAAAATCTTCCACAGGTATACCCACTAATGTTTGATAATATTCAGCTTAATCCTGCATCATCCTTGAACATGCTTGGGGTTTCATTTACTCGGTAGTTGTCTTGGAAAGATCATATTACATCTCTTGTAAAATCTGCCTCCAAACGATTGGGTGTGCTAAGCCGACTCCGTTCCTTCTTTACCCCTGCACAATTGTTGACTCTATACAAGGGTTTTATCCGCCCCTGTGTAGTGTACAACTCTCATGTGTGGGGAGGCTCCCCACATACAGCTCTTCTCAACAGGGTGGAGTCAAAGGATTTTCGCCTCATTAACTCTCCTCCTCTTACTGACTCCCTTCAACCTTTGTCTCTTCGCCGCACTGATGCACCTTTATCTCTTTTCTATCGCTACTTCAATGGTCACTGCTCCTCTGAACTGTCTGCATGTATTCCTCCACCCCTACGACGGGCGCATAGCACCCGTCTAGCAGCAAACTCTCATCCCTTTTCTGTCCAACTCTCTAATGCAAGAGTTAACCGTTACTCCCAGTCCTTCATCTATGCAACAGGTCAGCTCTGGAACTGTCTCCCTCTGTCTGTATTTCCTACTTCTTATGATCTGCAGTTTTTCAAACGCAGTGTGTCCAAGCATCTGGAAATGATCGGATCTTGAATTTGGCTCTCTCTTATATTTTGTTTTTCTCTTGGAAGGAATAGTTTTGCAGGCTCGTTGGCTTTGGTTCCTTCTTCCTCACATAAAAAAAAAAAAAAAAAAAACACCTCAGTGTATTTCTCCTAACGCTTTCTGTCACATCCACATCCACACTACAACCCTCTTTCACTTCCTCATTTGTCAGTCTGTCTCTCCATTGAACTTCAAGCGCTCCTTTCAAATAACTAATTTCCTCCGCTCTCTTGACTTCTGTCCTTCCAGCAAGGTCTAAACTTCCATACATAAGAGTTGGTATCACAATACGATCATGCAGCGACTATATAACTTCCATGCTCATTTTCCTAAATATTTCTTTTCACTGCTTTCACAGAACCAGGAACCTTTATTCCTTGTTGTACCCTTTCAAGGACTTCATCCTCTAAACTTCCATCCTTGCTCATCACACTACATATAATCACACCCACACCCACCCAAACACTCCCACACCCCCACCCACCCACCCATCCACCCACACACACACACACACACACACACACACACACACACATATATATATATATATATATATATATATATATATATATATATATATATATATATGTGTGTGTGTGTGTGTGTGTGTGTGTGTGTGTGTGTGTGTGTTCTTACCTAATTGTTCTTACCTAACTGTATCTTTACAAGAATGATTCATGCTCATATTTTCCCGTATTTTCATCCATTGTTATCATACATGTCTTTAAATTTATGAATTGTTTTGGCACACACTATTTCTTTCGGTAGTGGATTCCACTAATTAGCTATTCTATTGGGAAACTGAATTTCCTTACGTCTTTATCACCTCTCTTTTTGTACAGTTTTCTGCAGTGTCCTCTTAATGTTGCGTCCCCATAGGTTATATACTCATTTACGTCTATTTAGTCCTTTCCCGCGATGCATTTATATAACATAATCATGTCTCCATTTTTTCTTCTCTCCTGTTATGTTAGTATTTTCAGTCATTCGAGTTTTTCTTCATAGCTTAGGTCCCTTAAACATGATGCCCATCTTGCATTGGCCCTTTGTTCTTTTTCAATCTTATCTATGTGTTTTTTGAAATGCGGATTCCAGACTACTGATGCATATCCGGATTTGATCTGATGAATGATGTTATCTTTCTTAGCATGTCTTCATTTATATACAGTATGTGATTGCTACACTCATATTAGCAAGCAGTGTGTACATGTTCCTTACTTTTTCAATATGTGGTCAGCCGGTGATAGTCTGTTATTGATAACACTGTTTAACAGCGGAAAAAAAAAAGTGTACACAAGAGTGACATTTCTTAAGGCAGTTTTATACGCAGATCACAAAAACGACACCCAATTTTGTGTGTGACCCACCAATTTCTTGTAAATGATCCATCTATATGTAACGCTATTTACCCCAATGTACCTTGTGTGCTAAGTCACGAATTGTTCTTATCTCGCGTGCGTCATTATCGTTTTGTGCACAGTTCTAATTCGATTTAGACCATCTCATTTTTATTTCTTTTTAGTGGTGACATTGAGAATGCAAGAATTCTCCAGACAGCTTTTGATGTATATGCGGATTGCTGACACTGAAACAATATAAATGACACTTGACTCCACACGTGAAGAAACTATTTGAGCTGTATTTCGATTGTAAAATTAGTGATCAGGACAAACGATGGGCACCTCATTCTGTGTCAGGTGCACAAATTCACTTTCGGCATGGGTCAAAGGCATCGGTCCTGGTCTCACATTTGGTGAGGCAGTGGTCTGGAGAGAGCAGAAGGACCATTCAACTGACTGCTATTTCTGTATAACAGATATCACAGGTATGTATTCTTCCCTCTATGTTCCCTGTTAGAATTTTCTCACAAGACATCTCATTATTTTTTTTCTAAATAAAAAATAAGTGATATGTGCTTCTCTTTTCTCACTACAGGTCGCAACCGGAAGGGCAAAAAAGCTATTGTCTGCTCAGATCTTCAGGCTGCTATTCACCCAATCAGACATTCGAGTAATGTACCTGTTCCTCAGCCAGCATCTGAAATACCAAGCGATGACACAGACGGCTCAGAGGAGCCAGGATCACATGGTTCCACGTATAAGCACGACCTGAATCTGACAAGAAGTCGCATCTCATCACCCAGCCTGAACTCAATGATTTGGTCCGTGATCTAATCCTTATTAAATTACAACAGAGCGAACTCCTAGCCTCCCGTCTGCAAGACTGGAATCTGTTGGATAAAGCTGCATGGATTACAACATTCAGGAAGCGCTCGTCAGATCTGCAGCAATTCTACTCAATGGAAAACAACCTTTGTTTTTGCAGTGATATTAGAGGACTCTTTGATGCTCTTGAATTGAGTTATAAACTAAGCCACTGGAGGCTGTTTATTGACGCATCTCTTTCCAGCATTAAAGATGTTTTACTGCACTATGGAAACACCATGTCCTCCGTTCCAGTTGCTCACTCAGTCATTTTAAGAGGGACATATGAAAATCTTTCTTTCATTTTAGATCGCATAAATTACAGTGAATATGAATGGTTTATTTGTGCAGATTTGAAAGTTGTGGCCATTCTTAATGGATTACAAACTGGCTGAACAAAATTTATGTGCTTTCTGTGCAAGTGGGACAGCCAAGCAAGATCAGAACATTATGTACACTGGGCATGGCCACCTCGGGATTCATTGATATCCGAACCCCAGTGTTATTCATGAACCACTAGTAAAAGAAAAGATCAATCTGCCACCTCTGCATATAAAACTGGGCTTAATGAAACAGTTTGTCAGAGATCTGCAGCATCAAAAGCCATGTTTCCAGTACCTCAAGGAGAAATTTCACAAAATAAGTGATGCTAAAATTAAAGAAGGCATATTTGATTAGTAGGCATATTACGGGAAAATGTGACGTGATACGGGTATTTGGCTATCAGATTCAGATTCAGCTCACTTGAACTGATAATAAAATACGAAAGAGGAGTATGTTTTTTTTTTTCTCCACCCTGAAATTTGTTATACAGTGTAATCACTCCTAAATCCTTTTCCCTTTCTGATGTGTGTAGGGTTAAACATGTAGGGATGTATGGTATGTAGGAGGACTACTGGGCCTTGATAGCAGGCTGTGAAGCCTATGCCCAGAATCGAACACATAAGAAAAAAAAAAAAAACTTATAGTCCCGGTCTGGTCTTTTTTCACTTTTACCAAATTTTATTACATGACATTTGTCCACATTAAAGTCCATTTGCCAACTATTTATCCATTCATAAAGCTTGTGTAATTCCACTGGTAGATCTATACAAGAGTCTGTATTCGTAATTTCCCTTAAAATTTTTGCATCATCAACACGCATATTTAGGTAGCTTTCATTTCCAATGCTGCTGCCTATATCATTTATATAGCCTATACTAAAAACATAATTGGTGCCAGCACCGAGCCCTGTGGAACTCCACTTGTCACTTCTTTCCATGATGAGTAATTTCTCCATAGCACTGTTCTCATTTCCCTTTTACTGAGAAAATCTTGCATTCAATCGTACAGATTACCTTGGATTCCTCCTTGATGGTAGTTTTCATAAAAGTCTTTTGTTTGGTACTCTGTCAAATTCCTTACTGAAATCCAAATATATGCTATTTACCCAGCCATCACCTTTCTGTATTATTTCTGCAACTCTCTCTTAGTATCTTAATAGGTTAGTAACATATGATTTTCCCTTTCTAAAATCAAATTGTCTTTCTGTTATCATATTGTGTTTTTCCGGGTGATTGACCCAAACTTATCGTACAAATTTTTCTAACAAATTGCACACGACGCTGGTCAGCGATACTTGTTGGTAATTATGTGGATTTTGTCTAGTTCCTTTCTTGAAAAGTGTGTGTGTGTGTGTGTGTGTGTGTGTGTGTGTGTGTGTGTGTGTGTGTGTGTGTGTGTGTGTGTGTGTGTGTGTGTGTGTGTGTGTGTGTGTGTGTGTGTGTGTGTGTGTGTGTTTTAGAGCGAATTTGGATAACCAGTGATATCGTGCAATCTCCAGTCAATTCCTGAAATGGGTGTGAATTGGGCTGGATTAATTTATGCTACGTTTATATAGGATTCGGTTCGATTAGTCTTGGATAATCTAGGACAAACTCAAGTTAGGTTAAGCTAAGTTAGTTAGATTAGGTTAGGTGTATTTAGGTGAACACTTAATATTACTTAACATTCATTTAAATTAATCTAACCAACCTAACCTAATCTAAGCTTAATCTAGATTATCCCAGCCTAACCTACCCACAGCCTAAATTAACCTAGCCTAAATTAATCCATCTCAGTTCACACTTACTTTATCAATTATCTAGGGACTTCATGAAATCATTGATTACTATGCATTGTAACATATATACTCGTGTTAAAAAAACCCTTGACGTCAGTCGTAGATAAATGCAAAGTCGTACAGTGGTTTTCTGATAATGTATTAAGCACAGCTTTATAATCTCCACACAGCCGTATAATCACCACTCTTACTCGTTCCCAGACTGTTGGTAACTGCTAGAGAGAGAGCCGGCTAGGGCTGGCACTCCCTTAAACTCAGAGTTCAGCAGAATTTGAATCAGGCCAGACCTTAGTAAACGATCAGTGACGCCCTACTTAGATTACACTTACAATACACTTACATGCTATACTTACATACTACTTATTATTACAGATGGTTAAAAACAATTTTCCCCTGCGTTAAAAAAAGCATGTCTCCTAACACAGCTGTGGAAGCATTAAACTATAGTGTGGCAAGAGTGTAACTGGACAGATTATACTGTCAACTGTGGACTACATGGGAGTATAATAATAAAAGGGGAATTATATTATAATGTAAGAAGCTGCATGTAATAAAGAAGAAATATATATATATATATATATATATATATATATATATATATATATATATATATATATATATATATATATATCGTTTCGTTTCGTTTCGTTTTTAAAGGCTCCAACATGCTTGCATGTGTCGGCCTTGGTCACCTAATGGCGGCTCTCCACGCTGCACGATCCATTGCAGCCTCCCTGTTCAGTCCCTTAACCCTAAGGTCACACTTAATGACCTCGTCCCATGTCTTTCTCGGTCTACCCCTCACAACCCCACCCCCAATATTAACACTTCTCACCTTCCTCACCCAATTATCATCCCCCATCCTCTCCACATGTCCAAACCATCTCAATCTACCTCTCCTCATCACAACACCAATACACTCCAGTCCCATCCTACCTCTCAACTCTTCCATTGTAAACCCAGCCCCTCCAGGCCTTGGACGAAGGGACGCACTGCACATCCACCTAATCATTGTCATTTCTGTATGTCTGAGCTGGCGAATGTCTTCCTCCTTCACTGCCCAGGTCTCACTGCCATACAGCATTACACTCCTAACACATGCTGCATACAAAGACCCCTTAGCACGTAGGGAGAGCCCTCTCAATGTCAGGAGAGGCAAGAGCTCCCTGAACTTCTTCCAACCACTTCTCACCCTAGCCACAGAGCTAGCTCCAGCCCCACCTCCAGCACACAACATGTCTCCCAAATAACAAAACTCTTCCACACACTCAAGAGATTCACCAGCAAGTTCAATCCTTTCACGTCTGACGATCTCCACCTGCTCACCCTGGCACGCCGTACACATAAAATCAGCATTATCTCGCAGTCTACCTCTGATACCACTACATCTCCTATGCACCCATTTATCACACACACTGCACAAGATGGAATTACTTCCCACGCCCTTGTGGCAAACTGCACATGGCCACTCTCCCTCGTCTTTGACAGTACCGCCACCAACCCTAGATATCATCACTTTTGTTTTATCTGCATTTACCCTTAAACCCTTTTGCCCCATACCATCTCTCCACTTCCTAAACCTTTCCCCCGCCTCCCTTTCATTCTCTGCAGTCAACACCAAATCATCAGCATACAACAACTCCCACGGGAGTCCGTTTCTAAAGTCACGTGAAAGGGCTTCAAGTACCATGATAAACAACATGGAACTCAAGACTGACCCCTGATGCACACCAACATTCACGGAAAACTCATCACTCAAATCTCCATTCACTCTCACCTGGGCGTGAGCACCCACATACATGGCCATAACCACCCTAACCAGCCACTCCTCCAAGCCAAGCTCTCTCATTGCCCACTTCACCACCTCTCTAGGGACTCTGTCAAAGGTCTTTTCCAAATCAACAAAAACAAAATAAAGATCCCTTCTCCTACCAATATATTTTTCCTGAAGCTGTCGAACAATGACTATGGCATCAGTGGTCCCCCTACCTGGCATAAAGGCAAACTGCATCTCATCAATATTCACTCTTTCTCTAATCATACCTTCTAAAACTCTCTCCATTACCTTCATTATCTGATCTAAAAGCTTTATACCTCTATAATTTCCTCTTTCCAGGGCATCACCCTTCCCTTTATACACATTTACAATTACACTCTTCAGCTAATGATCTGGGACAACACGCTCATAAATAATCCTGTTTATCAGGTCAGTGACTAAACTCACCCCTATATCGCCTGAAGCCTTCAACATTTCGGCAGTCAACCCAGACACACCTGCTGCCTTCCCCACCCTCATCCTGCCTATTGCCTCACTCACAGTAGCAGTATCAATCAAAGGCCAAGGGCCAGACACTGGATCTGCTGGCTCCAAACCTTCCCTGTCCCAGTCAAACTCCTCATTCAACAACCGGTTATAATGCTCTCTCCATGCATCTTTAATATCCTCTCTGTTCACCACTACCCTTCCTTCATCATTCTTCACACACTGCTCACCTATGATATCTCGATTATCCCTCTTCACCTGACCTGCCACCCTAAATATATTTTTCCTTTCCCCATGATTTAGGTTATCAAGTAATTGTCTCTGTGACTCAGACTTTGCCCTGTATACCTCTCTCCTAGCCCTACGCTTGGCAGCCAAATATTCCTCTTTGCTACCACCCTTCTTCCATTCCCGGAAAAGCCTTCTTTTCTCCTTAATTGCAACTTCTACACCCTCATCCCACCACCAAGTTACTTTATGTCTTGGTGGTCCTCTTCTCCAGCCGCATGTTACATCAGTAACTCTCAAGAAATTGTTCTTGAGGGCTCTGTACTGTTCATTAACGCCTCTGTCTACAGCTCCCTGTTCAGCCACCACTCTCCTCAACTCGCTATAGAAGGCATCCCTTACTACTTGGTTTATCAGCTTCCATATTTTCCTCCTAGGTAAATAAGTCCTCTTTTTCATCACTTGTTCTTTAAGCACCATATCACAAATCAATAGTTTGTGCTGCTGCACACACTCCTCACTTCCTATAACTTTAACATCCTTCACTAACCTCCTATCGGCCCTCCTAACCAGATAATAATTATATATATATATATATATATATATATATATATATATATATATATATATATATATATATATATATATATATATATATATATATATATTGTTACGGAACAGAGAAAGATAATGTACACTTTAAGTGAGAATACTAAAAATCACTACTGTCTCGTAAAGTTCCATGTTCAAAACAAAAGAGTTAGGTAAAATTACAAGTTAAAATTTAATGCTCAAACTAACAACAAAACATTCAGGACTCGTAAGGATAATGTAATGGCAAAAAACAGGTTAAATATATGGTTAACTGCAATAGCCTCTATTAACACGAAATTAGCAAGAGTAAATTTATCTAAGTCAGCCCTGATAAAATGAGAATACTAGATAATACTCAGTGAATGCAAGATACATTATTACAGATACAATATATTATCAAAAATGACTGACATCCAAACTTTACATTAATCACAAAAACCCTACAAGGCCTAAGAATTAACACCTTACGCTACACAGTACAAGAAAAAATGCAATAACAGTTATACTCAAATTATACAGCTGCTAGATGGCTGGAGACTTCCTGACCACTCACAATAATAACAACTGTACAGGGGAGGACAGAGATGTGAACAAAATGAGGAGTAGATCTAAGTGGCAATAATGCAGAGACTGAGCTCATTATATAGGGGCCGGCAGAGCTTGATACAACTTGTAAGAAGGACGCGCAAATGAAGCCATGGGGACAAAGAGTTGACAATCCTGCTCTGAACAACAAAAAGAGTGACTCACTCTACTATAAGGGAGGAGGGGGGGAGTGAGGCAGAACACGCTCGTGATCAAACATGCAGCACACTGTACGTTAGAACTACACAAAGGATGATGAAATCATAGGCTATGTAACACCTCCCCACAAAGAAAAAGAATTTTACAAAGGAAATTTCTTATTACTCTAAAACAATCTGTCTAAAGTCTAGATAAGCAATCTGCAATAACATTTTCTTTCCCCTTGACATGTTGTATGTCTAATGAATACTCCTGAAGAAGTAGACTCCATCTTGTCAATCTCTTATTTTTATCTATAAATTTACTAAGGAATTTCAGTGGGTTATGATCGGCATAAATGACTATGGGGTCAAAACCAGAACACAAATAAAATGAAAAATGCTGTAAACCCAAAATCAAGGCCAAAAGCTCTTTCTCAATAGTTGAGTAGTTCTTTTGAGGTGGAGTGAACTTCTTACTGTAATAAGATACAGGGTGTTCAATACCCTGATCATCCTCTTGCAGCAAAACAGACCCAGCTCCTGTATCACTTGCATCAACAGCCATCTTAAAAGGCTTAGCAAAATTTGGAGTAGCGAGCACTGGCTGACTTAATAGGATAGCTTTAAGGTTGTTGAAAGAGGATTCACAGTTATCGGTCTAGACAAATTTAACTCCCTTTTTCAGTAGGTCTGTAAGTGGTGATACAAGAATTGAAAAGTTAAGAACAAATCTCCTTTAATAACCTACCATTCCCAAAGATCTTTGTAGCTCTTTCCTACTTTTAGGTCTGGGAAGATCACTTATAACCTGAACCTTAGCTCCTGGTGGTGCAACATGTCCATCACCAATTACGTACCCAAGGTACTGAACTTTAGCTTGACCAAACTCACACTTTGATAAATTAGCTACAAGATTAGCCTGAACCAAACGCTCAAGAAATTTACTGACATGGCATAGGTCATCTTTCCAGTTGTCACTGAAGATTAATACATCATCAATATAAACAACACACCCTGCCAAACCCTCTGTTACAACATTCATGAGCTTCTGAAAAGTGGCTGGTGCATTCTTCATACCATATGGCATTACAGAACATGCAAAAGTCTTTCCTAGTGTTACAAAACATGAGATCTCCCTAGCACGTTCAGTCATAGGTACTTGCCAGTATCCCTTTAACAAATCAAACTTACTTATGTACCTAGCCTTTCCGATTTTGTCTATGCAATCTTCCACGCGAGGGAGAGGGTAAGTGTCTGTTTTGGTTATCTGATTAACACATCTGTAGTCAATGCAAAGCCGCTGTGACCCACCTGGCTTAGGGACTAGAGTGACAGGAGAACTCCACTCGCTCTGACAGGGCTCAATCATCTTGTGGTCCAACAGGTAGCCAAGCTCCTTCTCAATGAGAGGAACTTTCACTGGGTTCACACGGTGAGGAGGCAATTTAATTGGCTTTGCGTCTCCAACATCGACATCATGCATCAACACAGTAGTTCTTCCTGGAGTGGCATGGAACACTTGCGGGTACCTGCAGTAATGCCGAAAACTCCTGCCTTTCCTCGGGAGGTAGATGAGAAAGCTTAGTCTGGAGATCATTCATGATATCAGGATTCTTCCCCAAACTATCACTCAGGCTCAAGCTGCATGGGAGAGCTTCACTTGCAGACTCGGGTGGAACACCTACAGTGCAGACTGGATTATTTTCGTCCCGCCTGTGATATAACTTTAGCATGTTGATGTGACAAAGTTGCTTGTTCTTTCTACGATCTGGTGTGGCGATGACATAGTTGACATCACTGAGTTTCTTCTCCACGAAATAAGGACCACTAAACTTGGCTTGAAGAGGTTGCCCATGCACAGGTAGCAGAATCAAAACCTGATCTCCTGGCTGAAAGTGGCGTAACCTGGACTTCTTATCATACCAAGTTTTCATCTCCTGAGCAGCTCCTAAATTCTCTCTCGCCAGCTGTAAAGCAGTGGACAGCCGTTCTTTGAACTTCATCACATACTCCAGCAGGTTGACGTCATCTTCCTCCGACAGCCAGCATTCCTTGAGTAGCTTAAGGGGTCCTCTTACTTCATGGCCAAACAGTAGTTCAAAATGTGAGAAGCCCAGTGATTCATTTGGAGATTCTCTTGCGGCAAATACAACGAATGGAAGACCTTTATCCCAGTGTTTCTGATGTTCCAAACAGTATTTCTTGAGCATCGATTTGAGTGTTTGATGATATCTCCCCAACGCTCCTTGAGTCTGGGGATGGTAAGCTGAAGACGTGATCTGGGTGATGCCCAACTCTTTCAGAGACTGCTTGAAAACATTTGACATGAAATTACTTCCCCGGTCTGACTGTACATTCTTGGGCAGACCAAACTTTGTGAAGAACCCTAGCATTTCCTTAACCACGTTCTTTGCTGAGATATTTCTAAGTGGAATGGCTTCAGGATAACGAGTAGCCGTATCAATCAGGGTCAACACATAAGAAAATCCTGAAGAAGTCTTAGGAAGAGGGCCCACAATATCCACCAACACACGGGTGAAAGGCGCCTCAAAAGGAGGAATGGGAACTAGAGGTGCAACCTTTTCGGTCTGATTACACTTCCCCACAACTGGACAGGTGTGACAAGACTTACAATACCAGGAAACATCCCTGAAGATACCTGGCCAGTAGAAGTGTTTCAAAATGCGTGCCACAGTCTTCCTCACTCCAAGATGTCCTGCCAAACTGGAATCATGAGCCACTCTAATGATATCCTGCCTACAAACACGAGGGATGACAACTTGATGTACAACCTCCCATTCACAGTCGGCTGATGCTGTTGGGGGTCTCCACTTCCTCATAAGTACTCCTGACTTTATATAATAACAAGTAGAAGCACCAGCTGACTCTTCCTCACTGCAAGCAGAGTTAGCTAGACCTTTCAACTCAGGGTCAGCAACCTGCAACTCAACCAACTCTTGACGAGACAAATTATCAACACTACGGGGTACTGCCTTATCTGGTGAGTGGTCCAAATTAGCAAGAAAAGTGTCAGCTAGGATAACATCATCATCATCATTATCCTCTAAGTCACCAGTAACTTTAGACTTAGCCCTAGTGACAGCACATGCAGGGAACACATCAGGGACATCACAATCCTGGGTCGCAGCCACTGGCTCACTAGACAACTGAGGAGCTGGACACACTTGACTTCCACCAATATCATTTCCAAGTAAAAAAGTTACACCTGACATTGGGAGTGTCTCAACCAACCCAACCATAACGGAACCATTAACAAAACCAGACTCTAAATTCACTCTGCACAGAGGGACAGAGAAGTAATTATTCCCTACACCTTGTAGGATTACAGTTTCATCAGAGGAATTAACATTAGAGCCTAGAACACTGGTCAGCATAAGGGATTGGCAAGCGCCTGTATCACGATATATTTTAACTGATTTCCTGTCATTACTGTCCAGATGACTGACAAAACCATCAGACAGGAAATTAGCACATGAACTCTTGAGAGTGTCACCCACGTTACTGCTTAAAAGAGGAGCTCCGTCATGAGAATTTAAGTTACCCCTCAAAGCAGGTTCAGTTAACTCAGTTAAAGAATTCTGGGAACTCTCAAGGGTGGAAACTAGACCAATTGACTGAATATTTAAAGACTCTTTTTTCACATCACGCTGTCTCCTGAAACATTTCTCAATAGTATGACCAAGCTTACTACAATAAGTACATTTACTTTTCTGAAATCTAGAGGTGAAGCTGGTATTTACTTCCTGAGGAACATCATCTTTATTCTCTTTACTGTTACCTGTACTCTGAGTAGAGGCAACGTACTTACTCTCAGCTTTCCCTTTTTCTTTAGAATATCTCTTGTGAGTGAGAACATATTCATCAGTTAGAACTGCAGCATGAGACAAATTATCTATTCTTCTCTCATTAAGATATAGGCTTACATCTTTATTAATACACCTTTTTGTAGTCCTCCAGCAAAATCATCTGCTTAAATTTACCAAAATCAGAATCCACATTCTTAGAATTTAACCACTGCTCAAACAGATCTTATTTGCTTTTTGCATACTCAACATGGGATTGCTTATCTTGCTTATAAGTTGTCCTAAATTTTACCCTATAGGCTTCAGGAACAAGCTCATAGGCCTTAAGAATCAAGCTCTTAACTACATCACAATTATCACATTGATCCTGAGGCAAAGATGCATAAGTTACTTGAGCTTTACCGGTGAGAACAGTTTGAAGGAGTACTGGCCAATACTTTTTGGGCCAATTAAAACCTGTAGCTACCCTCTCAAACAACTGAAAATACTTTGTTAAATCAGATTCATTAAAAGGAGGGACAAGTTTAACATTTTTAGCCACATCAGAATCATCAGAGCTAGATGATCCAGTTCCACCTTGTTTCATGCGATACTCATGGTCTACCTGAATCCTAGCAAGTTCAACTTGTGCCTCAGCCTCCTTAGCTTTTGCCTGAAATTCAGCCTCCTTAGCACGAGCCTCCTGCAGGGCTAGCTGTAACTTAGCTAATTCAATCTGCGTTTGCTCATTTGGAGGAGTTACATTAAACAAGCTTTCATTAATCATGTCAACAATTTGATCTTTAGAATGATGAGAGCGAACAGCAATTCCCAATTGTTGAGCAACAAGCTTAAGTTCATTCTTTGTTTTGTTTTCTACATCACACACTGTTTGCACATTTGACAAAAAATCTTTGGCTTCATCAAGTGTAGTAATAGTAGACATCATGAATAAATCACAGTTGCAAAATATCAAGCAATATCCTTATGATAATATCCTGAATATCCTGATAAGAGGTCGCCAAATTTATGTTACGGAACAGAGAAAGATAATGTACACTTTAAGTGAGAATATTAAAAATCACTACTGTCCCGTAAAGTTCCAGGTTCAAAACAAAAGAGTTAGGTAAAATTACAAGTTAAAGTTTAATGCTCAAACTAACAACAAAACATTCAGGACTCATAAGGATAATGTAATGGCAAAAAACAGGTTAAATATATGGTTAACTGCAATAGCCTCTATTAACACGAAATTAGCAATGAGTAAATTTATCTAAGTCAGCCCTGATAAAATGAGAATACTAGATAATACTCAGTGAATGCAAGATATATTATTACAGATACAATATATTATCAAAAATGACTGACATCCAAACTTCACATTAATCACAAAAACCCTACAAGGCCTAAGAATTAACACCTTACGCTACACAGTACAAGAAAAAATGCAATAACAGTTATACTCAAATTATACAGCTGCTAGATGGCTGGAGACTTCCTGACCACTCACAATAATAACAACTGTACAGGGGAGGACAGAGATGTGAACAAAATCAGGAGTAGATCTAAGTGGCAATAATGTAGAGACTGAGCTCATTATATAGGGGCCAGCAGAGCTTGATACAACTTGTAAGAAGGACGCGCAAATGAAGCCATGGGGACAAAGAGTTGACAATCCTGCTCTGAACAACAAAAAGAGCGACTCATTCTACTATAAGGGAGGAGGGGGGGAGTGAGGCAGAACACGCTCGTGATCAAACATGCAGCACACTGTACGTTAGAACTACACAAAGGATGATGAAATCATAGGCTATGTAACAATATATATATATATATATATATATATATATATATATATATATATATATATATATATATATATATATATATGGAGCCTTGTGGTAAGCATTTTCATACACTAAAGAGCGAGGGTTCGCTCCCCGCCAGGGTAATAAACTTTGGGAGCGTTGTTCTGACCACGTACTGCATTGGCGGACATCAGGGGTGCTGTGGTTGAACCAGTGTCGCATACTATAAAGTATGCTTGCACCCAGTCGGTTTGTTCGGGCCGATTACACTTGGTTCACAGACTACACACACATCCAAAGCCACTCCAACACTACAATACACTTACAAGCACCTCTAACCCTACATACAATCTCTACCAGTCAGCCTAAGCCACTGGGTAGAGATACACTGGCTGTATCATCCCCACTTCGGTTGGGATAGACCGGTCCTGCAGTTGACACTTAAACGGCTGATGAGATTATATATATATATATATATATATATATATATATATATATATATATATATATATATATATATATATATGTGTGAGTATATATATAGATAGATAGATATATAGACAGATAGATAGATAGACAGATAGCTATCTCTCTCTCTCTCTCTCTCTCTCTCTCTCTCTCTATATATATATATATATATATATATATATATATATATATATATATATCTATATATATATCTATATCTATATCTATATCTATATATATATATATATATATATATATATATATATATATATATATATATATATATATATATATATATATATATATATATATTTTAACTTTGTTGCCACCATTTATATATACGTAACTCTTTAGTGAGGATATGGAGAATGTGAATGCATTCAAGTACTTGGGTAGTGTGATGAGTAAGGATGGAACTTTGGGGGATGAAATGCGTGACAGTGTACAGCAGGGAAGGAAGGTTGTTGGTACACTGAAAGCAGTGATGAGAAATAGGGAGGTGAATATGGAAGTTAAGAATTCACTGCATGATAGTATTGTGATCCCTACCCTGACGTATGGAAGCGAGGCGTGGACCTTGCAAGATGGGAACAAGTCAAGAGTGAGAGCAGTGGAAATGAGTTACTTGAGAGAAGCATGTGGAGTGACCTGGAGGGACAGGTTGACGAATGAAGAAGTGAAGGAACGTTGTGGGGTGGATGTGGATGTGGTTGAGTAGATTAGGAGAAATACACTGAGGTGGTTTGGACATATGAAGAGAATGGAGAATGAAAGACTGACTAAGAGGGTGTATGTAGGTGAGGTGGAGGGAGGGAGAGGGAGGGGTAGACCGAGGATGAGGTGGAGGTATGGAGTAGAGGGGTACCGTATATGAGGGTGGGGAGGTAAGTTGGGGGGAGGGTAGTCAAATGGTGGGTGACAGAGCGACTTGGAGGCGTTTTTTTCTGTGGCCACCCTTTGCGGAATTAGAGCGTCGGGCTATAGATAGTTAGAGCTCTTTAGTCTTGTAATAGGTAAGTCTTGAGTTTTGGTTAGAGTTATTTTGGTAATTGAAGAGCAGGAGGAGTTAAAGATGAATACAGGGAGATGATCTTGATTTATTATCTTCAAAGAAAGTGTAAGTTGAGCAGTGTATGTATTACACAGGGACTTAATTTATTAACTAAGTCTAGTTGGACCCCTCTTCTTATCTGCTTTCTCCACTACCTACCAGTTGTGTGGCTAGCCCCCTTCTGAGCTCTGATTCCTACATTCTCGTTTAGCAGGGGTTGTATCACGTGGGCTATACTGTTGTGAAACTTCTAGAACACTTTATGTCTGTGTGTATGTACAGCTTCTGGTGCATGTCTAGCATTCCTTCACTTAAGAGTTGCAGGCCCGTTTCCCTTTGCTTGATTCTCGCCAACACACTTCCTATCTCATCCCCTGGCTTGGTGCTTCTATCTGTCTATCTATCTATCTATCTATCTATGAGTTGTATTATTATAATATGGAGTCCTGACATCGCTCGGTCACGCGAGCTGGCAGTCCTCTGACAGGAATCATCATTGACATATGCTAATCTATTAATACATAACATTGATTATAATACTGTATAGATATAATATTAATGTTAATATTGCAATGATCCAGTAATATTACATTTTAAACCAGTTGTATACATAATTGAACAAATGCAATATGGTTAAATTGGTTATTGTATGACATTTTGTAAGATGTATATGTATAACAGTAAAATGCATATATGCAAAAAAAAGGGTTCAAAGTTAAGATTATGGTAAGAGCCATTAATATTTCATATAGAGATAATGATACTGGTATACTTCTATATCATGTGTCATTCATTTTTTTTTTTTTTTGGTAAAATTAATGCTATATACAAACTATGTACAGTTCATTCAGGGGGGTTAACTTGAATGCTTACTCTACCCCCATAAATACTAATTCCAAGTTTGCAGTTCTTGCATGCATTCTGTGCATTGCAAACATAACTACTGTAAATACAATACAGAAGTTTATAAAGACAGTAGGTGCTGAGCTATACACATAATACGGGTTAAACATACTCAAACTCAAATCTTCCCAGGGCTTCATTGTTTCATTGATCAGCTGCATAGTTTCAAACTTAGGTGAAGTCAACTTAATACTTGTGCTCATTTAAGTCCATATTAGGTAGTGGGTGGCAAAGTTTGTGTGTATGATTGAGGATGGCGTTGTGATTGATGGTGGATAAAGTGGACATGGATGGTGTAAATACCACACAGTAGTCTGGTGCTATGTATAATCCTGAGGCTGAAGTATGAGATGGTGGTATATCTGGACAGACCATGTAAAATGATGTGTTATGAGTGAAATAAAAAAACTGTGAGTGTCCGATGCGTTGATGGTGTACAAGCTTATCTGCAGCAAAAGTGAAGTTGCAATGATTATGAATATTGTGATTTCTTATGATAGCCATTTCACAAGGGACTGTTTCAGTAGGCTGAAACGTGAAAATGTACGCAGGACAAAGGTGAACAGCATGTAAGGATGTGCGGCGCTTTCGTTAAATCGTTGATTCACTTGCGAAAGTGACGGTGTTCCATCTCTTGGAGACCATGATGAGTTTGGTGTTTGTGTTGATGTTGATGATGACCAAAGTGGTATTATTCTTACAAGGGAAGGGGTGTATACTGTGAACAGGTCATCAGTTATGAATGGTACATGAACTATTACTGATTTTGGTGTTAGTGTTGCATATAAATATGGATAATATTGCATGAAATCCCTACTTCGGAGCAAAGGCTTCAATTTATGTTTATGTATGCCTTGACTGATTATCTGACGTAGCTCATGAACTGGAAATAAGTCAGTTGTGATCTTGCCATTACCTGCATTCGAAATTCCTTGCATAAGTGCCCTGTAACGAACTCTAGTGTTGTCTAATTGGAGTAGAATTGTGTCAATGTGTTCCGTGATGATGGAGAAGTGTTGGAAAAGTGTTATGTTCCCTTCCATGGCATTTATTTTATCTACACTTTCGAAAGCTGTTTTCCATCTTTTTCAGATTTTTCACGATTGTCTTCATTGCTGAGTTATGTCTGGCGATGAATTTATCTTGGTATGTTAATACCTGAGCTGTTTTATTTAATTTGTTGTGTATTTCTTGAAGGTCTTCCTCTGCAGCCAATCCAAAGATGTTCCTAAGAACTGCACCACCCAGGTCGAAGAAACCGCGCTTTTGGCGAGTATGTGTATTTTTTTTTTTTTTTATAACAGAATAGAGGAAGGAAAAACAAATGAATTAAAAAAAAAAAAAATCCATGCACCAGATTACTGGTGTCCTCTGTTCATAAAATATCTGTGACAGTTAGACCTGAACAGCAGTAGGTTGAATTGGAGGGAAAAAACTCTGGAGAAGCGAGTTCCAGAGAGATGCAGTTCGGGGAATGAAAGAATTCTGATAGGCAGAAGTTCTGCAGTATGGCTGAGTGACATTCCAGTCATGAGCACTGCCAGCTGCCCGTGTAGCACGAGGGACGGCATGGAGTGGTGGCAACATGGACGCAACTTCGTCTGAGCATTTGCTATAGAAATATCTAAAATAACGCAAAGGAGGCAACATTCCCTCTTACTTGTAGGGGAGGTAGTTTTTTAGTAATAGCAGGGTTATTAATAATTCTAACAGCTTTGTTCTGAATTTTGTCTACTTGTTTTAATGCAACCTCTCCACATCCACTCCACAAGGGTGAGCAGTATTCAAGCTGAGAGTGCACATGACTCTTATAAATTATAACTAACTGCTCGTCAGTGAAGAAGTTACGGACTCTGTACAATAATCCAAGTTTCTCTGAGGGGGTTTTAGCAAGTGATCTAACATGAGAGGTCCAGCTGAGGGCATTGTTAAACGAGACGCCAAGAATTTCAAGACTTTTGGAAATGGGAATATTTGTAGCACTGAAAGTAATATACGATTCTGGCAATACCTGTCTATTAGTAAATTGTATATATTTAGTTTTACTAGCATTAAATGAGACAAGGTTATTTTGTCCCCATTCACTGATCGTGGATAAGTCTTGATTTAAAGAGATGGCTGTACTGAGTTGAGAGTTAGAGATATCAGACTTTGTAAATGGATGTCTGACTGTGAATGAACTATGAAGTGTTGAGTCATCTGAATATGAATGGATGGGATTGTGGGTGACAGATAAGAGATCATTAATATGATCGAGGAACAGGGTTGGTGCCAGAACTGATCCCTGCAGCATGCCGGCGTTAACTGAGTGGAAAGTGAAATATACATCATCTACTTTTACTGTTATTTTTCTATTGCTAAAATATGAGGAAATCAAAGGAACAAAAGAGCTTAGTCCATAGCAAGGGAGTTTGGACAACAGGGAACGGTGCCAAACTCTGTCGGAAGCTTTAGAAATATCCAGGGCTACTGCATGAGTTTCAACATGCAGGTCAACTGTTTGATGGATGGTATGAGCCAGGAGATTGAGTATGTCAACTGTGGATCTTTCTTGGGGAAAATCATATTGTCGATCACTAATTAAGTTGTTGGATTCAAGATGTTTAACTATGTGCTTATTAATTAGTTTCAAAAACCTTACCAAGATAAGATGTGACAGCTATTGGTCTGTAATCAGAGGGGTCAGAGGAACTTCCTTTCTTTGAAATTGGGTGAATATTGGCTTCTTTCCATGAATTAGGGATTGAAGAAGTACGTATATATAATCTGAATAATTCTGCAAGAACAAAGGCAAGTTCTGTGGAACACTTTTTTCAAAACAATTGGCATAATTCCATCTGGGCCTGGATCTTTGTTGGAAGGTTAATTGTCTAGGATGGATTTCACGTACCTTGTGGTGCTCAATACCTCCGTTTCATGAGATGGGAGATCTAGGATAATGATGAGCACAGTTGACTTCGCCTGTTCTATCTTCCATTTTGCTAACTTCACTATTTCATCCACTTCCTTTGTGTTATGTGCCTGTGAAACATAGCCTCCTATCATGAAGTCCAGGGTCCTCATTGGTCTGGCGATGTTTTCTAGCTAAGAAGGTAATTCGTATAAGTAATCCAAACTGATTTCAGTACTCATGACATCTTTTACGATTGACTTCGTGGCCGTTGGTGCTATGAGGTATCCTTGCCGTACTATGTGTTGGGGGGTCTATGTGAGTATATTCTCTTGCTATGTAGAGGAGAATCCATAGCATAAATCCCTTCATCGTTACCTACCGACAAACAAAATCTACTAATTTTCTAGTATGGTCATGCTGTGGTCGATGCTAGTGATGATGTGCGTTACGGTTTACTAACGTAGAACAATAACTTGATTGTTATTTCATTTATAGAAGGAGTTTAAATCGATATTTAAATCTCGTAAATGAAGTACTGTAGATTTTTTTGGAACAGTTGCACCCATGTTTGATTGTTTGGTATATGATCTTAATTTATTTTTGTAAATATTGTTGTTTTCTTGAATGGTTTCATGAGTTATGTTCGGTTGTTCACTGGTATCCGAGGCTGTATAATTATTGGATAGTTCCCTTGAAACTCGTTTTGGATGGTTAATATGAATTTGATTCTCTTCGCCACTTGACAGTGACCTAATTAAAACTTTGTTTGCTTTTATGCTAATTACTCTGTATGGCCCCTCAAATTTCGGGGATAATTTATTGTCTCTCGTATGAATGATACCACAGACAATGTCTCCTAAGCTGATAGGCGTGTCTCTTGCCCTTTTATTATATGCCTCCGTCATTTCTTCCTCGGACATCGTTAATTGTTTATTGACTCTTTTTTGTATGTCCTGGAATTCACGTAAACGGAGTTTAGAGTAATCATCGTAGTTGTATATGGGTAGATTTTGACCTTCTAGAATCTCATATGGTAGTTTTTTATCTGTCCCATATATAATGAAATGTTGTGTGTCACCTATAGATTTACTTATAGATCCATTAATTGAGGCTTCTACTCTGGGAATCCAATAATCCCAGCTTGCATAATTTTCATTGAGAATATGTCGTAGTACATCTAATACTTTTTGTTTTGTCTTTCTACTAACCCATTGGATTCTGGATGATAGGCTAAAACGTTAACCTTTTTGATATTGTATTGTTTACATATTTCTTGTAAGACATCAGAATTAAATTCTTCTCCATTATCACTTATTAGTACCTTTGGGGTAGTAAAGCGACATATTACATTATCTATTATTGTCTCTGCTACTGTCTCTGCTGTCTTATCTTTAATTGGAGCTAAAATTACATAACGGGAAAAATGATCCGTTGCTACGAATAGGTATTGGTTATTATTGTATGATAATGGCATCTTGAGTAAATCAACCGCGACAACATCCCATGGTTGATTTGGTACAGGGTAATTACCCATCGGTGCAGGTGTGATTGGGTATCCTTTGTGTTTTGCACATGATTCGCATCTGTCTATATGATTGTTTATATCTTTTCGTAATGATGGCCAGTAATATAACAACTGGGCTTGTTTGAATGTCCTATCCTTTCCAGGATGTCCTGCATGCGGGCTATCGTTTATCGTTCGTAATACTTGAGGTATCATTTCATTAGGTACTACCAATTGGTTATTATTTCTTCGTCGTTTTGGTTGTTCTGGGTTGATTTGTATAAGGTATTACTGATTATTGTGAATTGTTCTAGAGGTACATGTATTTTGGGTAATTGTATGTCATCTCCACTTTCTAACTTGTATATAACTTTAGACCTTGTTGGATCAAGTCTTTGTGCTTTTGCGATTTCATCGTGGTTTGGGATCTTTTCTTTGAGATCTAATGCCACGATCTGAATTGTTTTCGGGTTCCTAGATAATGTGTCGGCTACTAGATTCATTTTGCCTTGTATATAATGAATGTGTACATTGTAGTTTTCGACTGTACATTTCCATCTTGCTCTCCTCCCAGAGAGGAGTTTTTCTTTAAACATACCCACTAGCGGTTTATGGTAGGTGAATAAGTGTATTTCGTAACTATATACCAAATCTCGAAACTTCTGTAATGCTAAAACCACTGCAAGTGCCTTTAAGTCTGTAGTGCAATAATTTTTCTCTGCACCTTTTAATTGTCTGCTGGCAATTGGTTGATTCTATCCTCTTTTATCTTCCTGCATCAGTACAGCCCCTAATCGTTTAACTGATGCATCTGTACAAATAAATGGTTTTGTGAAATCCGGATGTGCCAAACAAGGTGCATTTGTTAGTTTAATTTTTAATTTGTTAAATGCTTGTTTTTGTTCTTCTCCCCATTGGAATATAGCATCTTTTTTGAGTAGCTGGGATAAAGGAAAGGCTATATGAGAGAACTGTTGTACGAATGACCTATAATACCCAACTAGACCTAAAAATTGTCTAACTTCGTCATTCGTAGTGGGTTCAGGAAAGTCTCTCACTGCCTGTATTTTGTCATCAGTGGTGTGAATACCATTAGCATTTAATATGTGGCCTAAGAATTTTATTTCCTTAAAGCAAAATTTGCATTTAAACCAGCATCACCAAGCTTTTCTAAGAGTAGGTCTAATTTCTGGAGATGTTCTGTGATATCTTTCGTTGCGATGATAATATCGTCACGATAAACAAATATTCCTTGTCCTAAAATTCCGGACAATACGTAATTCATAAGACGCTGGAATGTGCCCGGGGCTGTCCTCAGTCCCATGGGCATCCTTCTATTCTGATAGTGTCCCCTATTTGTGGAAAAGGCAGTGTATTTACGTGACTATTGATCTAAAGGAATCTGATAAAGCACTTAGCAAATCGATCGTGGAAAATGCATTATTTCCTGGTCCAACATTCTGTAGGATGTCGCTTAGCAATGGCATGGGAAATCGGTCTGGGATTGTGTGATTGTTTAGTTAATGGTAATCTACTACCGCACGCATTTCTCCATTTCGTTTGGGCACGAAAAATAATGGGGCATTCCACGGGGAGACTGATGGCTCAATAATTCCAAGTTTTAACATTTCATCGGCATACTGATTTGCTAGTGTACGCTGAGATTGTGGGATTCGGTAGGCAGGTACGAAACTTGGTGGTGTATCTGCGTGCACATTAATCTTGTGATTAATCAGGTTAGTACACCCTAATTATTCTCCGGGTAATGCTACGGTGTCCCTGTGTTTTTCCAGCAGGGTTAACAAAACATTTTCTTCATCAAATTCACCTGATTGAATTAAATTCTCTTTTATGCTTTCTTTATCCATAGATTTTATCTCACTTTTGACTCTAGCTAAAACTATTTCCATTACAGGGGCGGAACATTTTTCAATATTAACTATACAAGTCCCCTTTTTCAACTGTACTTCCACATTCATGTGATTAATTAGAAATATCTGAGTTTGCCCATCGTAGTTCATCTGACATAATGCGTTTTCTACTGACAATCCTTTTACTTTACATAATTCTTCTAAGACAAGAACAGTACTATTCCGTAACTAGCTATTTATGGTAACTTTCATATGGGAATTAGGTGGTATAACTAAATCATTGGTGAGATGGGCTGGAAAACCTGATAAATCAGTACCGTTACCTGGGTTTCTAGTCCTGGAGGCTGGGGGGGGGGGTGAGTGGATCTATACACTCATCTGTTTGTGTATGCTTGTTTAAGCTTTTAATATTACCAATTCTTTTTGGTTCTCTTTTACTAATCGGTGAGGGCTCTGATGGTATTTCCTCTATGAATTCAATATCAAAGTCTATTCCATTCATTTGTGGGAGTAAAGTTATTTTCTCTGTTCTCATGCATCTTAAGCCCAGTAACATCTGAGCTTTAATTGCTAAGTTCTCAACGATATAAAAAATGCAGAGATTGGTCTTGTAATCTTTATGAAGCTAATGTTTAACCGTATCATATGTTTTACTGTGTTTTTGCCACCTACTGTATGTAAGTCAAAATCAGATTCTTCCAGAAAAGTTACTTTCTTCTTATTTTAAACAAATCTATTTATTTATTCTTGTGTTATTAAGTTCACTGGAGAGCCTGTTTCTAAAAATAAGGAAACGTTTTGATCCTCACATACAGCTGGTATCAAGATACACTCATTTCCCAACATGCCTCCTATGTGAATTTTAGACTTGCTTGTCTTTACGTTTGTTCGTTTTTTGACGTGACTTGGTCTTCCCCCGATTTGAAAATAGACACTAATTTTTCTACTGTTTTGCAGTTTCTGGTCCAATCCCCTTGGCACCGGTGATGCCTGCAGTAGGGACCAAATCCTTGTGTCTATTGTCTATCCTCTTTTGTTTTGATAAAGCATTCATTCTTTGTGTGTCCTGGTTTTGCAAAATGATGACATAGAATGGACCTATCTCCTGACTGTGATCTGCGAGATGACCTCCCATATTTACTGGTGTCTGTGGCGCGAGATCTGTTTGAACTTCGTGAAAACTTATGAAACTGCCTGTAGCCTGGTGTTTTTTATCATTGCCACAACGTGTTTGGTTTTTTGCATCGCCTGTTTTCGGGTCGCGGTTGATTTTCTTCTCTGTTTGGGGTAGCTGTAGTTGTTTTCACAGCTGATACTGTCTCAGGCACTTTCATTCTGCTAGAATGTGATTGTGTTTCGATCACTCCTGCTTTGCTACACTGCATCTCTACTCGTTCATTAAGTCTAGTAAGCACATACCTGGGGTGTACGCTATCGTCTTGGCGATCTTGAGGGTCCTATCAGGTAATTTACACAAGGCAGCTACATAACCAGTGATGTCCACGACGAGGTCTGAGGACATCTTTCCATCTCCTGTTATCCAGTTTGAGTTTTCTAAGGTAGCTAATAATGTTCTTTTGATCGTGGAGACATCAGCAGTTATTTCACTGAGCACATGATTTGTAGTGTGCTCCCTTACAAGATCTCTTATGTAATTCTGGGATTATACCTGGCAAAAAGTTCATACTTCCAGAAAATTTCTTCAAAAATTCAGTTTTAAATTCATCATATGTCTTAGCTCAGAAAAGCTTATCTGACTTAAGCAAGTTTCCTGCTGGGCACCTTTCCTGATTAATCCAAGAGGTAAAAACAGCAATTTTCTCTTGTTCATCTGTGATGTGCCTTTTTACGAAAATCTGTTCACATTGATTAACCAGTGAAATGACATCAATATGGCCTTTTTCTGTGCCAGAGAATTTCGGGGCAGTTTTATCTTCATGATAAATGTAAACATTAGTTGGGAATATTTGATCCATTGTATTCATTTTCACTGGTTGCCCTGTTAATTTAACTTGGACTTGTTTATCGTTGTGTGAGGCAATAGTGGAATAGGTTTTCCCTGAACAATGAACTCTGTTAAGTATATTTTCATAGGTATGCAAGTCAGAGACAAAGTTCTCACTGACTACTTCAAAGGGGGTTTGCCAATCATCATTATCATCTAGAACTGAGGTATTTGTTTCTTTATCTTTAGTTTGCAGTGAATTTTGTAGGTTGGGTGTGTTGCCCTGGTGCTCTCCTAACTGTGTATCTGCAGTGAGCGCTAGCTGTGTATCATCTGGTACTAACACGGGTGGAGGTGAAAATATTCCTGTCATATCACTCAGCTAAAAAGAATTCATGTTGCTAAGGAATGGTGTTATGAAATACGTCTTTTGTTTATGCCCTAACTAAAAAGATGAGTATATGAGTTGTAATGAATGATAGATAGTGAGTATATAAGTGTATATATAAAAATAAGTAAAAGAGGTGATTGTACCTAATTTAAAGCAATGAGAAGAAATAAGTAAGTATAATTACACCCACTTGATACAGATGGTCACTCGGAGAGGCATGTCGAAAGCAGCTGTCGTTCTCGGAAGATAAATGCAGAGTTAAATGAAGATCTTCTCTCGATAATTCTAGGGCTGTGTTGATGGACGATTTTACTCAGGAAATTCCATGGCCTGATGAATGTAGTGGTTAACAGCTGTACTCACAGGCGAACCTCACCATAGAACATCGAATTCCCACTAATACTGTAGAAATAAATGAGTATGAGTAGAAGCTATGTGAATAAGAATGAGTAACGAGTAGTGGGTGAGAAGTGCCTGGTGTCAGTCACACGTTGATTGGCGTGGCGTCGTCTCAGCGAACACGCATGGTGACGTCATCTCAGCAGATACACATGGTGACGTCGGCTTCCCACACTGGTTGCTGTGGTGGATAACTGAGTAGCGATGAGTAACCTGAGTGAGGAAAGGTGAGTAAGATGCGTTATAAATGTGGCTCTGGTGTTTGCCACATCATCTTGACCTGCATCAGCGGTGGAGGTAGGGGGGCGGTAGAAGAGAGTGTTGGGGATCTAGTTCTTGTTGCTTTGTTCTTGCCTTTTTACTTGTTTTTTTTCTTCTTGCTGCTGCTTGAAGTTGCATGAAGAAGATTATAAAGTTGTCTTGTAGACTTGTTATTTGTAGTTAATCAGAGCTTGTTGATCCTC
Organism: Coenobita brevimanus; assembly: GCF_032717465.1. Taxonomy (NCBI): domain Eukaryota; kingdom Metazoa; phylum Arthropoda; class Malacostraca; order Decapoda; family Coenobitidae; genus Coenobita; species Coenobita brevimanus. The sequence continues at coordinate 14,127,244 of NC_136956.1, forward strand.
ACCCGAAACTCGTCGTTGCTACTGTATGTTCGTAGACCCATAGGCTTGTAAACTCGTAGACTCGTTCTTCTTCTTGTATACTCGCTTGTGGTTACTTGATCGTAGAATTGTAGTTTCTTGATAATGTATAATCAGCTGTAGAACTGGAGCTGATCATGGTTACAGTTTCACCTGCTTTTGTAGAAATGATGGTTCGTAGGCATAGAGTCAATCGTTACTGCCACCATTTATTGTTGGAACTTCATAGCCACCATTTCTATATATGTAACTCTTCAGTCTTGTAATAGGTAAGTCTTGAGTTTTGGTTAAAGTTATTTTGGTCATTGAAGAGCAGGAGGAGTTAAAGATGAATACAGGGAGTTGATCTTGATTTATTATCTTCAAAGAAAGTCTAAGTTGAGCAGCGTATGTATTACACAGGGACTTAATTTATTAACTAAGTCTAGTTGGACCCCTCTTCTTATCTGCTTTCTGTACTACCTACCAGTTGTGTGGCTAGCCCCCTTCTGAGCTCTGATTCCTACATTCTCGTTTAGCAGGGGTTGTGTCACGTGGGCTATACTGTTGTGAAGCTTCTAGAACACTGTATATCTGTGTGTATGTACAGCTTCTGGTGCATGTCCATCATTCCTTCTCTTAAGAGGTTGCAAGCCCTTTTCCCTTTGCTCGATTCTCGCTGACACACTTCCTATCACATCCCCTGACTTGATGCTTCTATCTGTCTATCTATCTATCTATGAGTTGTAATATTATAATATGGAGTCCTGACACACACACACACACACACACACACACACACACACACACACATATATATATATATATATATATATATATATAGATAGATAGATAGATAGATAGATAGATAGATAGAAAGATAGATAGATAGATATAGTAAGCATTGGTAACATATAGCAACTGAATGCACCACTGAATACACTATAATTTATCTTATAAAGAAGGCACTGTTTGAGAGTGATCATACATTCATTTCCCATACCTTATTTATATTTACTAGTTTTCATGTCCTTGACTCACTGTGAAATAATTTTATTGATATTATTACATTTTGTTTCAATTAGCTCAACTTTCAATTTTCCACAGGGATTTTTTTTTTCTTCTGTATGATCGTCACATCTTCACCAATCATAATGAATGTCACTTAGAACTACAAGTTTCCAGGTCTCTTGGTTGTCGCACTAACTTTGTTGCAACACGGATTTCGTGCAGACTTTTGTTCATTCGCTTGACACAGCAGTATAGGATACATACAGTAACAAAAAATCTATTAAGACAAAGTACCACTGGAGGAAATACAAAGACTGGATGTACCTAGGAGCAGTTAATGGCTGAAGAAAACTGGTTTATAAGGAAATTAGACTGATTTAGAAAGTTCAACATAAGTAGGTTGTCTGATGTGATGGAAAGTTGTCTGTTGGTAGATGAAAGGTAGTATTAATAGGTTTGAAGATGTCATATTTGTGAGAGCGAAGTGCGAAGTGATAATGTGTGGCATGGGCTATTACTGATTCAGACTTTACTGTACAATAATCAGCGGCCTTATGCAAACCAGTTACGGATACTGAGCCGACAGGAGTTCCAGGACAAATAAGACTGACCGGAGTAGAGACACTATAGAAGAAATAGCGGACGTGATTCAGACAAGCATGGTGCACTTAGAGTTTGGGGGCCGGAACAAAGGTACAGACAGGTTGTACTGAGAAGTTACGGACTAAAGCAGATTCGCAAGGAGCAACGCTGCTAGGAAAGATTGTTAGGAGGTATGCAACACAAACTCGAGAGTTTGGTGTAAGAAAAGCACATCTGTCGAGGTCACTGGAGGAAGTGAAGGCAATACAGAGATGATCATGGGAGTGAAGGAAGTACTCTGAAGAGACAGATGCTCGTACAAGGGAATTATTGTACCAGAAAGGAAAGGGAATGATGTGAAAGAAAAAAAATTGTTTGCAACCATTTGTAATAATATGTAGTATGTAAGTATAGCATGTAAGTGTAATCTAATTAGGGCAAGGTGGTGTAGGACTGTCAGAAGAAAGACTTGAAGACGAACCATCTCCTTGTTGAGGAGAAAGTGTGGCCTCTCCCAGTGGCTCCTCAAAGACTATGTGCTTCGATGCACGTTTGAGATCATCTGCATGCACCCATGTTGTCTCTGTCTTGTTTGGATCTATTATTTCCATATTATTCCCCTTATGAGATATGACACGGAAGGGACCCAAGAATTTACTATCTCGTTTTGAATCTCGGTCATGATCTAGGGCAAAAACTAAGTCACCTACTTGGATAGTAACATCTGAGGCAACGGCATGCTGGTTACGTACCATTTCTGCATTTGTAAGGGCCAGATTATCCTGAATGTATTTATGAATTTTCTGGAAGTTGGGCAAGTGGACTCTCACATAGTCATCGTAGTTGTAGATCGGATCAGGTTTGGATTGCAACAATGAATAAGGTAGCCTTTTGTCAAAGCCATAGATGACAAAGAATGGTGTTTCACCAACTGACTTATTGATGGATGAATTAACTGAAGCAGCTACCTGCAGGATCCGCTCGTCCCAAGTGGAAGTCTGATCTCCCACTATGTGATGCAGACTCTCCAATATCTTCCTATTCTGGTGCTCTGCTAGGCCATTCGAGGCTGGATGATGGGCCACTATGTTGCATTTCCTAATTCCGTATCAAAGACAAATTTCTTCCAGCACTGAATTATTGAACTCTCAGTTGAAATTACTTCTGGTGTTGTGAAAGGCATATTACTGAATTAATAATGGTATGTGCCACTGCGTTAGCAGATTTGTCACGCAATGGGGCTAAGATAACGTATCTAGAGAAATGATCGACTACCACTAATAGACAGACTATGCCAGATTCTGTAAGAGGCAGCTTCAGAAGATCAAGAGAGACAGTTTGCAAGGCCTTGATGGTACTGGGTACTGCAATATAGGAGCAGGTTGACAGGTTGTTCCCTTATGACGGGCACACGATAAACATGCATCGCAGTGCACTTCAATGTCTTTTCAGATAGTGGGCCAATAATATGATAGACGTGCTTGCCATAAGCTTCTGTCTTCGCCAGGGTGTGATGCATGAGGGGTGTTACGGATTAAATGAAGAGCAGCAGGAATTAAGTCTGTTGGAATGACTAGTTACTTAACTTCGCTATGAGGTACGATGTTACCTTTCAGTACTGAGTGTTTATAGGGTAATTCATTGTTGAGAAAAAAATCAGATACAGGGACTGGTAACTTGGGCAAGGAAGAATCATCGCCTGACTCTAGAATATATATGACCTGTGACCATGTAGGGTCCACACGCTGGAACCCAAGGAGTGTGTCATAACTGAACGCTAAGTTTACGAACGAGTTGAGACCGTGGCTACATGCCGAGAGAGGGCATTGGCTACGACATTGGACTTCCCAGGAACGTATTCATGTGTTGGATTATAGTCATTCACAGTGACTGCCCAGTGTGCAAGTCGACTGGTAAGGTTACATCCCCGAGACAGGTCACATAAGGGAAGATGGTCTGTTTGGATGTGAACAGGATAACCGTAGATGATGTCGCGAAAATAGTTTAGAGACCAGACCACGGCTAGAGCTTCCCAGTGAGTTACAATGTAATTCTTTTCTGCCGAGTTTAACACACAGCTGGCATAGGCAATGACACGTTTCTTTCCTTCAGAGACATTTTGCATAAGAATGGCACTTAGGCATACTCCGGAAGCATCAGTATGGAGAAGAAATGGTTTTGAATAATCAGGGAATGCCAAAACCGGGGCTTGTGCCAGGGCATTTTTCAGGGTTGTAAATGCGGTTGCTTGTTCATCAGCCCACACAAAAGGCGCATCCTTCTTTAGGAGTTTTGTTAATGGCGCAGCTATCTGAGTGTACCCTTTAATAAAACGATGATAGTAGCCACTAAGACCGAGGAAATTGCGTAATGCATCGGTGTTGGATGAAGTAGGGAAGTTTGTTACAGCTCTGACCTTGTCATCTGATGTATGAATTCTGTTACTATCGATGACATGTCCTAGTAATTGTAGTTTCTTACATAAGAAGTGGCACTGGATTCCAACAAATTAGTGAGTACAGGAACTGAAAGTCTGTTCGGGACAGTCAGTGCATTCACGCATCTGTTACCTATCACTGGTCGTAACTTACCACCTTCTTTTGGAATGAGAAACAGTGGGCCGTTCCACGGACTGTTAGAGTGTTCAATGACTTTGTTGCCCAACACGTCCTGAATAAGACGATTAGCCTGTCGACATTGGCGGTGTGGTAAACGGTAGGCAGGTATATTATTATACTGGATGAGCTCCAGGCTGTAATGTAATTTGGTACTGTACTAAGCTTGTTTTGCCCATGTTCTCACCGGGTAGGGCTACGACTTCACGATAGTCTTGCAAGAGATTTAGCAATTGACTTCTGTATTCTGGGTAATCACTCTGTTTCACATGAGATTCGAGATTAGATGGAATGTCGGTGGACTGAGCAACTGGGAACATATCTGCAACACAGAGTGGGAAATCTTGGCAAACACGTACGGCCGCTGGGTATACCAAGAAATCACCAATCTGTGTCCCTGTATGCAGCTTAAGTGGGGCATTAGTAGTGTTGGATAAATACAAGTAGCATGAACTATCCTCGAGCACTGTACACAATGCCGACTCATAAGCTAAGCCAATCACACGTCTCAGGTAGAGTTAGTATATCTACTCCTGCTTTTGCACCCACAACACAGAGACTTTGGTAAAATTATGCGGAAACAAAATTGTGCACTGATTTGTTACTGCACGCCTTGTCTCTGTGTATTGTAAAACATTATTCACGCTATGTGAGGTAGTTAAATGAGACGTGTCTGAGCCGGCAAATGTGCACTGTTAGAGGGGTTGACACAATTCACAGTTGAATGCTCGTAGGGTACATCCACCGGTAAATGCTCAGAGGGTGTAGTACAAGATGTTAGTGAATTTGACTGTTCAGGTAGCTGTGTGTTTACCTCTTTACTCTCGGGTAATGGTGGAATCACGTGAGAGTGAATAACAGTTTATTTGGGAAAGTACTGGATGTGGATATTCCATGCTAGATATCGGGAACCCATTGATATCTATACTACAACAAGCCGGTAGGAGGGCAATTGCTTGTTGAACCATTATCGGAAAGCCTATGAGAGTATCCACAGGATATTTAAGGTCATTCGTGACGTGAAATACCGCGTCAAAAGGTTTTAATGCCTGATCAAGCTGTACTTCTAGAATTACCTTTCCTTTGACCTGAAATTCTGAGACATCCCCTCCGCATAGGCGAATGTCAGGTGGTTCGAGGAGCCTGACTCTTTTAGTTGTTTCCGATATGTTGTTTAGAGAGGTATCTGAGATCATCCATAGATCCGGTGTCCATAAAGAGATTTGTACCCCTTCGCTCTATCCTAGAATGACTAGGCCTAAAGAAGTTGTGGGTCCCACCTGGCGAATGGGGAGTTGATCTTCTGTTACCTTACTTTCAGGCACCAGCGGATCTTTCGCCGTTAGGTTACTTTTTTCCAATCCGAGCGCTCTCTTCCCACGAATGACGGCTCTTAAGGTAACGACACTCGTCAGTGGAGTGAGCTGTAAAATTCTTGTGATATTTGCATGTAAGACAACGGGATTGCGAAGGTGTGCGCTGTTGTTCCCGTGAACGAAATCGTCTTTGTTTGCATGCACAACTAGACTCTCCATGACCTACATTACTGCGTCACCAGCACACAATTCAGGATTGTTTGCTTCATTGCACAGTAAATTTGTCACGACTGCTAGATGGTGGTCGATGCTGAGACTGAGACCATTTACTAGGTTTGCTTTTCATAGTTGGCCATGAACGTGAGAAATCCGATAAAGTAGTGATGGTGTGCAGTACTCTCGCAGTACTGCCTGCAGAGTGAGAGACTGAGGTGGCCTGATGAGATAAGTTTGATCCCAGTCTTTCTGCTATGGCCTTTGAGATGTTAACCATTTTGTCACCGGGATTAAAGTCAATCTGTAGTGCTATTTCCCTCTGGTGGTCTGTAAGCCAGTTAATAAAACTTAGGTAAAAGTACTTGATGCAGAAGGTCAACAGAGGGAGGAAAAACAAAATTACATTAAAAAATATAATCCATACATTAAATTACAGGTGTCGGATGTGAACTCCTGTAGGTTAAAGTTTTTGGGGAAACCATTCTGGGGAAGCAAGTTCGAAAAAGATGCAGTTCGGGGAATAAAAGAAATCTGACAGAACCTCTGTAATATGGCAGTTTTACAGTCCAGTCATGAGCGCTTCCAGATGCCCGAGTAGCACAAGGGAAGATATGGCGAGATGGCACAATGGATGCAACTTCGTCTGAGCATTTGCCTTAGATGATTCTGTAAAATAAGGCATGTGAGAGAACATTCCTTCATACTTGTGGGGTCGGTAGCTCATTTGTAGTTGAAGAGTTGTTAATATTTCTTATAGCTGTGTTCTGAATTTGGCCAGTTGTTTTAGTGCAACCTCTCCAAATCCTCTCCACAAGGGTGAGCAATATTCCAGCTGAGAGTGCACATGACTCGAGTAAATTATAAAGGCAACTGCTCGCCAGTGAAGAAGTTACGGATTCTATACAATAATCCAAGTTTCTTTGAAACTGTTTTAGCAAATGATTGAATATGAAAGGTCCAGGTGGGGGCTGTGGTAAATGAAACACAGCAAATTTCAGTACTTTTGGAGATAGAAATATTGGTTGCACTGAAGGCAAAATAGGAATCAAGAAATACCTGTCTATTAGTAAATTGTATATATTTGGCTTTCCTTGTATTAAAGGAAACAATGTTATTTTCTTCCCATTCAGTGATCTTAGAAAAGTTTTGATTTATGGAGAAGCTATACTGAGTTGGGTTTTAGAGGTTTTAAACTTTGTGATAGAGTGTTTAAGTCTGAAGGAATTGTGAATCGTTCAGTCATCTGCCTATGAATGAATGGGATTATGGATGATAGACAAGAGATCATTAATATGAATCAGGAATAGGGTTGGAGCTAGGATTGATCTTTGTGGCATACCGACATTAGGTGGAAATTGGAATATACATCATCATCCTCTACTTTTATCTCTCCGTCACTGAGATATGAGGAAAGCAGTGGAATAAAAGATGAATGGTAATAGAGAGGAAGTTAGGACAGCAGGAAACAATGGCACACTTTGTCAAAAGGATTAGAAATACCATGGGCTACTGTGTGGATTTCTCCATGCTGATCAATTGACTGATGGATGGCATGAGTAAAACAATTGAGAATATCAACAGTGGATCATTTGTGCCGAGAACCATACTGCCTGTAACTAATTAAGTTGATGGATTCAAGATGCTTAACAATGAACTTATTACTTAAAGTCTGAAATACCTTTCAAAGACAAGATATGATACCTAACTCTCTATCTATTACCAGATGCCTTAATCCAGTAAGAGGTGGCCACAAACAAATCGCCTCTATGTCGCCCTGTTCCCCGCCACTTCACTACTTTGCTCCCAGCTCACACACTCCTCTCTCATATACCTCTCCACTCCATCTCTCGATCTCATCCTTGCCCTCCCCTCCCTCTCCCTCCTCCACCTCACTCATATACACTCTCCTCGTTAGTCTTTCACTCTTCATCCTCTCCACATGGCCAAACCACCTCAGCATGTTTCTCCTACCGCATTCTATCACATCCACATCCACACCACAACGCTCCTTCACTTCCTCATTTGTCAATCTGTTTCTCCGTGTGACTTCACATGCTCCTCTCAGGTAACTCATTTCCATTGCTCTCACTCTTGGCTTCTGTCCCTCCAACAAAGTCTAAGCTTCACTTCCATACGTTAGAGTTGGTATCACAATATTGTCATGTAGTAACTTTTTCACTCCCATGCTCATTTCCCTGTTTCTTATTACTGCCTTCAAGGAACCAGCAATCTTTCTTCCTTATTGTACGCTTTCAAGAACTTCATCCTCTAAACTTCCATCTTTACCCATCACACTACCGAAGTATTTAAACACACTCACATTTTCCATTTCCTCCTCATCCAACCTCTCTGTACATTCACTGACTTCACTTCTCTGATAACTATAACTTTACTCTTCACTACATTCACCTTTAGATTCCGTTTCTTACACACTCTCCCAAACTCATCTACCAAGCCTTGCAGCTCCCCTTCGGCTTTACTTAACAGCAAGTATCATCTGCAAACAACAGTACAGGGAGCTTCCAAACACTGCCCTCTCTCATTAGGGCCATCCCAATATCCACTGCCCTCCCTTGTATCTCTTTTATAACCCCATCCATATACAAATTGAACAACCATGGAGACATGACACATCCCTGTTTCAAACGAACCTTTAAATAGAAAAATTCACTCAGTTCACTATACACACCCAATGCAGCCTTAGCACCCTCATACATACTCTTCACGGCACATATATTATTAATACATTCCACAATCCTTGTCTACCCACCCTTATATATGCTTTCTCGAAATCCATGAAGGCCACATTCAACTTCTTTCCCTTCTCTAGAAACTTTTCCACTAAAGATCTAAGAATGAATATCTAATCTACACAACCTCTTCCCTTCCTAAATCCTCCCTGTTCTTCTTCAACTAATTCCTCTGTTATTTCACAAACCCTATCAATAAGAATCATACCATATACTTTTCCTATTACACTAAGAAGATTAATGCCAGTATGATTATCACATACATCTTTTTCCCTTTTTCCTTTGCACAGGGGAATAATTATACCTGACTTCCAATCCTCTGGGAATCTATCTTCCTCCCAGGCCAATCTGCACATCTTCCACGTCCATTCTACTACATTCTCTTCCCCATGCATCAGCATTTTACCATACACTCCATCATTTCCTGGGGCGTTCCCCATTTCAACTTTCTTTATTGCTTCCAAAACTTCCATCCTACTGATTTCTTCCTCTCTTCTCACATCCGTCCGTCTCCCAGCCATTCTCTAGCCACTTATGCTCGTGTTACTTTCATTCTCTATGTTCTACAATTCTTTAAAATTGTTCTCTCCATCTGCTTACTTTTTCTGCCTTTTCCAGTGGTAATCTACCATTTTTATCTTTCATTCCCCATCTAATTCTTTGGCACCCTGTCAAACTCTCTTTACCTCTTTCCAGAACATTTCCTTACATTCCCTCCACCTTACACTCAAATTCCTTCCAAATTCCTCATCCATTCTCTTCTTACTCTCTCATACAAATCTTTTCACCTCTTTTTTCCTCTCTACATATAACTCTCTCTTCCGTCTCTCAAGTTCTTCCACTCCCCTGTTTCTCATCCTCTCACTATACGCTTTTTTCTTTTGTGCCACAGCCTGTCTCACCTCTTCATTCCACCATGCTCTTCTGTTCACCCCCTTTCGTCTTCTCTTCACCCCACACTCCACATGCTGCACAGATTTTTTTCTGTGAATATCTTGCACACACTTTCCACGTCCCCCATCTACTCCAATCCATATTTACCCAGTCACTCCTCCACTTCCCTCTTATATTCTGCCTTTTTTCCATCCTCTTGTCCTTTCCACCCTCCTTGTATGAACTACTTCCTCCTGCCCTTCCCCTCTATTTCTTTTTTCATTCGGACCTTGATTCTCCAAGTAGTTGTCAGAAAGTCTACTCCCCCAACCTCCCTGTATACACCTGCATCCATTACACACGTTTTCATCCTGTCATCCCCACTCACATAACACTGGTCAACATAAATAAAATCATTTCATAGTTCTGAATTGAAATGGTCTGATTCTAGGGTAATCGAAAGTGCTGAACTCGAATATGGCATCAGTAAGGACTATCAGGTCCGGTTCTTGAAAACCAGTATATCGGTGTATCTTGCTCACAGGATGTGACTCATACATTTGTTTTTTTAGTTCCATCGACTAAATTTGTATTTTTGTTGCAGGTTACATATTTTGTTTACACTTCTATTCTTGCAGAAATTCTCAGTCATTGACAGCGGTGAAAGATGGAACGCCACAAATGTGTAAACGATCCTGACCGTTTTTGTTCCACTTGTGGAGAGTTCATCCCGGAAAGCTTCAAGAAACCCATTACGAAGGCCGTTCGAGTGAACTACAAAAGCTACTTCAAGTGTCCATTGGGCAACCAAGCCAAGAAATGGGCGCCTCACATAGCATTTAGGTCCTGTATCAATCACCTAAGTGAATGGATGCATGGAGAATGAAGTTCGGGTTTCCCATTCGCTGTTCCAGTGGTGTGGCGAGGGCCCAAAGACCACAGCAACGACTGCTATTTCTGTCTCACAAACATCAAAGGAATAACTGTCAAGACACGAGCCACAGTACAGTACCCCAATATCACTTCTGCAATCCGACCATTGCCAAACAGTGCAGAACTACCGGTTCCAAACCCATCTGCTGAACACGAGCTAAGCAGCGTATCTGATTCCAGTCATAGCCCCATGGATGATAACTATCAGGACAACTCAGGGAACAGTGGGCCCAAACCATTCAACCACGGAGCCCTTCATGATCTCATAAGGGACCATGATTTGTATAAAGAAAAGGCAGAGTTCCTGGGATCACAACTGAAGCAGTGTAACCTGCTAGAAGATGGAGTGCCCATCACCACGGCGCATCATCAGCATAGATAACTGTCTGCGTTTTTCAAAATGGCAAACAACCTTTACTATTGTGATGATTCAGTGTCTCTCATGCAACAACTCTGCAAGTCTGATCCATGAAAGCCGGATGATTCGAGGCTGTTTATGGATTCATGAAAAGACACTCTGAACGCAGTCCTCCTACACAACAGAAATCAGCTTCCATCCGTGCCAATTGCACACACAGAGATGACCAAGAGCTATGAAACTATGAAGCCTGTGCTTTCCACAATCGAGTATGAGAAGCATCAGTGGAAAATTTGTGGGGACCTCAAAGTGATCAATCTACTTCTGGGCCTTCAGAGTGGTTACACAAAGCACATGTGCTTTCTCTGCTTGTGGAACAGTAGAGCTAATGCCAAGCACTATGTAAGAAAAGAATGGCTGGCAAGACCAAAAGATGCACCTGGAAGGTTCAACTGTCTTCACAAACCCCTTGTGAATCCAGAAAACATATTCTTGCCTCCACTGCATCTCAAGCTAGCCTTGGCAAAAGTTTTCATAAAAGCCATGGATCACACGGGTAATAGGTTTCAATACTTGTCTATGAAGTTCACTGGAGTGGTATCTGAAGGCAAGTTGAAAGCAGGGGTATTGAATGGTCCTCAGATCCGCATGGTGGTTAATGATGGTGACTTCAAGGCATTAAACCCACTGGAGAGGGACGCTTGGGAATTATTCTTGAATATCTCATAGAACTACCTTGAAACCATTGTGCAGACAACTACGAAGAAATAGTGTCAGGCATGATATGGAGTTATCGAGCTCTGGGCTCACAGATATCCTTGAAGATTCATTTCTTTCACTCCCACCTCGATTTCTTCCCAGATAACCTTGGAGACATCAGTGACAAGCATGGTGAAAGGTTTCACCAAGACATTGCTATAATGGAGAGCAGTTATCAAGGCCGATTCAGTCTCATCATGATGGGCGACTACTGCTGGATGCTACAACGTGAAGAGAGTCAGCTGAACAAGCGGAAAAGCAAAGTAGCAGAAGTATTTTTAGAACTTCATTGATTGCTAATAAAATGTGCATTGGATTTCCATATTTCTGTACCATAAATCATTACAATTTTATCTGTGTGTGCCTCAATATATGTTTCAAGGTTAAGACGAGTTATGCCACACTGAATATGTTTTTAGTCTGATATTCAAGAAACCTGGTCCGATAGCACAAAATTAATATCAGATTTGAAATCAGTGCTATCAAATTAGTCACGTACTCATGTATGAGAACCATTTTGGTTGTTGACCAGCGTAATCAATCATTGCCTTCCGTTCATTCAGTTCACCACCCACCCTTCTCATCACTTGCCACGTCTACGGGTATTGGCTATCACCAGCCCTGGCACAAATGTCCGCTAAAGCACTGCCATTCTCATCCATCTCTGCAGGCACACCCCACTCACCGACCACTCCATCGACCTTCACATTCCCTGCTTTTCCATTCATACAGTATCTTCAGTCAAAAACATTCTCTCATTCCTTTCAAACTTTTCCATGCATGCTTCCACATTTGTCTAAAACTCTTCTCTCACTTTGCTCGGACGATCTTGCGTTGATACCTACATGCACACAATAGCCCACATTTGTAGTCCAACTTTCAATCTCCCCCTCCCCCCAATCCTTTAGCCAACAGATCCACACTCTTTTATATTCTCCTTCCATCTGTTACTCATAGCAATACACACTCCTTCTTTTACCCTCTCATTCTCACCTACTCCCGTGCATATACCCCATCCATATTCCCATTCTCTCACCTCACCATTTAGTTTCAGTTAATCCAAATACGTCCACTTTCTCATCCTCAAGCACTTGGACAATCCCTCTCTCTTTCACCTCATCATTTGCACCCTTTACATTCCATATAACTATCTGTACAATGTCTTTTGTTCGGTCCTTAGTTGCCATCTTTTGGTCAGTCCTGGTCCGAGGCCTCTTGTTCGTATTTGTAATTAGTTGTTTTCCGGGCAGAGACATAAACCTATCGGCAACCCACTTGCTGTCATGTAGGGAATACGTTAGTTATAAGGTTACCACCCAGCGTTGTAAATGCTTTTTTGGTTTACAGAAAATCATTTGGTTGAAGAGCTACTCTAAAAACAGAGTACCATTACATTAAGTGGGTTGATGATGGGTGCCCCCACCTACCAGTTAGCTATTGGTCTATAATCAAAGGACCCAGAGGAACTTTTATTTTTCTTTGGAATTTTGTGGATATTGGCTTCTTTCTGAAATCTAGGGAATAAAAAAGTATGTACGAGTATGTATAGTCTGAATAATTTAGCTAACACAGGAACAAATTCTGGGGAATGCTTTTTCATAACGATTGGTGGAATTACATCTGTACCTGGAGCTTGGCTGGTTGGTTGTCAAGGATGGACTATATGTATCTAGTCTGCATTTTGAGTGGAGAGTTTCGAGTGGGTAAAGTTCCGGTACAGGTACGTTCTGATTGATTACCTCTAAAGCAAAATTTCTGGGAAACGTATTGGTAATGATGTTCGCTTTTCGACGCGGGTTATTTTTAGTGTTTCCATCTAAAGAATTTAGTAAGGAAATGGATGGTGACTTATTAAAGATGTTACTGAATAAACGGAAAGCTGTCCGCAATATACAGGTACTCTTGCCATTAGGATTATTTAGTAGTTTGGATGCTCAGTTGTGAAGAAAGTTTGATTGACACTGATTACTGCTTTTGCATAATTTCCAGTGATTTTAAAGTGAATGAGGGATTCAGATGCTTCTGATTTATAGTAAAAGTTATCAGTTAAAGACTATGGGGACTTTGGTATAGCACAATTGCCGTCAAACTATTTTGGGGAATCTGGTCTTTTAGTGTATTATTGAGTGGGTATGAACATTTCAATGCCAGCTTGTTTTACGTCATTAATGTGGGACTTGGTTGAACTGATATCAATTAGGAAAAAAGACTGCCATGGAATAATCATTAAGGTAATTTCGAAATCGATCCCTGTCTTGCCCTATCAAAGTGCCATCTGGTCACCCTGACTGGTCAGAATGGGGAAGTCTGGGACAACTGACTAGTGAGGCTTTGGTGAGATTGTGATGTGAGGATCCAAGTCGTGACAATACTTCTCTCCTGTAATGAAATGGGTTATTTGTCAGGAATAGGTCCAACAGCTTAACGCTATGGTCAGGATTATCTGCTCTGTTGGTTAGTTGTTTTATAAATTCCATGATATAGAACATTTCTGCAAACAGCTCGGACTCTAGGCCTGTATCGCCAGTCCTGGCAGAATGCAATAACGATACTGATGATAGAAGCACCCAAAACGGTAATTTCAGTGGTAAGTGCGAGGTTAAGGTTGGTCAACTGTGTGGATATGTAGTCAAATACGCTGAGTTCTGCAGAGGCATTGGGGGAACAATAAAATATACAGATATATATGGTAATATTTTGGTAACTTACTTTGTATAATGAACAATCAAAGTTTGCTGATGTGAGTTCAAGATTTTGTCAACTACAAATACAGATTTGATACAACAACAGGTGCCACCCTTGTTACGGAAGTTGTGAGGAGATGGTAACCAGGAAAAGTAAAAGGAGATATGTGAGTAGGGAGAGATTTGGATTTCAGTGAGGAATAGAGCTAGAGGGAATCCAGATTGGAGGAAAAAGTTAAAAGGATTCATACTGATGCTAAGACAACTGGTGAATAAAATACAAGACCGAACCCGCAGTTCTCCACTGACGAGCGTGAGCTGTTTTCGTAATAACCGCTGTTGGCACAGTTGCTTGACTGTGACCAGGAGGGCCCTTTGATGCCAGCCCTACCCTGCCGTGGTGACAGTCCGAGGTACCGCCGAATTTGCTGATTGCGAGTGAGCGAACGCAGCAAGTGAAGCGTGCAAGCATAGTAAAGTGGTGTTTACGTTCAGCCGAGGAATGAACAGCCCGACACGACCCAGCCCGGCTGGACATGACACAGCCTGACTGCGATGGCTTTCAGGGGCTAATAACTTTTCTGCTATGCGAGATACAGAAGAGAGAGATTTCAACAGGTAGTAGATACATTCAGTAAATTTTGTATTATTAGCAATATAGTTACTCATGAGACCAGAGTAACTCCTAGGAATCCTATGTTTTCATGCATGAAATCTAACAATTTAATACTGAATATTATGCTCATAATTTTTCATGAATTTTTTCTGTGTTAAAGGGGTGAAATCATCAAGAGTTGTGTAAGAGAAAGAAAACGTGAAAACAGTAAATATTTAGTTCCATTACTCTTCTGTTATTGTTCAACAAACTCACCAAAAATATTGAAAGTTTACACCAAGATGAAATTATGATGATAGGCGTATGTACAAACTCTCGCTCGCTCATCACGTGCTCACATAGCGCACTTTACTGGTAATATTGCAGCAGCTATTGCTAAGGGGAGATGGAAATACAAGGTGTGATATCTAATGTGTATGTAGTGTGATGCAGACAGCTGGAGGTAGGGGTATTATGAGAGTATGCCAGCTTACTCTCGGTGCTAATAAAAAACACTGCAAATTTATAATAAAGAGAGATGATTAGGAAAATATCCTGGGGACAGAAGAATGTGACTAAGAGAGAGAGAGAGAGAGAGAGAGAGAGAGGGGCAGGGGTCAGGGAGAAGACGAGCACTACCACCCAGAATCGTGTGGGGCACGATAATGTGATTTATTGCGTTTTTTAATGTCCTCGATTTAAGCCTGCAATTAAAAATTAATTTATTGTTAAATGCCATCCAAATCTTGACCGTTGACAGCGTGTGCGACAATAATTTAACCATGATTTACAAGTCATAAGAAAATTTATGGCTAAATATTAACTGGCAGCTGGATGATGCAGGTGAGGGAGCTGGGGGTTGAAGGCGGGGTAGACCTGGTCCCGATCCCCCTTCACTCTGTTCAGGGTACAGGCGGGGAAGAAAGGAGTAACCTATGAGCAGAAGTAGTACGCGTGAGTGTACGTCTCTCTTTCACTATCCTTATAACAACGTAAATCACGAAAGCCCTCATAAAGTGTCTCACCCCCCCCCCCTTACAGTGGATCAAAATATAGTCAGTGTTTACATACCTGTTAAAAATAATGAAGCATCGAACTCAAGGCTCATTGTAGTTTGCACTAGAAAAGAAAAACTGAAACACAGCCACATGGACAGAGAGTTACGGCAGAAAGACATACGCGACTACAAACTTAACCATCCATGCGAGCAGTATAGGAAAAGCCGTCGACGAACTAAATGACTAAGAGAGTATCGGAAGCAAGACTGACGAGAATACCAAGGTGTCAGATATTCTCTGGGCTCTCCATGCAGGTGCTCATACTTTTCTGTTTTCCTTGTTCTTGTTTCTGAAACCTACGTTTTTTGTGTGTTAATCAGATTAGGGTGGTGAAGGAGATCAGTGATGGCGCAGCAGCAGCCTCAGTCCTAATCGTTTTTATTTTTCTCGTTCCAGCCCACCATCCTTAAAATAATACAAACAAAATAACTAAGCCGAAGACTAGGAAGAAATTGTAGAATTCAGTGCAAGAGACGGTTAGAAGACGTGTAACATTTTTCATCAACATAAATAGATAGGATCGTATTAGTGATGTTTTCGCACGTAATATTCTCATTTCACAGCAACAATATTTTGCTACTGATTAAGCTAAAGGACTTGGGTAATGTAGCTGTTAGTCAGTGATGCAGACATAGTTACGAGGAATATATTCCTCTATCAGCCTATTTCTTTTCCTTTCTATGTGCTTACCTATATTATAAATCAACAATATGTTTATTACTTTTATCTAGAGTCCACCCAGCCTTATTGTTGCTAAACTTTCCTCCATTATTCCATTCCCTCCCAGTTCCGTCACACAGGCAGCTCTACACTTCCATCACGAGCTGATCTTGACTTAGCTGCCACTGTTCAAAGTTCCCAGCTCAGTATATGTTCCACCTGTCACTCAGTCCACCAGCCCATCCCTCCATGCACTACATCATCTGTATTTGTTTTTCCATAGGTATATAGACAGACAGACAGATACATAGACAGATGGATAAATAGATACAGATAGAAATGCCTATAAATACCGGAGAGAGAGAGAGAGAGAGAGAGAGAGAGAGAGAGAGAGAGAGAGAGAGAGAGAGAGAGAGAGAGAGCATAAGAACATAAGAACACAAGGAGAGGATACCTGCAGTAGGCCGGCTGGCCCATGCTAGTCAGCTCCTAAAAGAGTAACTGAACTACTAGAATGAGATGAGGACGGCAAAGAAGAAGGCTCTCCCCCGCCCTCCAAACCCTCCAGCCGAAGCCGGCAGGAAAAAAACAAAAAGAACACCATGCAGTATAGAAAAACTGGCATGGACATTTTATAGGAAAGTGTGAAAGGAGAACAGAGACTGTCGTAGTGTAACCTGAAAAGGAAAAAGTATGAATTAGTATTGGTTATAAGATTTTTTTTTCTATGCCCACCCCTTATTTGTCATATGCATATCTAGCCCATGCTTGAAACTCTTAATGGAAGAGGCAGCAATTACTTTACTAGATAACTTATTCCATTCGTCTGCTACTCTATTACCAAACCAATTTCTACTTATATCCTTATTGAAACGGAATTTTTCTAGTTTCAAACCATTACTTCTAGTTCTATCATGTATGCTCACTTTAAGTACCTTACTAATATCGCCCTTATTTATACCCTTCATCCATTTACACACCTCAGTTAAGTCTCCCCTTACTGTACGCCTCTCTAGTGAGAGCAGACTTAGTTTTTTTCAGTCTGTCTTCATATGACAGGTTCCGAACATCATGTATGATTTTTGTCATTCTTCTCTGTACATTTTCTAATGAGTTAATATCCATTCTACAGTAAGGACACCAACATTGTACAGCGTAGTCCAAATGCGGCCTTATTAATGCTAGATAAAGTTGCAGTACTACTCCTGATGACCTGTTGCTCAAGCTTCTTGAAATAAATCCTAGGACCCTATTTGCTTTATTTCTCGCATAAATGCACTGTTGCCTTGGTTTGAGGTCATTAGTAACCATAACTCCTAGATCTTTCTCGCATTCCGATTTGCTAATTTCTTTGTTATGTAAGCTGTATTTAGTATCTACAATGGTCTTTCCAACGTTAAGTACTTTAAAATTTTCAACGTTAAATTCCATTTGCCAAGTTTTAGACCATCTGGACAATATATATATTTTGTAAGTTAAGGCAATCGTCAGTCGAGTTAATGATACGCCCTATTTTTGTATGGTCGGCAAATTTGCTGATACTGGTAGTGATTCCTAAGTCGAGATGATTTTTATATATAATAAATAATAATGGACCGAATACTGAACTCTGTGGTACATCGCTAGTTCCTAATTCCCAGTCCGACTTAGTTTCATTTATTAATACTCTCTGCTTTCGTCTTTTCAGCCAGGATTCTAACCATTTTAAGATATCGCCGTCTATACCGTGTGCTCGACCCTCTCTAACTAACCTTTCGTGTGGGACCCTATCAATAGCTTTACTAAATTCCAGATAAATAATATCGTAAGCTTTATCGCTATCTACTGCCACATAGACCTCTGAGAAGAATGAAAACAAGTTTGTGAGGCAGGATCGTTCTTGCCTGAATTCGTGCTGACTTTCATTTATAAGATTAAATCTTTCTAAGTGTGTAGATTGTGGACCAGTATTAACAAGAGGGTAGTTGGGTTGGTCAGTAAATGGACGAATGTATAGGATGAATGGACTTGAGAGAAAATGAACATTCTCCTAAATTTATTAGGTGTATGAATAAGGGAGCCTCTGTGGTACAGTGGTAGAGTGTGCGTTTTGTACACATGTGAACCAGGGTTCGCTCCCCGCCAGGGTAATAAAACTTTGGGAGTGTTCATCCGGCCACGTACTGCATTGGCGGACACAAGGGGTGCTGTGGTTAAACCAGTGTCGCTTACTTTGTATGCTTGCACCCAATCGTCTTGCGCGGACCGATTACACTTGATTCACAGATTACACACACATCCAAAGCCACTCCAGCACTACAATTACACTTTCAAGCACTTCTCACCCTACATACAATCTCTACCAGACAGCCTAAGCCACTTGGTAGAGATACATTGGCTGTATCGTCCTGATTTCGGTCGCGATAGGCCGGTCCTGCACTGGATTTTTTTGTATATATTTTATCATTATAACCCCCTGGGGGTAGGGTTTTTTTCAAGAATACTCCCCCAGTATCCTTGCTTGTCATACAAGGCGACTAAAACGGTTGGCGGAGGGTTACTGCCCCTCCCCGGAAAACAACTAACTAAAAAGTCGAAAAAGAAGCCTCAGACAAGGACTGACCAAAAGATGACGACCCAGGACCGGACAAAGGACATGGTAATTGCAACATGGAATGTAAGAGGTGTGAATGATGAGGTGAAAAAGAGAGAGATTGTCCAGGTGCTTGAGGGTCCGAAAGTTGATGTATGTGGAGTAACTGAAACTATATGGAGAAGAGTGTGGGAGAATGGGAGTATGGATGGGGTATATGTGCAGGAGTAGGTGAGAATGAGAGGGCAAAAGAAGGAGTGTGTATAGTTGTGAGTAAAAGATGGAAGAAGAACATAAGAGAGTATGGATCAGTTGGGTCAAGGATTGTGTGGGTAAGATTGAAAGTTGGAATACAAATGTGGGCGATTGTGTACACGTATGCACCAACGCAAGATTATGCAAGAAGAGTGAGAGAAGAGTTCTGGACAAATATGGAAGTGTGCATGGAAAAGTTTGGAAGGAATGAGAGAGTGTTTTTGATCGGTGATATGAATGGTAAAGTAGGGAATGTGAAGGTGGATTGAATAGTTGGTGAGTGGGGTGTGCCTGCTGAGGTAGATGAGAATGGCAGTGCGTTAGTGGACATTTGTGCTGGGATGGGGTTGGTGATAGCCAATACCCTCTTCAGGCACAAAATGATCCACAGGTATACATGGCGAGTGATGAGAAGGGTGGATGGTGAACTGAATGAAAGGAAGGCAATGATTGATTATGTGTGTGTGGATGAAAGGATGCGAAGATGTGTAATGGATGCAAGAGCTTATAGAGGTTGGGGGAGTGGACTTTCTGACCACAACTTGGTGGTGGTCAGAATCAAGATCCAAATATGATGGAGAAATAGAAGAAGGGAAGGACGGGAAGAAGGAGTATTTGCAAGGAGAGTGGAAAGGTTACAAGAGGATGAGAAAAAGGCAAAATATAAGAGGGAAGTGGAGGAACGATTGGCCAAATATGAATTGGAGCAGACGGGGGACGTGGAAGGTGTGTGCAAGATATTCACAGAAGAAATATGTGCAGCATGTGATGTGGTATGTGGGATGAAGAGAAGACGGAGGGGGTGCAAGGAACAGCGTGGTGGAATGAAAAGGTGAGACAGGCTGTGGCACAAAAGGAGAAAGCATACAATGAATGGATGAGAAATAGGGGCGTGGAAGAAGTTGAGAGGCGGAAGAGAGAGTTATATGTAGAAAGGAAGAGAGAGGTGAAAAGATTAGTAAGAGAGAGTAAGAAGAGAGTGGTTGAGGAATTTGGAAGGAATTTGAGTGCAAAGTGGAGGGACTGTAAGAAAATTTTCTGGAAAGAGGTGAAGAGAGTAAGACAGGGTGGAAGTGTAATTAGCAGGGGAGTGAAAGATAAAAATGGTAGATTACTAGTGGAGAAGGGAGAAAAAGTGAGCAGATGGAGAGAACACTTTAAGGAACTGTTGAACATAGAGGATGGAAGTAATGCGTGTATAAGTGGCTGGGGAATGGCTGGGAGAAGAAGGGAGGTGAGAAGACAGGAAGAAATCAGTAGGATAGAAGTTGTGAAAGCAATGAAGAAAGTTAAATTGGGGAAAGCCCCAGGAATTGACGCAGTGTGTGGTGAAATGCTGAAGCATGGGGGAGAGATAGTAGTAGAATGGATGTGGAAGATGTGCAGATTGGCCTGGAAGGAAGGTAGAGTCCCAGAGGACTGGAAGTCAGGTATAATTATTCCCTTGTACAAAGGAAAAGGGGAAAAAAAAGTGTGTGGTAATCATAGGGGCATCTGTCTTCTTAGTGTAATAGGAAAAGTGTATGTTAGGATACTTATTGACAGAGTTAGAGAAAGAACAGAGAAATTAGTTGGAGAAGAACAGGGAGGCTTTAGGAAAGGATGAGGTTGTGTAGATCAGATATTCATTCTTAGATCTTTAGTGGAAAAGTTTCTAGAGAAGGGTAAGAAGTTGTATGTGGCTTTCATGGATTTGGAGAAAGCATATGACAGGGTGGATAGACAAGGATTGTGGAAAGTAATAAGAATATATGGAGTAGATGGGAAGTTGTTGAATGCTGTGAAGAGTATGTATGATGGTGTTAAGGCTGCAGTGCGTGTGGATAGTGAACTGAGTGAATTTTTCTCTTTGAAGGTTGGGTTGAAACAGGGATGTGTCATGCCTCCATGGTTGTTCAATCTGTACATGGATGGGGTAATAAAAGAGGTACAAGGTAGGGTAGTGGATGTTGGAGTGACCCTGGTGAGAGAGGGTAGTGTTTGGAAACTCCCTGTACTGTTGTTTGCAGATGATACTGTGTTGTTGGGTGAAGACGAACGGGAGCTGCAAGGCTTGGTGGATGAGTTTGGGAGAGTGTGTAAGAAACGAAATCTAAAGGTGAATGTAGGGAAGAGTAAAGTGATGGTCTTTGAGAGAGGTGAAGTCAGTGAATGTACAGTAGCTCCCAAAACTATCTTTAAAAAAAAAGAGGTCTACATTCTGACACAATGGACGATATTATTTGAAACGTTTGGTGAGTATGGTGGCAACATTTGGCAGCCCTGCACACTAGGGATGGTTGCCGTATATTATGACCGGGGAAATGTGATACTATACTGTATTATCGTATGTAATACTGTATTATACTTAGTCACATGTGGATATTTTTAATCCGGTTACGATACCGTAGTAAAACTAGAGAGGCCTAATATAGGCAAGTAGTATATCTTTTGAGTTATTTGTCATGTTTTCGTGCGTCTCAGCACGTGACTATTATCACTAGATAGTAAATGTTATATAAGTCCTCCCAGCAATCATAAATGTTGTAAAGGTATTTACATGTAACTGTGATAATGACTGGGCGATATGTGACACCCAGTAACATATGAACAGCACAGTAATATGAGGGAGATGGATGAAAGGAACGCATGAACCTGTTAGTCACTGATTTTAACAGATTTAACTGTGCACGTAGCATGTGAAAGCCATGCATATGTTCACATATTTTATTATACGTAGTAACTATAAGGTAAATTAAACAACTGTGGGGGCACTTTTTTATTCCACTAATATTTGGTGTATCCACCGCCTGCTTCCAGAACGCTGTTTAACCGTTGCGGCATCGATGCTACTAACGTCTCTGTCAGGTTATATCCTTCCCCTCCACGAAGCATTTCCCACGCCTCTAAGGCATTACTAACAACAGAAGCTCGGGTGCGATACTGGTTGGCTGGTATGCGTTTACTTATCACAGACTACACGTTTTCAATTGGATTTAAGTCGGGTGATTTGGGTGGGTGTGGCAACACTGTTATTTCCTGGTGTTCAGCAAACCACGTCTGAACAATCCGGCAGGTGTGAATGGGGCTATTGCCCTGGAGGATGTAAAAGGGCTCCTGGTCAGAGTAGAGCGCAGCCCTCACGGACGGAAGCAAAACCTCTTCCAAGATCTCGCGATACTTTTCCCCCGTGAACCGACCCGGACCAACATCTGTTAATTCCCCAACACCACTGGCGTGTATCCATCCAAACATTCCTGCGGTAATACGCCCACTTCTCCCACTTCCAACAGCATGCTCCACGTTGAATCTGTAAAATATGGGTTAATAGCCCAATGGATGGTAATTAGTGATTTTTTTTTTTTTTTTATGCGTCCGACTCTGGGCATAGGCTTCACAGCCTGCTATCAAGGCCCAGCAGTCCTCCAACATACCATACACCTTTACATGTCACCACTTCGGCGCTAAAACCCACCGTCCATATTGAATACATGCTAGGGCTGTCTCATACAGGACTGGTGTATTGGTATTAGCGGGGGTATTTTTACGACATGTCGGCGGGTCTTCTGGTAGATCAGTAAAGCCTGATTTAATGAAATTCAAATCCTTAAACTGTTCCCTGCCCCAGCCGGGATTCGAACCTGGGTCCGTTAGGACTGCAGGCCACATCTCTACCGACTGAGCCACCGCCTCCCCCATGCATATATTATGATGCTAAGTATTGGTGTTATGGATTCAGGATGCAACACATTCGAGTCATGCATATATTAGACCTTGCGACAATAATATACGTATGAGAAACACTTTTAACTATGGAATGAATACACTCTACAGTTTGTGGTATTTATTACTAATACACTATTAAAGGAATCATCTAAAACATCATGGAGAATATAATGCCACTAAACATAATAATTATGACAGATTAGTTATGCACTATAATATACTGTAAGTAAATAACAGCGTAAATAACACATGTAAAATGTATAACGATAATGGGAACGTTTCATTTTTATTCCTACCCACACCACTAACTTGACTAGAATACGTGACATTAGTAAGAAAGACGATGCAATACTGAGGTGCTTACCTAGTGTTTGGTTGCCGCCAGACATAATGTGCACCTGTCTGAGCATCGGATGAAAATGTTTTTTCATCACAGAAGATGACCTGCTCCTAAAAGCCTATCGGTTTGTCTGCATACTCTAATGCATATTCCATCCTCTGCTCCATGTTAGCCTCCGACAGTTTGGGTTTCACTGCAGGCCTCCGACCGCGCATTCCTGCACTGTAAAGTCGTCTGCTTACTGTTTGTGTGCTGCACTCTAAACCAAGGTTAGCTGCAATGGTGGCGGCAGAAGTGAATGGTGCAGCAGATGATGCATTTACTATTGCCTGTCCAGGAAGAAAATAAATATAATAATGTTCTTGGACCCTTCGAGCCTGTGCGGCCAGTCTCCTCGTAACGGCGTATCCATAAGGCAGCCGTTGGGTAGGAAACACCAGTCCGTCTCGCAGTATATGTCGTGGAGTATCCCTCATTGTGCAGTTCCACGCACAGGCTGTGAGGTTTCCATGCTGGTCTCTAATGTTGACTGACAGACAGTATCATGACTCTGTATCCATGACACGTTCTATGAAGCTGTGCCATTCACGGAGTGAAACCGTGATCCCAGATGAACTCCTCCAATGACATGCTGCCCACCAGGTCTTGGCAAGAAATGCTGAAAGTATAACTTTGTCCGACATTGAGGCCCTGCAGTGTATTACCAACCTTCGCACTGCTGCCTCATGTGTGGTTGTGATAACGTAACAGTTGTGCTGGATATTTCTCTCACATTGTTTCACATTCTATGGTTTAATTAATATTTGAACATGGCAATGAAGCCCATCACTGTTGTTTCCAGGTTTCCCAAGATACATGTAACATAATGTAATATGCTGTAGTGGGTTATAATCTGTAACACCGAGGTATTATTATTATGTAAGGGTTCTCCATTTACATGTTGCCGGATGTTTACAATCAAATGATGGCGTTGATCGGCATATCAGGATCACTGACGTCAAGCCACGCATACCAACCTCACCGACGCGACACGTGATCAGGCAGCAGGTTTCATATTGTTCATTATGCCACCCTTCGCACCACACTTTAAAGATAGTTTTGGGAGCTACTGTACAGCGAGGTTGGATGGTGAGGAATTGGAAAATGTGAGTACGTTTAAGTACTTGGGTAGTGTGATGAGTAAGGATGGAGGTTTGGAGGGTGAAGTGCTTGAAAGGGTACAGCAGGGAAGAAAGGTTGCTGGTTCCTTGAAAGCAGTGATAAGAAACAGGGAAGTGAGCATGGAAGTGAAAAAGTTACTACATGACAGTATTGTGATACCAACTCTAATGTATTGAAGTGAAACTTGGACGTTATTGGTAGGACACAAGTCAAGAGTGAGAGCAGTGGAAATGAGTTATTTAAGGGAAGCCTGTGGAGTCACACGGAGAGACAGACTGACAAATGAGGATATAAAGGAGCGTTGTGGTGTGGATGTGATAGGAAGCGTTAGGAGGAATACTGAGGTGATTTGGCCATGTGGAGAGGATGGAGGGTGAAAGACTGACGAAGAGAGTGTATGTCAGTGAGATGGAGGGGGGAAGAGGGAGGGGGAGGCAGAGGATGAGATGGAAGGATGGGGTGGAGAGGTATATGAGAGAGGGGGATGTTAGTTGGGAGCAGGGCAGTGAAATGGTGGGGGACAGGGCGACGTAGTCACACCAGAGGGCAGTTAAT
The DNA here is from genome assembly GCF_032717465.1 of Coenobita brevimanus. NCBI lineage: Eukaryota > Metazoa > Arthropoda > Malacostraca > Decapoda > Coenobitidae > Coenobita > Coenobita brevimanus. The sequence continues at coordinate 14,152,239 of NC_136956.1, forward strand.
TATCAGATATATTTATAGACAGGTAATAACACAGACCAATAGATATAATGGGAGTTCATGAATAGAGAGAAGAAACGAAGTGAGGGACAAGAGGCTGGATAGGCGGGAGGACAACCTTAGACACGCCAAGTTGCATGGGAGGTGACTAGAGGACAGGCAGGGGATTTTAAGTCCTGCATGGTCTCGGGAGGGTGACAGAAAGGCGAACAGCAATATTCCTCCGTTTATTGACAGTACAATTCAGTGCCGACCTACCTCTACGTCCAGTCGTCGGCGTTCCCCCCCAAAACAAAAACATTGGTAAAACAAAAGAGCAGCGTGATGCGCTGCGCAACTCTTCGACATACTTAACACATTCCCCTTTCTTTCTATCTTCATACAAAATATATATTTTTTTAATTCTTAAATTGATAACACAAGTACTAGAGCAATATGATATATTATTCCTATATTACACCTTTATATATACATTTCTAATACTTACATATATCACGGCACAGTACAGCATTCCAAACACTCAAATAATCCTTCCTCAAAAACTTGCACCAGTTTGAACATCTGCTAACTAGTATTTAGACTCAGTCCAATAAACCTTTAATTCTCCTTCGAGATTCATTTGCTTCGGAATGGCTAAATCCACTCTCAACCTCTTTTCTGACACATTTTTTGTAGAATAAACATTGTCATAGAGTGAGTGGTTGTCTACAGGTAATTCAACAGGTATTACATTTCTCTGACTAGTATAGAGAATTTGTGACAAAATACATCCTAAATAGAATGCAGCATCCACTGCCTCAGTAGCCGCCAGAGTTTCAGCGGCCAAAGTAATTTTTACAACTCTTCTGGTTTTTCTTACATTCCCAAAACAATGGACAACATTTATTATTTTCTCCAACTAGGAATATCACAAACCCGCCTGCACTACCCATGCCATCTGGGAGGTTTGCATGAGAGGCATCACTATATACAGCCAATTTACATTTTGAGATATCACCCAGATTAGGAAAATACAATGAACTCTCATGAGTACTGACTTTTCTAAGACACTTGTTAGCCAAGAAGATCCTCTACTACAGCTTGATTTAATTTAGCACTTAGTTCCAGTACCTCATATGACAAGTCATGTCTCGTATCTGTGCACAACTACCCTAACTGACCTACTACTCAGATCATTTATTTCTTTCTCAGTCATCCCCTTTGCATGATGCTCTTGCAGCACTTACATGTATGGGCTCTAGTGACTTACCATATTTATTCTGATTTAACATGATCCCATCTTTATTTTCTTCTTCCTCAAGTCCAACATACTTAAAAGCAACATTGTTCTGATCCCTCACCAAAAATTCCTTTCGAATCTGACCAATAACAATGTTTTCAAACCTACTTGTTCCTCCTTACAAAAAATCATCTACATGCTTAAAAAATACACCACACAATTCACATTCATTGTACCAGTAAAATGCTGCAGGATCTGTCTTCACCTGAGTACATCCTAACTCCAGTAGGAAAGTCTTCATTGTAATATACCATTCACTAGCTGCATCATTAAGCCCGTACACATATTTCTTCAGTTTCCAAAGTACATTTCCGTCACTGTTAGCTTCCAAGGGAGGTCATAGGTACTGTACACTTCACGGTCAAACTTTGTCCTTTGTAGGAATGGAGCTTCAATGTCTTAGTTTGTCACAAAAGATCGCAAAACCTCTTCGGAAACTGTTGGACAGTCTGACTTATTTCTTCTTTTTCTTAAAATTCTCTTGCTACCAACCGTGCTTTCATTTGCATTTTACCATCATTATTCACTTTTTCAGTCACCACCCATCTTACTGATAAAGCTTTCTGTCCAATATTTTCCATTTCTTCATAGATAACTGACATTGTTTTCAATTTGTGTGTGTGTGTGTGTGTGTGTGTGTGTGTTAGCACGATAACTTCGCAACCACTCAAGATATCATCACAAAATTTTACAGGTGTGTAGTATGGAAAAAAGCGATCACGAGTTCGAAATTAGTGAAAGTAGGTCAACGTCTTTCTGTCTGTTACCATGATAACTTCACAACCGCTCAAGACATCATCACAAGATTTTACAGGTGTGTGGGTGGGAGGAAAATCTCCTACGAGTATAGTTTTCAGTTTGTTTATCTGTCTGTGTGTCTGTTAGCACGATAACTTCTCTAATGCTCAAGATGTCATCAAAAAATTTTACAGGTGCGTAGTAGCGATGCAAATCTCCTAAGAGTTCGAAATTGGTAAAAGTAGGTCAAGGTCTGTGTGTCTGTTACTACGATAACTTCGCAACAGCCCAAGATATCATAAAATTTTTTCAGGACACTAAAATATCATAACACACCGCCTAATAGCTAGTAACGTATATATATATATATATATATATATATATATATATATATATATATATATATATATATATATATATATATATATATATATATATATATATAATAGAGAGGTTAGAAGAAAGTCGTGCCTAAGTGAGAGGGCTAGAGGAAATAATGTTGCATCTCCAGTTAGGAATTTCACACATCGCACAGTGTGAAACCTGATGGAAAACTCCCCAGGCTTGGAGAGTTCCACACACCAGTGCCCTCACACATGACACAACCAGTCACATGCAGGGCAAATGGGAGAGACAGGGCAGAAGGGGTTAGATGAGAGAAAAGGCATGGAGGGAAAGGCAGAAGAGTCAAAGAGTTAGCAAACATAAACTGTTCTTGCCTCAGTAATGCTCTTGGGAAAATACTTCCTCTGGGGAATGAAACTGCAGTCAAATCCCAGACTCATCTTTATCTTTCTCCTGCCATCGACAAGTACAAGGAACATTCTCTCATTAAAATCCCTGCAGTTTAACTCATTATGGAAAAGCTCGATGACAACTATGATATTATATCTGGTGGCAGTAAGCGTATGAACCACGTCTACAATTCTGTAAATGAGTCTACATTATCAAGACAGAATACAAAAACCACTACAAGTTCGAGCCATATGACACCTCACAACTACTGACAATGGTTGACGATCTTCAGTTACAACCAAACTCACCATCTCTGTCTCTCCACGACTATGTATCGACAGCAGGGACAAGCAGCAAATCAATTAAACACAATACAGTCTACTTACACCTCACGATTTTGTCAAAATTGAAAATTCAGCTACTACAATTCTATTCACGTACGTGGTTCAGTTCTACGATTCACGTTAAAATTCAAGTATCTACGATTGTCATAAAATAAGCCAAATATACAAGCGACATTCAGCAAACCAACTAACCTACACTCAGTCGATAGAGAAGTGGCCTGCAGTCCTACCGGACCCAGGTTCAAATCCCCGCTGGGACAGGGAACAGTTTAAGGATTTGAATTTAATAAAAGCAGACTTTACTGATCTACCAGAAGACCCGCCGACATGTCGTAAAAATACCCCCGCTAATACCAATACACCAGTCCTGTATGAGACAGCCCTAGCAAGTATGGGCGGTGGGTCTTAGCGCCGAAGTGATGACATGTAGAGGTGTATGGATTGTAGGAAGACTACTGGATCTTGGGAACAGGCTGTGATGCCTTTGCCCAGAGTCGGACATATAAAAAAAAAAAAAAAAAAAAAAAAAACAGTGAGGAGGCGCTGATTCAGTGGTGACAGAAGACACAACGCAGCAAGTACCAGACAGCCCTGACCCACCACTCACCACACTCACCATTTCTGATCCATCATCACGGTGCTGAGTCTCCGAGAGTGACATCATTCTACATTTGCTAAGTGGGTGTATATACTTTTACTTTATTTTTCCCTGAGAGCCTAAATATACAATCCCTTTTTTTGTTAATAACTTCACAAATCAATATCACCACTATCCTGTAGGGACGTACTGCTAATACAAGAGTGATAAACAAACACTTTGCACAAGATATACAATACAATTATCGTTTTACAACAATCAAACTAAGTAGCATTTAAGATCGAGTTATTGAGGAGAACAGGGTTAGAAAAAACAAAAACAAACAAACAGGCAGTGAGTGACTTTAAAACCTGAGATAACCTTTCACACGTCATTTAATTCTTTTTTTTTTTCCTCAACACATTTTACTATTGGTAATAACAAACACCACTTTACCTATATACAAACTTACGTGTAGTCAACAAGAGTTCCACCTGGTCCACCTAGTCGTGGGGGATATGGCTAACTTGGCAACAGCTCGTGTGTGTGTGTTCCTGTGTACACCCACGCACCAAAGTTTCTGTACCCCCCTCGGTCAAAGGAAGCGGAAGTCAGGGTTAGAGAGAGGGCAGGCGAACGGACAACCGCGAGTGGCAGTTTGGAACTGAGCTACGAGGCGAATGATTAGGAACTTAATGACACTTGATTCGAAACATTCCCATGCTATTCACCTGCAAAACATTATGCGTTCGTAACATACACTGCATGCATTATAACATACTGTAGACTACTATGTCATCATGGTGTCTTGTGAAACTGGTCCAGACACGACCCATCTGTTTCGGATCCTCTTCATACATATAAAGCACCGAACCATTTGTATATAAAATGCGACTGGTCATTATCACTGCAGTGATAATTTTGTGAATGCTATTCCTCGATTGTCTATAGCTACAATATAGAATGATTGTGAATTTAATGCTGATTCCCACAGTAGTTGTGCGGATGGTTATAAATGTTAAAACTATTTTATGTTGATGGGCAGCGGAGAGCATTCACCAATAATTTACTGTAACCAGATGAAGCTAGATGCAAATAACACTAAATATTATGAGAAAACGAAGATACAGCTGTGGTATCCTGCTCCGCCTCGTTATCAAGGCCTTGACTGTTGCTTCACCTCATACTTGCATTATTTTCCTTCAGTCTCTGCCACTTCTGCTACTCTTACTTCCCGTTTCCTCGTGTGCGAGTCGTCATAGTCTTTAGGGAGTGTCAAGTCGTCCGGTCCTATAACCCCTACTGTATTACATCATTCGTTACATCATCACTCCCACACAAACAACGTTATACAAGACTGCTGAAACTGTTATTACCATTATTGGCACTCCCACTACTAATCCCCTTTTTCGCACTGACTGTGTCTACATGTAATTTCCCTCACAGTACTACTACTGCTACTCCTATTACTAATCCACTCTAAACCTGTATATTATTACATATGATTGTCCTTATGTCTGTGTATTTGCTAAACACATTGTCCCTGTCCCACCGTATAGTCATTTATCCTCCACCGCTGCCCTAGTTGCACCCCTCTCTCTCCCACCCACCATCAGCTCCTCCCCCACTCCGACACCACATTACCCCTCATCTCATCATTGGGCCACCAGGCCTTTTGTTCACTCTTTAACGATGAATATACTTAGTATGCATTAATAATGGAAAAAGTCATTGGAGAGCCGAATGCTAATCGCCCGCCAGAATATCCTGTTGGCCATGTCCAAAATTTAGGCCATATTTTGATACCCTGAAGGTTTTAAGTTGATAGCTCAAGCTGTTCATCAGATATAATGATGCAAAAGATGTGCGATAAAAACTAGTTGACCTATGGCAGCCATTTTGGTGACCTTGACCTTGACCTCGAGTGCCCATTTTCGAACTCGTCCAAGATTTTTGCCATATCTTGATACCCTGAAGGTTTCATGTTGATAGCTTTAGCCATTCATGAGATATAATGGGAACACACACACACACACACACACACACACACACACACACACACACGGAGGCAGGCAAAAACATTATCTCTGCGCCTTCTAAAGGCGGGCGATAAATTTATAATAACAACAACTGCTTATTTGTGTGGTGTTCCTAACATTACACATAAAAGCTGCAGACCCAAACGTGCCTATATTACAGAGTACTGACATATTAACCACAGAACCGACCACAGACCGTTCTTATCATTACCACTGGACCTACCCCATACACTTCACCATGACAATACAACCCACTGTAGTCCATTGTGGGATCACTACATCTGTTTGGGAAAAATAACATAGTGCACGAAACTTCTACAGCCCAATAAAATACACATGTGACGTTTCACTGACATCCATCAAATAGCCTAGGAGATGTTAGCGGACAAACACACAAACGACTGGACATAAACAGACAGAAACTGGATGTCTCGCATCAGTGTATGGCGACCTGACAAAACTGTTACCATCCCGCTTTGCAGGTGTCATAATAATAATAATAATAATAATAATAATAATAATAATAAGCAGTAGCAGTAGTAGTAGTACTTGTATAAAAGTAAATAATAATAATAATAATAATAATAATAATAATAACAATAACAACAACAACAACAGTAGTAGTAGTAGTAGTAGTAGTAGTAATCACATGTTAGTTGGCACGATGTAGAGGAAAACAAACACCATAATCTCCCTGATAAAACACGTGAACACAGCTTTGACATATGAAACCAAACAGTGCCATAATATGCTGTAATGGCCGGGTTATAGGAATAATGGCTAAATAATATTAATGTTTGACAGCAACCCAACCTTCTGTCATGGCAAACAGATACTGCATAGTGTCAACACATGCTGTTTCAGTGTTTGTCCTCCTCTGTATCGTGCCTAATAACATGTGATTATTATCTCAATTTCATTATTATTATTATTATTATCATTATTATTATTATTGCTACAACTATGATGACACCTGCAAAGCAGGATAGTAACAGTTTTGTCAGGTCGTCATATACCGATGCGAGACATTCGGCCTCTCTCTATGTCCAGTCATTTGTTTCTCCGCTAATTTCCCCTAGGTTATTTGATGGATGTCAGTGAAACGTCGCATGTGTATTTTAGTGGGTTGTAGGAATGTCGTGCACTATGTTATTCTCCCAAACAGCTGACGTAATCCCACAAAAGACTACAATGGGTTGCATTACCATGGTGAAGTGCTATAGGGAAGGTCTAGCGGTAATGATATGAACGGTCTGTAGTCGGTTCTGTGATTAATATATCAGTGCTCCGTAACATAGGCACGTTTGGGTCTGCAGCTTTTATAAGTAATGTTAGGAACACTGCACATCTATGTTGTTGTTATTATTATAACTATTATTATTATTAATGAATGCCACGTATGTTCACCGGTAAAAGCGTGGACAACATGCCTGGTGGCCCAAGGATTATGTGAGAGGTAGTGTTGTGTCGGAGTGGGGGAAGAGTTGGGCCGATGATGGGTGGGAGAGAGAGAGAGGGGTGCAACTGGAGTAGCTGTAGGGGGTAAACGACTAGTTGTCGACGGTGGGACAGGGACAGTGTGGTTAGCAGATTCACAGGCATAAGAAAAATCGCACATATTATCATACATATTTGTAGCGGATTACTAGCAGGAGCAGCAGTAGTAGTACTGTGAGGGAAGGTAGACACAATGGGAAAAGGGGGATTAGTAGTGGCAGTGTCAATAATAGTAGTAACAGATTCAGCAGTCTTGTATAACGCTGTTTGTGTGGGAGTGATGACGTGACGAATGATGTAATACAGTAGGGGTTATAGGACCGGACGACTTGACACTCCCTAAAGACTTTGACGACTCGCATACGAGGAAACGGGAAGTAAGAGTAGAAGAAGTGGCAGAGACTGAAGGAAAATAATGCACGTATGAGGTGAAGCAACAGTCAAGGCGTTGATAACGAGGCGGAGCAGGATACCACAGCTGTATCTTCGTTTTCTCATAATATTTAGTGTTATTTGCATCTACCTTCATCTGGTTACAGTAAATTATTGGTGAATGCTCTCCGCTGCCCATCAACATAAAATAGTTTTAACATTTATAACCATCCGCACAACTACCGTGGGAATCGGCATTAAATTCACAATCATTCTATATTGTAGCTATAGACAGTCGAGGAATAGCATTCACAAAAATTATCACTGCAGTGATAATGACTAGTCGCATTTTATATACAAATGGTTCGGTGCTTTATATGTATGAAGAGGATCCGAAACAGATGGGTCGTGTCTGAACCAATTTCACAAGACACCATGATAACACAGTAGTGTAAGTTATAATGTATGCAGTGTATGTTACGAACGCATAATGTTTTGCAGGTGAATAGCATGGGAATGTTTAGAATTAAGTGTCATTAGGTTTCTCATTATTCGCCTCGTAGCTTAGTTTCAAACTGCCACTTGTGGTTGTCCGTTTGCCTGCCCTCTCTCTAACCTTGACTTCCACTTCCTTCCACCGAGGAGATAAAGAAACTTTGGTGCGTGGGTGTACAGTTACCTCCACTTCTAACGAGTACAGCGGGGGTGGTGTGTTTGGTGAAATGTGAGACCACTTTGTTTGTTTACATTGTAGCAATAGTAGGTGAATGGGCAGACCCGACAGTGCTTCCTCCCCGCTACAATATCTGGTACCCACACAAACAATGTTCTGTCAAGCCATACTCAATCAGCAAATACAGGTGTTTGCTAGAGCACGGTAGAGAGAAAAGCTAATAGTAATGCCATTGGATCCCATTGTTTCTCTGACAGGGATTGACCGTGAGGCGAGGTGGAACGGAGGGGAGGGGGGACAGATGCAGGGGAAGCATATATCGAAACTTTGTCGCGTTTCGTTTAGAAAGATGAAGGGTGTGATTATACAAATGTTCTAAGGTGATCTGTAACTCCGTATGCAATAACGTGTATTGGATGAATCTTGGAGTCTTAATGTTCGTCATACAATGTGGTGAACAACTGTAGTTGTGCATAAATGTTAGAAGGTGTGATGTCCGGTGTCTCGAAACGTGGTTCACCTGAGTTTTATGAGTGTGCGACTGAACTGCTGTAACATTTTTGTGGCTGAACCAGGGTGGCCATGAATGATTTATGATTATGCATGTGACACAATGGTTATGCCATGTTGTGCATCACCCAGTCTGCTTTATTGTGAGGAAAAACGGTCATTATATTCATAAACCATGGTGTTGCATAGGATTATAGCTACTTTGAATGCTGGACAGCTATTGGCTTGTTGTGCGAAGATGTTGTGCAGTCATCATACTGATGGATCACGCTGAGGTAATGAGATACTGTAATTGCATAATGAATGCATATCTTGTATTATAATAATTGAAATAACGGTTTTACGGGTGTCCAGTCTACAAATGATGTCACTTTCTTCGAGGTGCTATTTCATTAGTCTGGATAGTTGACATACAACATCCACAAACATTGATCATCGTCTATTATACTCTGTTTAAAACATGTATACATTAGTTTTCATACAAGTATTACACGTTTCTGTTGGCTGAAAACAGGACATCATTCACACTGCTGGGAGGTGAAAGTGTGTTCAGTGGTCGGTCAGCAAAGTCACCAAAACAGCGACTTTGGCTGCTATCTTGGCATGAGTGCGAATAGGTCGATGAAGTAGACCATGCGCAGTTTTACACTCTCCCAGCAGCACCACGCCACCGATATATTTTGGGTTGCCGTGGCCATATGCTAAAACCTGGTGTTATAATGGCAAACAACGGACAGACATGCATAATGTCGCCAGTGTTGCAGTTCGTTATATATGTCCATTTATCACAAGCAAACGTTGCAGACGTCATCTACTGTGTTAACATGGATCTGGATTGGCCAGTTGCATTACTGGACCCCTTCACAAACAAGACTAGACTACCCAATTTTCCTAGCAAAACTACACCACGGAAATGCCTCTTTAACAGTGAACTCTGGCCCGATACTCTCCTTGCAAATTCATGACATACAGTGGGCACACATAGTATATTAATCATAGGACAAAGGGAAGCATGACCTAAAATATCATAACGTGTAATGCGAACCGGGCACTGTGGTGGTGGTGACTGTAGATGAGATGCGAAACGTCGTTTTGGTATAGTTGTTTAGAGCCATCATACGGAATTCATGATAACCTTAAGTTCGACAATAGATTTTGATATTACGGATATCTGTGATGCCGTGTCCCATGACGCTGAACATTGGAAACGATATTCCTAAGGCAGTTAGAAACAGAATAGAATATTTGGTAAGGAGGGACTTGAAGAGAGTTTGGTCAGTGGGACGGGGTATTAGGAGACGAAGTGCAGGAATAGAGGGTGGGATGGCTTGGCCACCCGGTTTGGTGGCAAGGTGTGTGTGGAAGTGGACTGTTGTGGAGTAGGAGCGAGTGAGGAGGTGGGCATCTGGGAGTAGGGTCATCTCCAACATATGCTATGTTTGGTGTTGGTATGGGAAATATTGCTCCCTCTGGATGAACAGTGGTTGAATGTAGACACACGATTAAATAGCATAATGCGTCTGGAGCTAGGGAGGGCCTGAATGTGTAATACTTGTATAAAAACTAATGTATGAATGTTTTAAAGAGAATATAATAGACGATGATCAATGTGTGTGGATGTTGTGTCACAACTATCCAGACTAATGAAATAGCATCTCGAAGAAGGCGACATCATTTGTAGACTGGACACCCGTAACACCGTTATTTCAATTATTATAATACAAGATATGCATTCATTATGCAATTACAGTATCTCATTACCTCAGCGTGATCCATCAGTATGATGACTGCACAACATCTTCGCACAACAAGCCAATAGCTGTCCAGCATTCAAAGTAGCTATTATCCTGTGCAACAGGATATCTACTTAAACCATGGTTTATGAGTAAATGGCCATTTTTCCTCACAATAAAACAGACTGGGTGATGCACAACATGACATAACCGTTGTGTCACATGCATAATCATAAATCATTCATGGCCACCCTGGTTCAGCCACAAAAATGTTACAGTAGGTCAGTCGCACACTCATTAGACTCGGGTGAACCACGTTTCGAGACACCGGACATCACACCTTCTAACATCTATGCACAACTACAGTTGTTCCCCACATTGTATGACGAACATTAAGACTCCAAGATTCATCCACTACACGTTATTGCATACGGAGTTATAGATCACCTTAGAACATTTGCATAATCACACCCTTCATCTTTCTAAACGAAACGCGACAGTTTCGATATATGCGCCCACTCCGCCTGTCCTCCCTCCCTCCTGTTTCACCTCGCCTCACAGTCATCTCCTGTCAGAGAAACAGCGGGATCCAATGGCATTACTATTAGTTTTTCTCTCTACCTTTCTCTATACATACGTGGCAAACACTTGTATTTGCTGATAAACCATGACTTGATAGAACATTGTTTGTGTGGGTACTAGATACTGTAGCGGAGGGGAAGCTTTGTCGGGTCTGCCCATTGACTTACTATTACTACAATGTAAACAAACGCAGTGGTGCCACACTTTACCATACACACCACCCGCTGTACTCGTTAGAAGTGGAGGTAACTGTACATGCCCGAGAATTTTTCTAATCGCCAAGCTTCATGTATTATTATTCGGTCGCTGTATTATGCCGTGATATAATAAATTATTAGTAATGTATGATTGTTTGGGATAATGAGCTGTGCACTATGCTAATTATCTCTATCTTTCTATCTGAGCTGTGCACTATGCTAATTATCTCTATCTATCTATCTATTGCCAGACGCCTCAATCTATACTACCAGCTTTCAGTAAAATATTTGAAAAAGTAATTGCTGTTAGATTAATACATTACCTTGAGGAAACTAACCTACTATCTGAATACCAACATGGGTTTCGTACAGATCGATCAACAGAATCTGCAATATTACAGTTTGTTAACAATGTTTATAAGTTCTTAGAAGAAAAGTATTATGTAGTTGGGGTATTTATTGACTTATCGAAAGCTTTTGACACATTAGATCACAAAATTCTAACTGATAAGGTGGAACATATTGGAATAATAGGCGTCCCACTAAAACTATTTCATAGTTATCTCAGTAATAGAATGCAATGTGTTTTTGTAACAATAATTTCTCGCCTTTTAAATCATTATCAAAAGGTGTACCACAAGGGTCTGTCCTTGGGCTTCTTCTTTTTCTAATATACATTAATGATATAGTAAATGCCAGCACAAAATTTAAGTTTACGATATATGCTGATGATACTAATCTCTTGTTAGCAGACAAAAATATAAATTACCTACAATCAAACTTGCTCTTGGAATTAAATTTAATAAATGAATGGATAAAATCTAATAAATTAAAGCTTAATGTATCTAAAACAAAATATATTTTCTTTAAAAACCGATCAGTAAAAAACTCTTTACCACCATTACTACTTGATGGTGAAATTATACAAAATGTCAATAAAATAAAATTTCTTGGTATACTCATAGATGAGAATTTAAATTATAAATATCATATAGATGAAATATGTTTAAAGTTATCCAAAGTGTGTGGTGTATTATACAAAGTCCGTTATAATCTAACAACAGAGGCTATGGTCAGCATTTATTATACACTATGTTATCCTTACCTCATGTACTGTGTAGCCATATGGCCATGTACTTGGCCCTCAGTTTTTAACAAAATAGTAGTAGCTCAGAAAAAAAATTTAAGATGTATATATTTTCTAGGTAAATTCGATTCAACAACCCCAATATTTTCAAATACAAAATTGTTGAACTTTAGAAATATTCATAAGTATTTTACATTACTACTGATGTATAAGACCTTAAGAGTCTATGTAGGGAATGAAATATTTAAGTTTGTAGAAAACCCACATAATACTCGTAGCAATAGCATTAATTTATGCTCTCCACAATTTAGAACAACCCTATTCAAGAACAGTATAATATCTTTGGGCCCCCAACTGTTTAATGGTTTACCAATAGATAAAAAAATTCTCCTTAAGTCTAGTAATATCCTAACATTTAAAAGGGAAATGAAAAATTATCTGTTAGGTCAGCAATACATACAATACACATAATTTTGTAATAATTTAGGGTAGAACAAAAGCACCATATGTTATGATACAATTAATGCATAGTATGTGTATGTGTGTGAATGTAAATGTGTGTGTGTGTGTGTGTGTGTGTGTGTGTGTGTGTGTGTATGTTTTGAGAATATATATATATATATATATATATATATATATATATATATATATACATTATGTATGTATGCATGTGTATGTATGTATGTATGTGGGTATATATGTATGTGTATGTATTTGTATATGTGTGTATATATGCATATTTATATGTATGTGTGTGTATGTATATGTATATGTATGTGTGTATATATGTGTATGTGTGTGTGTATGTGTATGTACGTATATGCATATGTGTGTATGTATATCGATGTATAAGTATTTATTTATGAATGTATGTATGTATATATGTATGAGTGTATGCATGTATATTTCCGATAATCATAAGATTGTAATATATAATTAAATAATTTACTTTTTTTCTGATACACATACGAATGTACCTGGTATATCCAACTAAAGCAACCACAATTTATATATAGTATTTATAAAAATGTCTGTCAGGGAGCTTAGGCTTGACAGACCGTTGCTTGTTTTGTAATGTTCAAATGTATAACCTACATGGATGTATGACTATAAAGCAATAAACATTTACTTACTTACTTACTTACAAACAAATCGCCTCCAAGCAGCCCTGTCCCCCGCCATTTCACTGCCCTGCCCCCAATTCACACCCCCGTCTCTCATATACCTCTCCACCCCATCCCTCCATCTCATCCTCGGCCTCCCCCTCCCTCTTCCCCCCTCCACCTCACTCACATACACTCTCTTCGTCAGTCTTTCACCCTCCATCCTTTCCACATGGCCAAACCACCACAGTGTGTTCCTCATAACGCTTCCTATCACATCCACATCCACACCACAACGCTCCTTTATATCTTCATTCGTCAGCCTGTCTCTCCATGTGACTCCACAGGCTTATCTTAAATAACTCATTTCCACTGCTCTCACTCTTGACTTGTGTCCTTCCAACAACGTCCAAGCTTCACTTCCATACGTTAGAGTTGGTATCACAATACTGTCATGTAGTAACTTTTTCACTTCCATGCTCACTTCCCTGTTTCTTATCATTGCTTTCAAAGAACTAGCAACCTTTCTCCCCTGCCGTACCCTTTCAAGCACTTCACCCTCCAAACCTCCATCCTTACTCATCACACTATCCAAGTACTTAAACGTACTCACATTTTCCAATTCCTCACCATCCAACCTCGCTGTACATTCACTGACTTCACCTGTCTCAAATACCATCACTTTACTCTTCCCTACATTCACCTTTAGATTCCGTTTCTTACACACTCTCCCAAACTCATCCACCAAGCCTTGCAGCTCCCCTTCGTCTTCACTCAACAACACAGTATCATCTGGAAACAACAGTACAGGGAGTACTTTCCACAATCCTTGTCTATCCATCCTGTCATATGCTTTCTCCAAATCCATGAAAGCCGCATACAACTTCTTTCCCTTCTCTAGAAACTTTTCCACTAAAGATCTAAGAATGAATATCTGATCTACACAACCTCTTCCCTTCCTAAAGCCTCCCTGTTCTTCTCCAACTAATTTCTCTGTTCTTTCTCTAACTCTGTCAATAAGTATCCTACCATACACTTTTCCTATTATACTAAGAAGGCAAATGCCCCTATGATTACCACACACTTCTTTTTCCCCTTTTCCTTTGTACAAGGGAATAATTATACCTGACTTCCAATCCTCCGGGACTCTACCTTCCTCCCAGGCCAATCTGCACGTCTTCCACATCCATGCTACATCTCTCCCTCATGCTTCAGCATTTCACCACACAGTCCATCAATTCCTGGGGCTTTCCCCGATTTAACTTTCTTCATTGCTTTCACAACTTCTATCCTACTGATTTCTTCCTGTCTTCTCACCTCCCTCCTTCTCCCAGCCAATCCCCAGCCACTTATACTCGCATTACTTCCATCCTCTATGTTCAGCAATTCCTTAAAGTGTTCTCTCCATCTGCTCACTTTTTCTCCCTTTCCACTAGTAATCTACCATATTTATCTTTCACTCCCCTGCTAACTTCACTTCCACCCTGTCTAACTCTTTTCACCTCTTTCCAGAACATTTTCTTACAGTCCCTCCACTTTACACTCAAATTCCTTCCAGATTCCTCATCCACTCTCTTCTTAACCCCTTAACTGCGGGGCGTCACTTTCGTGACGCTCGGCCACAATGGATCATACCGTGGGGTGTCACTTTTGTGATTCTGTGTTATTTTGAATTATCCCGGGCTCTCATGTGGTGGCTTGTATCATCTATCAGTACTGCCAATGTCCAACACAAGTCAGCACTCCAAATCTCATGTACTCCCATCCATTGTTGACATTTTAGCGATTTTTCCCCCTTCCTGACCCCCCCCTCCCACCTGCCCTCCATTACCCTGTCCTCTCACCTCCCACGCCTCACCGCGCTAAGCAAATTTCCCCCGGATTTTTCCACAGATTTCATCCCTTGAAATAAGCCTTATGCCCTATACTTATACATAATAATATATACAAAAAAAAAATAAGGTAAATGATAGTGTTATACACCAAGTATTGGCTAATTATCACCTGACAACACCTCACATGCATTCATTCGCAACATTACCACGGTAATTTCCCCTTTGAATTATGCCTTGTAATCGATGTCTGTAATAAAAATATATATCAGAAAGGAAGGGAGAGGCCTAAGTGACGTTTACATTCACCTGGAACTACCTATTTCTTTATGTATTGCCGAGATTTTCTACCAATAAAAAATTAGCATGTAAGTTAGCAGCTGTCAGCCTCAGTGTCATTGTCAACCCATGCCTTCTCAGATAAGCCACGGCATTTAGTTCCTTGTCCTCCGCTGTGGTCAAACCATGTCGCACTCGCGCCCTGCCATTTCTGCCGCTTCTGCACCCATTGCAAAGGGCCCCGTGACCTCTACCCCCATAAAAAGTCGTGAGGGAAGCAGGAAAGGACTTAGTGACTGCAGTGGCACGTGAACTAGCAGAATTGTCCATAGTGATGATGGATAGTGATTTTGACGATTCGGGTGAATCGTGTGATGAGCCGGGTGAGGTAATCATGCCAGAAAGTGCTAGTACGAGTGCTTCAGTGTCGGAAGTTATCCCTAGCTCCAAGGGAAAGGAGCCGTTAGTGCAGCAAGGGAAGAAATTTGGGAAGGGAGTGAAAACGCGGCGTGTTAGCCCCAGAATAATGGCCCTGCATGACCCAGCCCGCCATGAGTCCCGAGTTGATTCACCTCCCCATTCCCCAAGCCCCACTTCACTCATTTCTTCCTCTTTATCTGCTGAGTTATCTCCAGAGTCTTCGTCGTCGGAGTCACCACCAGCATCAACAGTGAAGGCAGGCCGTAGAGGAAGAGGTAAATCCCGGACTGGTAAAAGTACAGTAGAGGTGGTAGTAGAGTAAGGGCTGCTAGTGCTGTACGGCAACCCAGGGTCAGTGCGAGTGACCTTGAACGGGGTAAATCTTCCTCACAGCCACCCACCACCACCACCCACCCTACACCGCAATGACAGGGAATCCTGGACGCCTTCGCGTGGACGGAAGGGTCCGATTTTGTGCCTAAACATTTAGTTTTTGATGAGAGCTCCTCAGGAGTTCAGCCTGCCTTCACTGTTGACGATAATGCTGAGTGTGTGGACTACCTTTTGGCCTTCCTAGATGACGAAGTCATGCAGCACATATGTGATGAGACCAACAGGTATGAATCACAATGTGCTGCAAGTGGTACAGGTGCAGCCAAGATGCAACAGTGGTCCATGCTTGGAGTGCAGGAGCTGTATGTGTTCTTTGCCCTCATGCTTCTCATGCCACACTCCAAGAAGCATGAGTTGGAAGAATACTGGTCCATGGACCCCTTACTACCCTCACCCACCTTCAATAAGTACATGGCCAGAGATCGCTTCTGGAACATCATGGGAAACCTGCACTTTGCCGACAACGATGTACCTTCCCAAACCGACCCACTCTGGAAGATCCGGGAGATTCTGAGCAGAATGAAGGATAAGTTTATGTCATTCTTCCACCCCTTTCAGAAGGTTGTCATTGACGAATCCTTGGTTTTGTTCGGAGGACGTCTTCGGTTTGTTCAGTACATTCCAATCAGACACCATCGCTTTGGAATTAAGTTCTTTGTACCGTGCGACTGTAAGACGGGGTACATCCTTGACTTCGTCATTTATTCAGCCAGCACTGTCGATCTGGATAAAACACACCCCCTTGGCTTCTCAGGCTGTGTAGTGAAAGTGCTCCTAGAGAAGTATTTTGGTGGGAATCATGTGCTGTATACGAACAACTATTATACAGCACCGAAACTTGGCAAATACCTTTCTGAGCACGGCATTGGCTCCTGCGGCACTGTCAAAAGTAATCGTGCCCACTTCCCTAAATTCACAGAGGCAGGAACCTCGCAGTGAGGAGACGTGCACCTACGCAAGTCTGAGAAGATGCTGGCAATACGGTGGCATGACAAGAGGGTCGTGCACATGCTCACCACCGTACATAAGAGGGAGATGACAGACAGTGGGAAGGTCGACCGTAGGAGAGGCGAATCTGTGATGAAACCTGATGCTGTGTTGGACTACAATATCAACATGTGGCTGGTGGACATGTCCGACATGATGATTGGTGAGATCGACTGCCTCAGGAAGAATACTAGGTGGTACAGGAAAGTTTTTCTGCATCTCATAGATATGACGATACTGAACGCCTTCATCCTGTACAAGATGAAGGTCAAGCCACCCAAGTCCTTCTCCCTGAGGTTGTTCGCCAGGACTAGTGTCCAGCAGCTGCTGGAATGATATGGTAGGGTGACAGCAGCAACTCCAAGGCGCCATCCAATAACACTTCCCGACTGACTTGAGCAGAGGGCGTACATGGATCGGCACAGACTGGAGCTAATGCCTGCCACAGGGAAAAGGAAGGCTGCGATCCGCAGGTGTCAGGTGTGTGCACATACCACCTGCCGCACACCTGAGCACAAAAGCACCTCTTGGCAGTGCGCTGAGTGCCAGGTTCCCCTCTGTGTTACCTGCTTCTTTGATTACCACAGCCAGAAGCAGTTCTAACAGTGCAAGTGGGAAAGGAGAGTAATGTGGAAATAATGTGTAAATAATGTGTAAACAGCAAGTGAAAGCAATGGATGTTCAGTACATATGATTGAACAGTGTATTATAGTTTTATCTTACTGAAAGTGACAGTGAATAACAGTGTAAGTAAAATAGAAGGGTAAATATTGAAAATACAATAGAAAATGTAAATAGTGATGTAAGTAATTAGTAATATAAGAATATGAGTACAAATACTTTATGTTATAACGGTGAAAGTGAATCCGTGGCTCTCTACGTATTTTACTGAATGAAAAATTGAATGACTTCAGTGACAATAAACTAATACTACTGAAGGAAACTTATGGAGAAAGACTCCAGATATATATAAGTGTGATATAGTAATAGAAATATAAAGTGTGAGGGGTTTTATGAATAATAAATGACAGAGTACCAAGAAAGAACTAGCGCAAGTGCGACGGTCAGACGCGCTCGTAATTTCCATTGCTTTCACAGTGGGTTTTTTTTGGAGTATGGATCCCAAACTACTTGAAAATCATAGAGTAGTATTTATAGTGTTATTATCTGGCTGTGGTAATCATATTACGGGTTGTCGGGAAGTGCAAAGTGGAGACTTCGTTACCCAACTTCAGAGGTCTCCACAAGTCCTACGGTAACCGACGAAGGCTCAACAAACATTCCAGGAGAAATCTGAAGGTATGTGGCATAAGCATATGTAATTTTAATATTCTACGATTAATAACTGATTTTGGCAAATATTTTTTGAGAGTCTGTTGGAGCCCGAATAACCCCGCGGGACATGCAAAACATTGGTAAACATGCCCGCGGTGTAGGGGTTAATCTCTCTCAGTAAGCTTTTCACCTCTCTCTTTCTTTCTACATATAACTCTCTCTTCCGTCTCTCAACTTCTTCCATGCTCCTATTTCTCATCCATTCATTGTATGCTTTCTTCTTTTGTGCCACAGCCTGTCTCACCTCTTCAGTCCACCACGCTGTTCCTTGCACCCCCCTCCGTCTTCTCTTTCTTCCACACACCACATCACATGCTGCACATATTTCTTCTGTTATAAAGTCTGAGTTAAATAAAATAATTCTTCTCATATCTTGTAGCATGAACCACAATACAGGATGAATTGAGGTTCAGAAACAGTAAGCAATTTCACCCATAAATGGCGCGATGTAGGAAGAACGGGAAAGTATGGGAGTCAGCGGGAGCTTGGCAGGTGAAGGGAACGGGGACGAAGTGGGATCACGTCGTTTACCCCAGCACTTATACATTCTTTGCCATTATAGTATGTTTATTAAGGTGTCAATGATATCCTGTATTCTAAGCAATAATAAATTTATTATTTTTTTTATTATTTATTATGATATACAACTGATCACACTTTAAATTACACCAAACATAGATACCCCGTCTCTTTCGTTAACGGACAACATGAAGCCTGTTCTACCACCTTTTTATTTATTTTTTTTTCATGCGAGGAAGAAGGAACCAAAGGCCATGAGCCCGCAGTAACAGTTCTCTCCAAGAGAAAAACAAAACACAACAGAGAGCCAAATTCAAGATCCGACCATTTTGAGATGCCTGGACACACTGCGTTTGAAAGACTGGAGATCATAGGCAGCAGGAAATACAGACAGAGGGAGACAGTTCCAGAGCTGACCTGTTGCATAAATGAAAGACTGGGAGTAACGGTTAACTCTTGCATTAGAGAGTTGAACAGAAAAGGGATGAGAGTTTGCTGCCAGACGGGTGCAAAGCGCCCATCATTGAGGTGGAGGAATGCATGCAGACAGTTCAGAGGAGCAGTGACCATTAAAGTAGCGATAGAAAAGAGATAAAGATGCAACAGTGCGGTGAAGAGACAGAGGTTGAAGGGAGTCAGTAAGAGAAGGAGGGTTAATGAGACGAAAAGCCTTTGACTCCACCCTATTGAGAAGAGCTGTATGTGGGGAGCCTCCCCACACATGAGAGTTGTACTCCACACAGGGGCGGATAATACCCCTGTATAGAGTCAACAATTGTACAGGGGTAAAGAAAGAGCGGAGTCGGCTTAGCACACCCAATCTCTTGGAAGCAGATTTTACAAGAGATGTAATATGATCTTTCCAAGATAAGTCCCTAGTAAATGAAACCCCAAGCATGTTCAAGGATGATGCAGGATTAAGCTGAATATTATTAAACATTAGTGGGTATACCTGTGGAAGATTTTGTCGGGTTGATAGGTGTAAGAACTGAGTCTTAGATGCATTAAAAACAACAAGATTATTTTTACCCCAGTCAGAGATACGAGCCAAGTCAGACATTAGGTGTGCCATAGCCTCATCCCTTGTTTGTTGAAGTAAATGTTGAGATGGGCGTTGCGGGAACCGAATGGAAAGGTGAAGGGTGGAGTCATCAGTGTATGAGTGGATAGGGTTAGATGTACAGTTTAGAAGATCATTGATGAATAAAAGGAAGAGAGTAGGTGATAGGACAGAGCCCTGAGGAACACAACTGTTGATAGATCTAGGAGAAGAACGATGGCCGTCTACAACAGCGGCTATAGAACGACCAGAAAGGAAGCTAGCGATGAATGCACAGATAGAAGGATAGAAACCGTAGGAGGGCAGTTTGGAAATTAAAGATTTATGCCAGACTCGATCGAAAGCCTTTGAGATGTCAAGTGTAATGGCAAAGCTTTCGCCAAAGTCCCGAAAGGAGGATGACCAGGAGTCTGAAAGGTAGGTGAGAAGATCGCCAGTGGAGCGTTCCTTACGGAACCCGTACTGACGATCGTACCTGAACACTCTCTCTCTCTCTCTCTCTCTCGTCAGCAGCCTATCAGTAGACACACACACATTATCAGTTTGTGCTAATGAGCAATGACGTTGCATACGAGTATAATATGTGTACCTACAATTTAATACTGTGTTAAAATACAAGTGCAATACATTACCAGCTCACCTTACGGATTATGTAGCCAATAAACAATACTTATGTGCATAGCCTACGTTTCAGTAAGTCGTGGGGTAGCCATACTTACAGTGATGTTTTCGTAAATGGTTAAGGTAATCATGTGTTCAGTGGCGGATACCAGTCAGAGGGGAGGTGGCAGCTGAAACCCTCAATCCGATAGCTACTCTTGTGCGTTATATTGTCACTGTAGAGGTTCCTGTTCTTCCAGTTTTGTCAATTATAAAAGTTAACATACTGATGGACAACCATTTCTTATAACAAATACAAACTGCCTATTATGAACTCTCAAAATATATTATAAAGCGTATTGTGGGAACGTTGCAGCTCTCACGCACCATAGTTCTAGTCCGCTTGTTTCAGTATTGTCAGCCTGATAGTGTGGTGTTAATTAACATGATATTAGTGTTACGATTCTATATGTTTATTTTCATTTCGAACAACAGAATCCATAGAAGGATTTCATTCAGTACACAGAATGTCAAATACAGTATGTGTGTGTGGGAGGGGGGGGAAAGGACAATACTCGTACATGTGGTGGTGGTGGTGGGAGTGTAGTATGTGATGTAGGTGTGTCATAATGGTAATGTGGCTGCGTGCACACGTGGCTAAGGACGTCCACGACTGATAAATGTAATCTGTGCCCTTAACACTGGATGACACACACCTCGGTAGTAATTTGGTTCTGTTTATAAGTTTGTAGCATATTACATCATTGTATTGTATATGATTATGTTTTCGGGGTAGAACCTGAAACATCGTATAGAGACAAACAATGAAATATTAGGAAAATGCATTACGGGTGGCAGAATACATGAATAGCAATATTTCAGGAATATTGTCGTATTATAACATCCATTTAACCAATAATGTTGTAGGTGCAACATTTCTTGAGCATAGCTTATCGGATTTCATTTGATCAGTATATTACGTTATACTATAGCATATGAGTTCAGTAATGTATGTTATATAGTGTATATTAAGTGATGTCACAGTGGCTTACGCAGTGGACGTTTACTTAACCCGCACCGTCTCGAGGACGTACTTCCACGTCCTCACGTTTTGTCACAGCCAGTTCCGAGGACGTACTTCAACGTCCTGCAATTGCAAGGTTCATAATTTCCACAATTTTCAAAATTCGCGGGAGATTTTCGTTTCGCCCGGGTACCCAAGCCTCCCCTACCTGCCACCAGGCGGGCGGCGTCCTAGACCCCGCGTGACCCGTGCTCGCCCTTGTCTCGGTCACTCACCTGCCAGCAGTGACCCAGGTCAGACATGGCGCGGAAAGGTCTCTCAGATGAGCAAATTGCATCCGTCCTGGAAGCCTTCACTGGAGACAGTGATTCTCCACTCGATGATGATGTGGTGGATCGCGATTACGTCCAGCCAGAGGAAGAAATAAGTAGCAGTGATGAGGAGGTCCCTTCGCCCCGAAAAACGCGGTATGTGACATACCGTAAGGCAAGGGAAGGCCAGCCTGCTCCCCAACCACGTGCACAGCTATCTCTCCATCACGATTCTGATCAGGACGAGGATGAGGACGATGAGGATGACGGAGGCCTAGGACGTGATATCGCCGAGTGGTTGGGAAAGGAAAAAATATCACCACGTGGATCAGAAGGTGGGGCGAGACGACACCTAAGGTATGGTTCAAGTACTTTGTCTGGGGAAGTAGCAAGTGGTGTGGTGGGATTGCTGGGAGAAAGGGAAAGTGTTGTGGCGGCAGCGCGGGGTGAAAGTGAGAGTGGTGTGGGGGTAGTGCGGGGTGAAGGGGCCAGTGGTGTGAGGGAGGCAGCACGAGCACGTGGTGCTCGTAGGCCTAGGGGAGAGCAGGTTGAGTCACTCCCCAGCACTTCTTTCGCCCCTGAATATTCACAAACTTCCTCCCCACAGCCCCAGGATGTGGGGAAAGGAAAGAAAGGGAAGGGAAAGGGCAAAGGAAAAGGGAGAGGGAAGAGAAGTGCGAGTGATGAGAGGCGCAGCTCTCCACCTCCCCAACCTCCCCCACCACCCTCACCTCCCCACCCTGACGAAGGGGACGATGGTGACGTGGCTGGAGACGGTGGTGTCACGTGGAACTGGGAGGATGGGAGTAATTTTACTCCCATCATTCACCAGTTCACTGAGGAGTGGCGGTCAGGTTGCACGGCTCCAGGTGTAAATGTTGGGTCGTCACGGTTAGATTTTTTCAACTTGTTTTTTGATGAGGCGTTTGTTGGGCGCATAGTAGAACAGACAAATATATTTTCACAATCCCAGCACCTTGAAAGTGAACGCCTAGGAACCACAAGCAAGCATGCAGAACAGTATGACTTTCCCGTGACTATATCAGAGATGTTCCTATTTTTTGCCCTGGTAATCTTGATGGGTGTGGTGAGGAAAAATCAAATTCCTGCCTACTGGACAACGGACCCAATCATCCTAACACCTTTCTTTGGAAAGGTGATGGGTCGTAATAGATTTCAGTTTATTCTCGGCCGTCTCCACTTTTTTGATGCAGATGATCCAGCCAATGCAAATAACACCGATAAAATGAGGAGAATTAGGCTGGTATTTGATCATTTACGGGAAATGTTCCGCTCCTCATTTTATCCCTACAGAGACATCGTCATAGACGAGAGTCTTGTGTTGTGGAGAGGCAATATTTCCTTTAGGCAGTATATACCCAGCAAGAGACACCGTTTCGGGTTCAAGATCTTTGTTATGTGTGACTGTAAGACTGGTTATGTGCAAGACATAGTCTTGTACACGGGCGCACAGACAGATATAATAGAAGATCGGAGTATAGGACTCTCTGGGGCCGTGGTGAAGACAATGATAGAAGAGTACCTTCATCGTGGTCATGTTTTGTACCTGGACAACTGGTACACTAGCCCTCTTCTCGCTAGGTTCCTCCACCAACACGACACCGGAGTCTGTGGTACAGTCAAGAGAAACCGTCGCCATATGGTCAAGATAGGGAGGAAACTTGACAAGAACGAGGTGGTTTTCTTCCAGGCCAATAACATCCCTGCAACCCTGTGGAACCACAACAGGGAAGTTTGCCTCCTATCAACTGTTCACAGCCCCCTGATGCACCGCACAGACTCCGTGGATCACCGTAGCGAGAGGAGGCGCAACGTATGGAAACCAGAGTCTGTACTTGCCTATAATCTGAACATGAGGCAAGTTGATCAGTCAGACTCGATGATTTCAAGTGTTGACTGTGCCAGGACAACGATGAAGTGGTACAAGAAACTCTTTTTCCACTTGCTCGACATCACGGTCCTGAACGCCCACTACCTGCACGCAATGACCACCGGAGTATCCGAGACCTTTGAGGGGTTTGTGAGGGAGCTGGCACGTGAAATAATCGCCAAGCATGCCCAGGACAGACCCACACACCGCCCCCGCGCACCCCCGTGCTGCTCAGACTCCCCTACGTCTTGCAGCCCGCCACTACCCCAGCGCAATCCCTTCCGAACCAAACCGTCGTAAACCCCAGCGTCGCTGCCATGTATGTAAGCACTCGACAGTCAGACCATCAACGCAGAGAAAAGACACAAGATACGAGTGTGTCGAGTGCAATGTTGCGTTGTGCCTTCAGCCTTGTTTCAAGGAATATCATAATCTCGTACACTTCTGAAACTGTGTGGGAAGGCGAAATGACGCTCATGATAATGGTAAGGCCAGTCAGTAGGTGCTAAGTCAAATATAAAGTTGAAACGGGTGTTATTTTTTCAGAAAAGTAATGTATAAGATGAGAATTAGTGTAAGTGGAAAGAATTGTTATCAAAACTACACCCACTGTGTAAATCTGGTCAGTAAATATGTGATAGCAAGGAAATAAAGTGGAAACGGG
This sequence comes from Coenobita brevimanus, assembly GCF_032717465.1. NCBI lineage: Eukaryota > Metazoa > Arthropoda > Malacostraca > Decapoda > Coenobitidae > Coenobita > Coenobita brevimanus. Next base: position 14,177,017 of record NC_136956.1, read on the forward strand.
TGTAATGTTAGCATGAATAAAACGTATAAGTTGAACATTACTGTAAGTTGTCATAATTGATGTCACGAGTACACCCACATTCTGGTCAGTAAGTATGTGATAGGAATTATATACAGTGGATGATGTTGTAATGTTAGTAGTAAGGTATTTTATAAGTTGATTACTAGTGTAAGATGAAACAAATGATATCGCGATAACACTCCCTGTGTAAGTACGCGCAAATATGATGCTGAGTTCCATCGTAAGTTCAGAAATGATGTAATATCAATTATATCAAGTGTTTACATGTGCAATGTTAGTGTAGAATAATTATATAAGTAAAAAAATAGGTTGTAAGTTGAATTAGTTGTCATAGCGACTTCACCGTGTGTGTTACTATGCGCTATTATTACGCTATATATTTACGTAAGGCCTGAAATAATCTCAAAACAGTTCTATAAAGTTGAAAAGTGTATAATAATATTAGAAAGGTATTATGTTAGTAGAAAAAGCACAATACGAGTTGAAACATCAGTCACAGCGAGTTCACTCACTACGTAAATTAGCGCTAGCATTACGCTAAATGTTATCAAAAGGCCTGTGAATACGTAAAAACAGTTCAATATATTGTAAAATGGTATAATGTTATTGTAGAAGTATTATGTAAGTAAAACAAATTATATGTATCATGATTTTAGAATGTTAGCGATTCATGGGAACCAAGTTGGCCGATTTTGCTCGTTTCTCACGATGGTACAATGGTTATTTCTGCTCTATTTTTGTATAAAATCCAATATACTCTTTTATCACATGTTTTTATGTGTGTAATAAATTCATTTCTACTTACTTTCATTGGTTTCCCAAACTTATAATACCATAGAAAACGTTTGATGCTCACACCGCATAGGGAGAACACGGGGCCAGGTGGGACGAACGCATACCTGGTTAAGCTAATTAGGGACCCCAGGGACCACTTTCTTTGCCACCGGCCATTGTTTCTGACCAAAAGCGAAAGTTTAAGCAAAAAAAAAAAAGGTCGAAAATTGCCCGGGATTGGGGGGTACCAGTGGTCGAAAAGTTGCCGGGACGGGGCGGGTTAAAACTACATCGAACAGACAGCAAGTGCACTTGTTAGTAGTTTACCAGTAAGCCTATTTGTTACTGATCACACACTGACCAACTTAGTCCTCTCTGAGTGAGAGAGAGAGAGAGAGAGAGAGAGAGAGCTGACTAGAGAGTGTGGAAGAGCAGTAACTAAATAAAGGCTAGAGAACAGTTTCGTTGATCGTATGCTTGACACTTCTCTTCATGACTGTTACCAGGTATTTTGTATTCATAATATTTATTGATAGAGAAAAGATTTCTGGAGGCGCCAGTACTCAAATGCATATGTAAAAATTTACTGATGATATGTATAACATAAATATATTTTTATACTGAATCACAAAATTTTAATATGAAACATTTACTGATCAATTGATATAGTAATACTACGTGTAGATGAACGCATATTACCAAAATTTGCACCACTGTTTTTAAACCTTACAATCCCTGTAAAATAACCATATAAATAGTGCATAATGAACCATAACATGAAAAACGGAGACTTCCCGAAACGTCAAAGACATTAGAAAAGAAACTATCTGAATGACGTGTCTATTCATGTGCAGATATGACCATAGGAACATAAACGAGGAGGATAGAAGTGGACACGTCACCTACAATGTCTGAGGATGGGTGTGCATCCAGGGCATGGGTGAAGTCACCAGGATAGAGGGGAGGTTCACTGCTGAAAAATTCATTGAAGTTTTGCAGGATTTTTTCCTCCCCTCGGTTCAGGAGCGGAACTATCCGTTTCCTCTCAGACCTATAATTTTTGTTCAGGACCGCTGACCCATCCACACGGCGAGAAGAGGCTCGGAATGGTTTACAGTAGAGGTCGACAGGACCTGCAACTGCTCGACTGGCCCAGTAAGGGAGCAGACATGAACCCCGTCGAAAATGTATGGGGAAGTATGGTTAACTGTTGGGAGCCTGACAGTGAACAAACACCAGATGAACTACTGACCCACATCCATGTTCACGGCACAAACGAGCAGCAGCTCATACGGAACCATGTCGCCTCTATGCCAAACAGACTACAGGAGGTGATCGAGAAGGAAGGTGGGTGGATTTCCTAGTAATAAATGGGTTCCATACAAATTATGTGTGTTTTGATTATCCTCTGATTATAATGGATATTACTCCATACAGTATAACTACTTAACAGTGACTTTAATAGCTTCGTATAATTTATCTGAGAATATAACTGATTCAGTAGTATATTATATATTATGCTCACTGACATGATTTGTATTAAGGGGCACTTATACAGGAATTAGGCACGTTCATGTGCATTTCTTAACGCAACTTTCCAGTTATAACGGCATATTCTTTTTTTTTTTTTCTTTTTCATTAAAATATGATGCTTTCTTGATTGGCACAATGACAACTTAAGACATCTCGCCAACTAGCTAGACATCTTGCCATCTGCTGACATGCCTAAGGTGATGTTTCCCAATCGTGATAGAGATTTAATAAAACTGCTGAGGAATAAGTTGGAGAAGTCTGAGTCACAGAGACTTTTACTTGATAACCTAAATCATGGGGAAAGGAAAAGTATAATATTAAATGTGGCAAATCAGATGAAGAGGGATAATCGGAATATTATAGGCGAGCAGAGTGTGAAGAATTATGAAGGAAGGGTAGGTGTGAACAGTGGGGATATTAAAGATGCATGGAAAGAGCATTATAGCCGGTTGTTGAATGAGGAGTTTGAAGGTTTGGAGCCAGCAGATTCAGTGTTTGGCCCTTGGCCTTTGATTGACACTGCTACTGTGAGTGAGGTAATAGGCAGGATGTAGGTGGGGAAGGCAGCAGGTGTGTCTGGGCTGACTGCCGAAATGTTGAAGGCCTCTGGAGATATACGGGTGAGGTTAGTCACTGACCTGATAAATATGATTATATATGAGTGTGTTGTCCCAGATGATCGGAGAGTGTAATTGTAAATGTGTACAAAGGGAAGGGTGATGCCCTGGAATGAGGGCAATTGTTGTTGCTTCACCTCATACGTGCATTATTTTCCTTGAGTCTCTGCCACTTCTGTTATTATTACTTCCCATTTCCTCGTATGCGATTCGTTTTAGTCTTTAAGGGGTTTCAAGTCGTCCGGTCCTATAACCCCTACTGTATTACATCATTCGTCACATCATCACTCCCACACAACGTTATACAAGACTGCTGAATCTGTTACTACTATTATTGACACTGCCACTACTAATCCCCCTTTTCCCATTGTGTCTACCTTCCCTCACAGTACTACTACTGCTGCTCCTGCTAGTAATCCGCTACAAATATGTATAATAATATACGCGATTTTCCTTATGCCTGTGAATCTGCTAACCACACTGTCCCTGTCCCACTGCCGACAACTAGTCGTTTACTCCCTACAGCTACTCCAGTTGCACCCCTCTTTCTCTCTCTCTCTCTCTCCAACCCACCATCGGCCCAACTCTTCCCCCACGCCGACACAACACTACCCCTCACATAATCCTTGGGCCACCAGGCATGTTGTCCACGCTTTTACCGGTGAACATACGTGGCATTCATTAATAATAATAATAGTTATAATAATAACAACAACAGAGATGTACAGTGTTCCTAACATTAATTATAAAAGCTGCAGACCCAAACGTGCCTCTGTTACGGAGCACTGATATATTAATCACAGAACCGACTACAGACCGTTCATATCATTACCGCTAGACCTTCCCTATAGCACTTCACCATGGTAATGCAACCCATTGTAGTCTTTTGTGGGATTACGTCAGCTGTTTGGGAGAAATAACATAGTGCACGACATTCCTACAACCCACTAAAATACACATGTGACGTTTCACTGGCATCCATCAAATAACCTAGGGGAAATTAGCGGAGAAACAAACGACTGGACATAGACAGAGGCCGACTGTCTCGCATCGGTATATGACGACCGGACAAAACTGTTACCATCCTGCTTTGCAGGTGTCATCATGGTTGTAGCAATAATAATAATGATAATAATAATAATAATAATAATAAAATTGAGATAATAATCACATGTTATTAGGCACGATACAGAGGAGGACAAACACTGAAACAGCATGTGTTGACGCTATGCAGTATCTGTTTGCCATGACAGAAGGTTGGGTTGCTGTCAAACATTAATATTATTTAGCCATTATTCCTATAACCCGGCCATTACAGCATATTATGGCACTGTTTGATTTCATATGTCAAAGCTGTGTTCACGTGTTTTATCAGGGAGATTATGGTGTTTGTTTTCCTCTGCATCGTGCCAACTAACATGTGATTACTATTACTACTACTACTACTACTACTACTGTTGTTGTTGTTGTTATTATTATTATTATTATTATTATTTACTTTTATACAAGTACTACTACTACTGGTACTACTTATTATTATTATTATTATGACACCTGCAAAGTAGGATGGTAACATTTTTGTTAGGTCGCCATACACTGATGCGAGACATCCTATATCTGTCTGTTTATGTCCAGTCGTTTGTGTGTTTGTCCGCTAACATCTCCTAGGCTATTTGATGGATGTCAGTGAAACGTCACATGTGTATTTTATTGGGCTGTAGAAGTTTCGTGCACTATGTTATTTTTCCCAAACAGATGTAGTGATCCCACAATGGACTACAATGGGTTGTATTGTCATGGTGAAGTGTATGGGGTAGGTCCAGTGGTAATGATAAGAACGGTCTGTGGTCGGTTCTGTGGTTAATATGTCAGTACTCTGTAATATAGGCACGTTTGGGTCTGCAGCTTTTATGTGTAATGTTAGGAACACCACACAAATAAGCAGTTGTTGTTATTATAAATTTATCGGCCGCCTTTAGAAGGCGGAGAGATAATGTTTTTGCCTGCCTCCGTGTGTGTGTGTGTGTGTGTGTGTGTGTGTGTGTGTGTGTGTGTGTTCCCATTATATCTCACGAATGGCTAAAGCTATCAACATGAAACCTTCAGGGTATCAAGATATGGCAAAAATCTTGGACGAGTTCGAAAATGGGCACTCGAGGTCAAGGTCAAGGTCACCAAAATGGCTGCCATAGGTCAAGTAGTTTTTATCGCACACCTTTTCCATCATTATATCTGATGAACAGCTTGAGCTATCAACATAAAACCTTCAGGGTATTAAAATATGGCCTAAATTTTGGACTTGGCCAACAGCATATTCTGGCGGGCGATTAGCATTCGGCTCTCCAATGACTTTTTCCATTATTAATGCATACCAAGTATATTAATCATTAAAGAGTGAACAAAAGGCCTGGTGGCCCAAGGATGAGGTGAGGGGTAATGTGGTGTCGGAGTGGGGGAGGAGCTGATGGTGGGTGGGAGAGAGGGGGGTGCAACTAGGGCAGCGGTGGAGAATAAATGACTATACGGTGGGACAGGGACAATGTGTTTAGCAAATACACAGACATAAGGACAATCATATGTAATAATATACAGGTTTAGAGTGGCTTAGTAATAGGAGTAGCAGTAGTAGTACTGTGAGGGAAATTACATGTAGACACAGTCAGTGCGAAAAAGGGGATTAGTAGTGGGAGTGCCAATAATGGTAGTAACAGTTTCAGCAGTCTTGTATAACGTTGTTTGTGTGGGAGTGATGATGTAACGAATGATGTAATACAGTAGGGGTTATAGGACCGGACGACTTGACACTCCCTAAAGACTATGACGACTCGCACACGAGGAAACGGGAAGTAAGAGTAGCAGAAGTGGCAGAGACTGAAGGAAAATAATGCAAGTATGAGGTGAAGCAACAGTCAAGGCGTTGATAACGAGGCGGAGCAGGATACCACAGCTGTCTCTTCGTTTTCTCATAATATTTAGTGTTATTTGCATCTAGCTTCATCTGGTTACAGTAAATTATTGGTGAATGCTCTCCGCTGCCCATCAACATAAAATAGTTTTAACATTTATAACCATCCGCACAACTATTGTGGGAATCAGCATTAAATTCACAATCATTCTATATTGTAGCTATAGACAATCGAGGAATAACATTCACAAAAATTATCACTGCAGTGATAATGACTAGTCGCATTTTATATACAAATGGTTCGGTGCTTTATATGTATGAAGAGGATCCGAAACAGATGGGTCGTGTCTGGACCAGTTTCACAGGACACCATGATAACATTGTAGTCTACAGTATGTAATAATGTATGCAGTGTATGTTACGGACGCATAATGTGTTTCAGGTGAATAGCATGGGAATGTTTCAAATCGAGTGTCATTAGGTTCCTCATCATTCGCCCCGTAGCTCAGTTCCAAACTGCCACTCGCGGTTGTCCGTTCGCCTGCCCTCTCTCTAACCCTGACTTCCACTTCCTTTGACCGAGGGGGGTACAGAAACTTTGGTGCGTGGGTGTACACAGGAACACACACACGAGCTGTTGCCAAGTTAGCCATATCCCCCACGACTAGGTGGACCAGGTGGAACTCTTGTTGACTACACGTAAGTTTGTATATAGGTAAAGTGGTGTTTGTTACTAGCAATAGTAAAATGTGTTGAGAAAAAAAAAAATTAAATGACGTGTGAAAGGCTATCTCAGGTTTTAAAGTCACTCACTGCCTGTTTGTTTGTTTTAGTTTTTTCTAACCCTGTTCTCCTCAATAACTCGATCTTAAATGCTACTTAGTTTGATTGTTGTAAAACGATAATTGTATTGTATATCTTGTGCAAAGTGTTTGTTTATCACTCTTGTATTAGCAGTACGTCCCTACAGGATAGTGGTGATATTAAATTGTGACGTTTTTAACACAAAAAGGGATTGTATATTTAGGCTCTCAGGGAAAAATAAAGTAAAAGTATATACACCCACTTAGCAAATGTAGAATGATGTCACTCTCGGAGACTCAGCACCGTGATGATGGATCAGAAATGGTGAGTGTGGTGAGTGGTGGGTCAGGGCTGTCTGGTACTTGCTGCGTTGTGTCTTCTGTCACCACTGAATCAGCGCCTCCTCACTGTTTTTTTTTTGTTTTTTTTTTTTTTTAATGTGGTCACACCACGTATGCCAGCTGTTCGGTAAGAGTAAGAATCCTATTCCTGTAGCAGATTGGTTCCTTTTGTCTTTGATTCCCCATTCACTATAGTCCTTGATTACATTACATCTCTACTTACTAACCTAGTTGAGCATAGGCATTAGGTATACTGCAGCCATCCTTTTGAGAAACATTTCAGTTACACCTGAAATATCTTCACTAGGTTTGATCTCAAAAGAGGTGCAGTCAGATAAGAGCAGATATTTCATGTCGAAATTATTCAGACAGAGAAACCCACAGTGAGTTATGGATCTCCCAGATCACAACCTCAGCTTAACGTCCACAGAGTCAGGGAACACTGGAGAGATATCATCTCACTCTCAAATGGAAGATAAAGAAATATTGTATTTTTCATGAAAAGTATAGGGAGAAAGCTTTTCCATTACTCTTATTTGTAACCTGAGACCCCAAATGAGAATTTCGACTACTTCCCATTTGACTTGATTATTGATCATGATGTTAGAGGTCCATTTATGTTGCTTAAGGAACAATGGGTCGACGATGATGGTGAAATAATTTTGTTCATTTATATCTCAGACTTTAAGGAGAGACTAGCCAAGAGTTTGGAAGGGGCTAAGGCAAATTTGAAGTCTTTTTTAAGGAAGACAGAGAGTTGGTATGATAAAAGCAAGCAGGCTAGTAGGGTGTTTCATCCAGGAGACAAAGGGGTAATATTGCTCCCTGCTCATGGACAACCATTAAAGGCAAGTTTCTCAGGTCCTTATTAGTAGAGAAGCGGGTAGGTGCTTTTAACTTTGTCATTTTGTCCCGAGGGAGGCACGAGGGTTGTACCATGTGAACATACTGAAGGAGTACCATGAGCATGAGGACATGAGCCTCCTAGTGCTGCATGTGTGTTGTCAGCGGCTGAAATGGTGAATGAGCAGGGCTGCCCCTTGATGTTGGACCAGTCTGAGAGTTGGAGAGAGAACTAAGAGGTGTGGATCAAGGTAACTGATAAACTCCCTCATTTAGTAGCTGAATGACGTGCTTACCTGACTGCCCTAGTAGGGCAGTATCTTAATGTTTTCCGGAATACTCCTGGGCTGGCGGATGTTGGAGACGTTTGTCCCGTGAGGCAGCCCCCTTACCGTGCAAGTCCGCAGTAACAGTCCATTCTCCTGCAGAAATCTGCCTAAATGTTGCAGCAGGGTTTGATCTAGCCATGCCAAAGCGAGTGGTACTCCAGGGTCACCTTAGTCCCAAAATATGGTAGGTCCTATCGTGTTTGCATGAATTACCCTAGGGTCAGTTCCCTCACTAAGAATGACACCAACCCAATTTCTAGAGTAGACGACTACATTAACAATATGGTAAGTGCAATATTCATTTCTAAAATTGATTTACTGATGTGATGCTGGCAAGTTTCACTTACAGGAAGGGCACAAGAAAATAACTGTTTTGTGGCTTGTGGTCATGTTTACTGTACAAATGCAGTCATGTCATGCGATATCAAAAATGTTCCAGCCTCGACCCAGAGGCTACTGAACAACTAACTAGTGACATCAAGGTATAATTATTTTACACTGATTAGTTACTAATATTCAGTAGCTCCTGGGAGGAACACTTTATCCAACTTCCAGTAGCCTTGCAGCTGAAACTGTCATCTAACTTTGTAATCAGCCTAGAGAAGAATTGGACCGGGTTAAGTACTTAGGCTACATGGCAGGATTGTGTAAAGTAAGTCCGACTAATGTCAAAGCTAGGGCCATTGTTAATTTCAGGCAGCCCAGGAACAAAAGGGAACTGCGGAGGTTCCTGGGTATGTGATACGATCAGAGGTTTGTCTTAATTTTCTCTGATGTTGTAGCTCCTCTCACAGATCTGTTAAAGAAAAGAGTTAAATATGAGGGAAGAAAGAATGTGAAGAGGTTTTTTCAAAAGTTAATGCGATTCTGTCTAGTCAGCATGTAATCCAATTCCCAAATTTCAATAACCTTTAAAATTAGCTGTTGACTCTAGTGTTCTTGTCTAGTGCTACAATGCATTGATCATGGTGGTGAACTGCCTGTTGGCTACTTTGGCAAAACGTTTAATATTGCTCATAGGCATTACTCCACTGTTGAAAAAGAACTTCATAATTGCCCTGCAACACTTCTCATTATATCTTGATTCAAGTTGAATCCCTATCGCTTTGTATACAACTCAACGTCCATTTCAATTCCTAGTAAAATATAGAGATAAGAAACAAGAGTTAATCCAATGGGCCCTATTTCTCCAAGACAACGCCCTGAATGTACGCCATATCAATGGAGAGAGTAATGTTTTTGCAGATTGATTGTCCAGGAATTAACTTTATGATGAGTACAAAAATTTCCCCTTGTAAATATGATCCTTCAGGAAGATAGGTGTTACCAGCCCCCAGTCAGAAGTCATATATCTCCAACAAACCATGCTGTGTTACTATGGGAGTGACCGTTAGATGCTGGCCTTGACCACGACCTACCTTGGGTGACCCCGGCTTCAGTTACAACCAGTGTTAACTCAGCTGGGACCTGGTTTGGTGGACATCGCATCTGCGATGATATGGATCTACTCATGTCAAATTACAAGGAGAGAAAGGAAGGCAGAGACGAACCCAAGTGAGGAGGACAGTACCATTAGAATGCAGTCGCTAATCCTATCAGAATGACCCGCCATAACTACCAGCTTTACGAGCTGACTGGAAACGGTTATAGAACTGCTATCAGGTAGGTCAGTGGAGAAGAGGCATGGCTACTGGGATATATCAAGAGTGGTAAGAGGCAGAAGACTCACAAGTCTCAACTCCAGTATTCTCCAAGTCCCTCTCATAGTTAGTGATATTGTGAAAAAAGTGCTCTGAGACATCGTCAAGTTAAAAATTAGATTGTATGTTAGCTGATGCATAGCAGCCCATTAACGAACTGTTCCCATTTAGTACTCTATTAACAGAAGTGTATTACTCATTTTGTTTGAGTTAGCTTGTAAATTAGTCTAACTAGGGTATGAGTGTCCCCCTCGCCATCTGATAATTATGTAAAGGAACCTGTTTCTGAGATGTATTTTGCAGGTAAAGTAACATTTATTTGTTTAAGTGTCATTGCATTTTGTCTGAGCCCTCAGAGACAGAAATTTCTCTGCACGGTCCATAACAATATTGTTGCAAAAGCACATACACAGACTGACTGATTCCCTGTCTCATAATTTATATTTATATATCTATACAGTATATATATATATATATATATATATATATATATATATATATATATATATATATATATCAATATATATATCAATATATATATATATATATATATATATATATATATATATATCAATATATATATATATATATATATATATATATATATCAATATATATATATATATATATATATATATATATATATATATATATATATAACGAGAGAGAGAGAGAGAGAGAGAGAGAGGAGCCTCTGTGGTACAATGGTACAGTGTGCGTTTTCGTAAGTGTGAGAACGAGGGTTTGTGCCCCGCCAGGGTAATAAATTTTGGGAGTGTTCACCAGGCCACATACTGCTTTGGCGAATATAAGAGGTGCTGCGGTTGAACCAGTGTCTCATACTCTATAGTATCCTTGGACCAAGTTGGCTTGCTTGAGCCAATTACACTTGGTTCACAGACTACGCACACACAGTGAAAGCCACTCTAACATTACTGTCACGCTTGCAAGCACTTCTCACCCTACATGCAGTCTCTACCGGACAGCCTACACCACTTCGTAAAGATACATAGGCTGTATCGTCCCCACTTCAGTCGGGATACGCCGGTCCTGCAGTGGACACTAAACGTCTGCTTATATATATATATATATATATATATATATATATATATATATATATATATATATATATATATATATATATATATATATTGTTACGGAACAGAGAAAGATAATGTACACTTTAAGTGAGAATACGAAGAGTCACTACTGTCCCGTAAAGTTCCAGGTTCAAAACAAAAGAGTTAGGTAAAATTACAAGTTAAAGTTTAATGCTTAAAATAACAACAAAACATTCAGGACTCATAAAGATAATGTAATGGCAAATAAACAGGTTAAATATATGGTTAACTGCAATAGCCTCTATTAACACGAAATTAGCAAGAGTAAATTTATCTAAGTCAGCCCTGATAAAATGAGATACCAGATAATACTCAGTGAATGCCAGATAAATAATTACAGATACAAACTATTATCAAAAATGACTGACATAAAGAATCCCACACGAATTACAAAAACTTCACTAGGCCTACAAATTAAACTTATGCTACACAGTACAAGAAAAAATGCAACAACAGTTATACTCAAATTACACACAGCTGCTAGATGGTTGGAGACTTCTTGAGCACTCACAATAATAATAATATCTGTACAGGGGAGGACAGAGATGTGAACAAAATGAGGAGCAGATCTAAGTGGCAATGATGCAGAGACTGAGCTCATTATATAGGGGCCAGGAGAGCTTGATACAACTTGTAATGAGGACGCGCAAATGAAGCCATGGGGACAAAGAGATGACAATCCCGCAAAGTATAACAGAGATGTCGACTTACTCTACTATAACGGTAGAAGGGGGGAACTGAGGCAGAACACGCTCGTGATCAAACATGCAGCATACTGTGCGTTAAAATTACACAAAGGATGATGAAATCATAGGCTATGTAACACCTCCCCACAAAGAAAAAGAAATTTACAAAGGAAATTTCTTATTACTCTAAAACAATCTGTCTAAAGTCTAGATAAGCAATCTGCAATAACATTCTCTTTCCCCTTGACATGTTGTATGTCTAATGAATACTCCTGAAGAAGTAGACTCCATCTTGTCAATCTCTGATTTTTATCTTTAAACTTACTAAGGAATTTCAGTGGGTTGTGATCGGTATAAATGACTATGGGGTCAAAACCAGAACACAAATAAAATGAAAAATGCTGTAAACCCAAAATCAAGGCCAAAAGCTCTTTCTCAATAGTTGAGTAGTTCTTTTGAGGTGGAGTGAACTTCTTACTGTAATAAGATACAGGATGTTCAATACCCTGATCATCCTCTTGCAGCAAAACAGCCCCAGCTCCTGTATCACTTGCATCAACAGCCATCTTAAAAGGCTTAGCAAAATTTGGAGTAGCGAGCACTGGCTGACTTAATAGAATAGCTTTAAGTTTGTTGAAAGAGGATTCACAGTTATCGGTCCAGACAAATTCAACTCCCTTTTTCAGTAGGTCTGTAAGTGGTGATACAAGAATAGAAAAGTTAAGAACAAATCTCCTGTAATAACCTACCATTCCCAAAAATCTTTGTAGCTCTTTCCTACTTTTAGGTCTGGGAAGATCACTTATAACCTGAACCTTAGCTCCTGGTGGTGCAACATGTCCATCACCAATTACATACCCAAGGTACTGAACTTTAGCTTGACCAAACTCACACTTTGATAAATTAGCTACAAGATTAGCATGAACTAAACGGTCAAGAAATTTACTGACATGGCATAGGTGATCTTTCCAGTTGTCACTGAAGATTAATACATCATCAATATAAACAACACACCCTGCCAAACCCTCTGTTACAACATTCATGAGCTTCTGAAATGTGGCTGGTGCATTCTTCATACCATACGGCATTACAGAACATGCAAAAGCCTTTCCTAGTGTTACAAAACATGAGATCTCCCTAGCACGTTCAGTCATAGGTACTTGCCAGTATCCCTTTAACAAATCAAACTTACTTATGTACCTAGCCTTTCCGATCTTGTCTATGCAATCTTCCACACGAGGGAGAGGGTAAGTGTCTGTTTTGGTTATCTGATTAACACGTCTGTAGTCGATGCAAAGCCTCTGTGACCCACCTGGCTCAGGGACTAGAGTGACAGGAGAACTCCACTCGCTCTGACAGGGCTCAATCATCTTGTGGTCCAACAGGCAGCCAAGCTCCTTCTGGATGAGAGGAACCTTCACTGGGTTCACACGGTAAGGAGGCAGTTTAATTGGCTTTGCGTCTCCAACATCGACATCATGCATCAACACAGTGGTTCTTCCTGGAGTGGCACGGAACACTTGCGGGTACTCCTGCAGTAATGCCGAAAACTCCTGCCTTTCCTTGGGTGGTAGATGAGAAAGCTTAGTCTGGAGATCATTCATGATATCAGGATTCCTCCCCAAACTATCACTCAGGCTCACACTGCATGGGAGAGCTTCACTTGCAGACTCGGGTGGAACAGCTACAGTGCAGACTGGATTATTTTCGTCCCGCTTGTGATATAACTTTAGCATGTTGATGTGACATAGTTGCTTGCTCTTTCTACGATCTGGTGTGGCGATGACATAGTTGACATCACTGAGCTTCCTCTCCACGAAATAAGGGCCACTAAACTTGGCTTGAAGAGGTTGCCCATGAACTGGTAGCAGAATCAAAACCCGATCTCCTGGCTGAAAGTGGCGTAACCTGGACTTCTTATCATACCAAGTCTTCATCTTCTCCTGAGCAGCTCCTAAATTCTCTCTCGCCAGCTGTAAAGCAGTGGACAGCCGTTCTTTGAAATTCATCACATACTCCAGCAGGTTGACGTCATCTTCCTCCGACAGCCAGCATTCCTTGAGTAGCTTAAGGGGTCCTCTTACTTCATGGCCAAACAATAGTTCAAAAGGTGAGAAGCCCAGTGATTCATTTGGAGATTCTCTTGCGGCAAACACAACGAATGGAAGACCTTTATCCCAGTCTTTCTGATGTTCCAAACAGTATTTCTTGAGCATCGATTTGAGTGTTTGATGATATCTCTCCAACGCTCCTTGGGTCTGGGGATGGTAAGCTGAAGACGTGATCTGGGTGATGCCCAACTCTTTCAGAGACTGCTTGAAAACATTTGACATGAAATTACTTCCTCGGTCTGACTGTACCTCCTTGGGCAGACCAAACTTTGTGAAGAACCCTAGCATTTCCTTAACCACGTTCTTTGCTGAGATATTTCTAAGTGGAATGGCTTCAGGATAACGAGTAGCCATATCAATCAGGGTCAACACATAAGAAAATCCTGAAGAAGTCTTAGGAAGAGGGCCCACAATATCCACCAACACACGGGTGAAAGGCGCCTCAAAAGGAGGAATGGGAACTAGAGGTGCAACCTTTTCGGTCTGATTACACTTCCCCACAACTTGACAGGTGTGACAAGACTTACAATACCAGGAAACATCCCTGAAGATACCTGGCCAGTAGAAGTGTTTCAAAATGCGTGCCACAGTCTTCCTCACTCCAAGGTGTCCTGCCAAACTGGAATCATGAGCCACTCGAATGATATCCTGCCTACAAACACGAGGGATGACAACTTGATGTACAACTTCCCACTCACAGTCGGCTGATGCTGTTGGGGGTCTCCACTTCCTCATAAGTACTCCTGACTTTACATAATAACAAGTAGAAGCACCGGCTGACTCTTCTTCACTGTAAGCAGAGTTAGCTAGACCTTTCAACTCAGGGTCAGCAACCTGCAACTCAACCAACTCTTGACGAGACAAATTATCAACACTACGGGGTACTGCCTCATCTGGTGAGTGGTCCAAATTAGCAAGAAAAGTGTCAGCTAGGATAACATCATCATCATCATCATCCTCTAAATCACCAGTAACTTTAGACTTAGCCCTAGTGACAGCACATGCAGGGAACACATCAGGGACATCACAATCCTGGGACACAGCCACTGGCTCACTAGACAACTGAGGAGCTGGACACACTTGACTTCCACCAATATCATTTCCAAGTAAGAAAGTTACACCTGACATTGGGAGTGTCTCAACCAACCCAACCATAACAGAACCATTAACAAAACCAGACTCTAAATTCACTCTGCACAGAGGAACAGAGAAGTAATTATTCCCTACACCTTGTAAGATTACAGTTTCATCAGAGGAATTAAAATTAGAGCCTAGAACACTGGTCAGCATAAGGGATTGGCAAGCACCTGTATCACGATATATTTTAACTGATTTCCTGTCATTACTGTCCAGAGGACTGACAAAACCATCAGACAGGAAATTAGCACATGAACTCTTGAGAGTGTCACCCACGTTACTGCTCAAAAGAGGAGCTCCATCATGAGAATTTAAGTTACCCCTCAAAGCAGGTTCAGTTAACTCAGTTAAAGAATTCTGGGAACTCTCAAGAGTGGACACTAGACCAATTGACTGAATATTTAAAGACTCCTTTTTGTTCACATCACGCTGTCTCCTGAAACATCTCTCCGTAGTATGACCAAGCTTACTACAATAAGTACATTTACTTTTCTGAAATCTAGAGGTGAAGCTGGTATTTACTTCCTGAGAAACATCATCTTTATTCTCTTTCCTGTTACCTGTACTCTGAGTAGAGGCAACGTACTTACTCTCAGCTTTCCCTTTTTCTCTAGAATATCTCTTGTGAGTGAGAACATACTCATCAGCTAAAACTGCAGCATCAGACAAATTATCTATTCTTTTCTCATCAAGATATAGGCTTACATCTTTATAAATACACCTTTTGAAGTCCTCCAGCAAAATCATCTGCTTAAATTTGTCAAAATCAGAATCCACATTCTTAGAATTTAACCACTGCTCTAACAGATCTTCTTTGATTTTTGCATACTCAACATGGGATTGCTTATCTTGCTTGTAAGTTGTCCTAAATTTTACTCTATAGGCTTCAGGAACTAGCTCATAGGCCTTAAGAATCAAGCTCTTAACTACATCATAATTATCAGATTGATCCTGAGGCAAAGATGCATAAGTTACTTGAGCTTTACCGGTGAGAACAGTTTGAAGGAGTACTGGCCAATACTCCTTAGGCCAATTAAAACCTGTAGCTACCCTCTCAAACAACTGAAAATACTTTGTTAAATCAGATTCATTAAAAGGAGGGACAAGTTTAACATTTTTAGCCACATCAAAATCATCAGAGCTAGATGACCCAGTTCCACCTTGTTTCATGCGATACTCATGGTCTGCCTGAATCCTGGCAAGTTCAACTTGTGCGTGAAACTCAGCCTCCTTAACATCAGCCTCCTTAGCACGTGCTTGAAATTCAGCTTCCTTCACACGAGCCTCCTGCAGGGCTAGCTGTAACTTAGCTAATTCAATCTGCGTTTGCTCATTTGGAGGAGTTACATTAAACAAGCTTTTATTAATCATGCCAACAATTTGATCTTTAGAATGATGAGAGTGAACTGCAATTCCCAATTGTTGAGCAACAAGCTTAAGTTCATTCTTTGTTCTGTTTTCTATATCACACACTGTTTGCACATTTGACAAAAAATCTTTGGCTTCATCAAGTGTAGAAATAGTAGCCATTATGAATATATCACAGTCACAAAATATCAAACAATATCCTTATGATAATATCCTGAATATCCTGATATGAGGTCGCCAAATTTATGTTACGGAACAGAGAAAGATAATGTACACTTTAAGTGAGAATACGAAGAGTCACTACTGTCCCGTAAAGTTCCAGGTTCAAAACAAAAGAGTTAGGTAAAATTACAAGTTAAAGTTTAATGCTTAAATTAACAACAAAACATTCAGGACTCATAAAGATAATGTAATGGCAAATAAACAGGTTAAATATATGGTTAACTGCAATAGCCTCTATTAACACGAAATTAGCAAGAGTAAATTTATCTAAGTCAGCCCTGATAAAATGAGATACCAGATAATACTCAGTGAATGCCAGATAAATAATTACAGATACAAACTATTATCAAAAATGACTGACATAAAGAACCCCACACGAATTACAATAATTTCACTAGGCCTACAAATTAAACTTATGCTACACAGTACAAGAAAAAATGCAACAACAGTTATACTCAAATTACACACAGCTGCTAGATGGTTGGAGACTTCTTGAGCACTCACAATAATAATAATATCTGTACAGGGGAGGACAGAGATGTGAACAAAATGAGGAGCAGATCTAAGTGGCAATGATGCAGAGACTGAGCTCATTATATAGGGGCCAGGAGAGCTTGATACAACTTGTAATGAGGACGCGCAAATGAAGCCATGGGGACAAAGAGATGACAATCCCGCAAAGTATAACAGAGATGTCGACTTACTCTACTATAACGGTAGAAGGGGGGAACTGAGGCAGAACACGCTCGTGATCAAACATGCAGCATACTGTGCGTTAAAATTACACAAAGGATGATGAAATCATAGGCTATGTAACAATATATATATATATATATATATATATATATATATATATATATATATATCTATATATATATATATACTGTAGATAGATAGATAGATAGATATAATGCATGGATGCATATATACCTACAAGAATACACACGTTGTATGCTAACTTATATACCGTACATATATATACAGAAGCACACAAAACACATATAATACTAATGCTTACAATATTAACAACAACAATTAATTGAAAATAAAAAGTTATAATAATTAGTAGTAGTAGTAATAATTATAATAATGATAATAACAATAATAATAATAATAATAATAATGGAACTAATAATGATAAGATAATGATGACTAACAAAACAAATAATAATAATAATAATAATATCGTTACGACCACAATTGTAATTAATATCACAGTTCCTATATCATTGGGACTTGGTATAAAACACATCACGTCGAGTGTGTGTGTGTGTGTGTGTGTGTGTGTGCTGTATCACGTTGGATCACATCCGTGGTCGCGGCAATTTTGAATGTCCGTTGGATTTCTGCGAGAGTTTATTTCTTGTAATTTCGTCCACTTGGTAACCAAATTGATTAGTGGAGGTGAAATTTGGAATACTCCTCGATTCTGCTCTATTGTGTTGGAGACTTGGATAATTGCTGCCTCTAAACACTTTCCTCTTGGTTTATTTTATTCTTCTAGCACTTGTTTAGAGCTGTTCCAATCCATGAGATGATTGTGCTCTTCATTGTGAACCACACATGCATTATCAAAGTGTATGTTCTCCAATCCCGTCTATGTTCTTTCACCCTTGTGTCTACACTTTGTGAGGTTTCGCCTAAGAATATTTTTTTCGCATTCGGCGCACGGTATTAGCTATACTCCTGCAGTGGTTATGTTGTCTGTTTTCTTCCTATGGCGAGTTAGGTTTTTTGATAGTTTCACTTGTTTGGCATACGATTTCTAAGTTGTTGGGTCACAGGAGAGGTGATAGGGTGTCGGCGGTTATTCCTGTGGGAATGATTAGGTACCTCCATGCTTCGCGTGGTTCTTTGGGTTTATTAAATATTTTGTGTTCCATTTCCTTGCACTGAATTAACGCGTGGCGGAGAAACCTCAGGTCTGCGAACAGGCTCTCGGTGTACAGTTGCCTCCCAAAGTTCCTTTTTCCTAAAAATAGCTCCCGTCAGATGTGGCACCGTCGCAGTAGTAGCGTAAACACGTATCTATGAATCAACGATAAGTCGTACTAGAACGACAGAAGTGAGTGGCGGGTGTTTATGCCAGACGTCATAATAGTAAATAAATACGGGAGTAATAGACACATAACCATTGATAATAATGTTAGTATGTATTGTTTAATATATAATACCAATAGGAATGTTAATGTAAAATCAAAACAGAAATATATCATGAAGGTTGTCATAGGTATAGTAATGATACCTCAGCCACCCTCACCAAACCGTATTATATGTGAAATCTGGGGTGTTAAGTCTGTTTCATTGATCTCGCTCGGAACCTCTTATGAATCACAGAACATATGGACACGCCTCTGCCGTATCGCTTTCCTTGTTCTCTTCAATTCTTCCTGCTTAACTGAGTTACCAATGCTTCCTCCTGTATGCATATAGTTCCATTATCATATCCCTTGTTACGTATCCCATATGATATTATTACTGTTTTAATGTCTCCTATCGAGTGGTGTGTGAAGCCTCATGGCTCTCTCACCTTTCGTCATATTGAATATGTCGGATATTGATTCAAACTATTTGCTCTGATGTGATAACCCTCCAATAGTCTGTGATGAATAGAGTCCTACCCACACAGAGTTATTTATTCTCCTTTCATGTTTTATTGTTTTGGTGATATATTAGTAATATATGCGTAACACCAAGTTTCCATATGTTTTACTATTCAGAAAGGTTTCAGAGCTGTCCCACAGCGAGATCCAAAAACAGGCTTAACATCCCAGATTTCACATTAAGGTTTGGTGAGGGTGGCTGAGGTATGATGACTATACCTGCAACAACCGTCATGATATATTTTTGATATCATTATGCTTGTATTTACATTCCTATTGCTATTTTGTATTATTGAATACATACTAACATTATTGTTAACTTTGGTTGTGTTCATTACTCCTGTATTCATTTACTATTATCATGTCTGGCATACACACCCGCCACTCGCGTCTGTCGTCAAATACGCCACTACTTTTTTAATGTGAGGAAGAAGGAACCAAGGGCCGCGAGCCCGCAAAATTGCTCCTTCCAAGAGAAAAACTAAACACAAGAGAGAGTCAAATTCAAGATCCGATCATTTCGAGATGCCTGGACAAACTGCGTTTGAAAGACTGGAGATCATAGGAAGCAGGAAATACAGACAGAGGGAGACAGTTCCAGAGTTGACCTGTTGCATAAATGAAGGACTGGGAGTAACGGTTAACTCTTGCATTAGAGAGTTGGACAGAAAAGGGATGAGAGTTCGCTGCTAGGCGGGTGCTACGCGCCCCTCGTAGTGGTGGAGGAATGCATGCAGACAGTTCAGAGGATCAGTGACCATTAAAGTAGCGATAGAAATGAGATAAAGATGCAACAGTGCGGCGAAGAGACAGAGGTTGAAGGGAGTCAGTAAGAGGAGGAGAGTTAATGAGACGAAAAGCCTTTGACTCCATCCTATTGAGAAGAGCTGTATGTGGGGAGCCTCCCCACACATGAGAGTTGTACTCCACACAGGGGCGGATAAAATCCCTGTATAGAGTCAACAATTGTGCAGGGGTAAAGAAGGAACGGAGTCGACTACGATGCTGTTACTACCGCGACGGTGCCACATCTTAGAGGAATACAACATAGCGAAAGAAACTTTAGGAGGCAACTGTACCTACACTCATCCTCCACATGTTCCACGCTGCAGATCCTAAGTGCTCTTAAGAAAAATCCGAATATGACTTCTCTTTTGATCTTGTTGTTATGATTTGAGAAATACTGGATCAGATAATCTTTGTTGGTAGGCTTTCTGTAGACTCTGAATATCAGTATAATGTTGCTCTTGATAAGCAAGGGGTGTAGGAAAGGCAGCGCATTATCTTCTTCTTCCAAGGTGAATTTTATTCTTGGTTCTACTTGACTGAGTTGGTTTTGCAGTTGTTAGAGATTTAGTTGTCTAAGTGTTAGCAGGAAGAACACAATCACTTCATGGATTGGAACAGCACTAAACTATCGCTAGAGGAATCAGACAAAACAAGAAGAAAATGTTTAGAGGTAACAATTATCCAAGCCTCCACACAATAGAGCGCGCACGCACGCACACACACACACACACACACACACACACACACACACACACACACACACACACTCGACGTGATGTGTATTATACTTAGTCCTAATGATATAAGACCTATGAAAGTAATGACAATTGCGGTCGTAACGATGTTTTTAGTTATTATTATGATGATGATGGGTATTACAATTATTGGTGGTAGGTTGGGACGCTCACCATTCACTCACTAGATGTAGTGGTGCTTTGGGTGTCTGTCCCTTCCTCTTTTCCATCCTTCCTCTTCTTTCTTTCCTTCATTCCTTCCTCCTCCTTCTGCCTATGGGTAACTCTACACTGAGTGACAAGCCAAATGGTTTCCTGCATACCATAAAAACCATTTACTACACTTGGTGGTAACTGTATAACCAAATTATGGTGCCTGGTGGTTTAGTGGGTAATTAAGGTACTCCAGTCGGATTGAGCCTGTGTAGGTTTATATCCAATGGGTGGTTGGGGTTTATTGCTCACGTAATGCCACTCAGGGATGAGCGAGGCTGGTCATTTTCGTCTTAAATGTCAGGACCAACTTGCCTAGCCCCGGGCACCTACGCTTCTCATGAGACAACACAGTATTGGATGATGGATGGATGGATTATTATTATTATTATTATTATTAGTTGTTGTTGTTGTTGTTGTATTATGGTAGGTAGGGGAGCTCACCATCCACTCACTCGATGTAGTGTTGCTCTCGGGTGTCTGCCCTTTCCTCTCCTCCTTCCTTCTTTCCTCCCTTCCTTCCTTTTCTGTCTTTCTTTACTTCATTCTTTCCTCGTCCTACTGCCTACGGGTGACTTTGCACTCCCTCATCTGTCTGCCTTTCCTTCATTCTTTCCTCTTCCTTCTGCCTATGGGGACTTTACACTGAGCGACAAGCCAAATAGTTTCCTGTACACCAGGAAATCATTTTCAATGCTGGGTGATAACCATATAATCAAATTTTGGCGCCTGGTGGTTTTAGTGGGTAATTACGGCTCTGCAATCGGATTCTGCTGGTGAAGGTTTATCTCCAAGGGGAGGCTGGGGTTTATTGCTCACGTAATGCCACTCAGGGATGAGTGAGGCTGGTCACTCTCATCTTGTATGTCAGGACCAACTTGCCTAGCCCCAGGCGCCTACGCTTCTCATGGGGCAACGTAGGATTGGATGATGAATGGATTATTATTATTATTATCATCATTAATTTGTTGTTGTTTTGATACTATAATGGCTTTTATTATTATTATGCTTATGATGATGATGATTATTATTATGTATTATTATTATTATTATTATTATTATTAACATTATTATCATTTTCAATTAATTGCTGTTGTTAATATTGTCAGCATAAGTATAAAATGTGAATATATATATATATATATATATATATATATATATATATATATATATATGTGTGTGTGTGTGTGTGTGTGTGTGTACTGTATATATATGCTGGAATACAACGTGTGTATTTCTGTAGGTATACATGCATTTATGTATGTACGTTTATATAGGTTTATGTGTATGTATATGTATGTTTATATGTATATATATTGTTACATAGCCTATGATTTCATCATCCTTTGTATAATTCTAACGTACAGTATGCTGCATGTTTGATCACGATTCGCCACGTGGCCTCCATAGTGACCAAGCTTCCGTGTTCTACCTCACTCCCCCCTTCTCCCCCCTTGTTGTAGAGTATGTCGTTCTTTCTGTTGTTCAGAGCAGGAGTGTCAACTCTTTGTACCCTATGGCTTCATTTGCGCGTCCTTCTTACAAGTTGTATCAAGCTCTGCCGGCCCCTATATAATGAGCTCAGTCTTTGCATTAATTACCACTTAGATCTACTCCTCATTCTGTTCACATCTCTGTCCTCCCCTGTACAGTTGTTATTATTTTTGTGAGTGCTCAGGAAGTCTCCAGCCATCTAGCTGCTGTGTAATTTGAGTATAAGTGTTATTACATTTTTTTCTTGTACTGTACAGTATAGCATAAGGTGTTAATTCGTAGGCCTGGTGAGGTTTTTGTGATTCATGTGGAGTTTTTGATGTCAGCCAGTATTGTAACTATTTTGTATCTGTAATAATATATCTTGCATTAACTGAGCATTATCCGTTTTCTCATTTTATCAGGGCTGACTTAGATAAATTTACTCTTGCTAATTTCGTGTTAATAGAGGCTATTGCAGTTAACCATATATTTAACCTGTTTTTTGCCATTACATTTTCCTTATGAGTCCTGAATGTTTAGTCGTTAGTTTGAGCATTAAACTTTAACTTGTAATTTTACCTAACTCTTTTGTTTTGAACCTGGAACTTTGCGGGACAGTAGTGATTTTAGTATTCTCACTTGAAGTGTTCATTATCTCTCTCTGTTCCGTAACAATATATACATATAGTGAGGCGTAGACTGTAGCACCAGTCGAGCAGGGCAGTACTCCCAAGGTGGATGGAACACTGATGACAGGGAGAGCTGGAGCCCTCGGGACTTCTTCCTGACCATCCCCCTTTGTTGAACTTTTTCAGTGTTTCATTAGCACAGAGAGTAGGCCAGCATGCTCTTCAGTACAAGTTTCTCTGTCAACACCAACGTACATGCACAGTACACACTACACTTCCTTTTCAAAAAAAAAAAAAAAAAATGGCACAGAATAACCAGGCCTCGGAATCCCCGGGGGGGGAGGGGGGGTCCATAAATGCCCCCATCCTCCCCTCTCCAGCTGACGACTCAGCGAGATGCCTGGAACCATTGTCTGACTCACTTCTTCATTTCTGCAACATTCGCGGCCTTTCCTCTAATTTTCTCTCTGTCAAACACAACCTCTCTTCCTGTAAACCTCACCTTCTCTTCCTGACAGATACTCAGCTGTCTGAGGCAAATGACAGCAAACCCTTTTCTGTTTCCTCCTACTATACTTTCTCTATACTCATTTCAGAGTCAAAGGTGGCTGTTGTGTATATGTACTCAACGACTTATCTTGCTCTCATGATCCTGAACTTCCTTCCTCTGAATTCTCTACACTCTGGCTTCAGCATTCCTGTCATTTTCAGACTAAATATAGCTGCACTGTTTACTTATCTCCTAATTCTATTGACTATGAAAAATTCTTCAACTATCTTACTTCTATGATAGAACACATACTATCCATTTCTCCTTTCTCCCCTCCTTACCCTCTTCTCCTGCCTGCCCAGCCATGCCATGCTAGGCAAATCTTGTTCAGATTTTTCCACTCATTTCATCCATTGAAATGAGCCCTATGCTCTATTCTTATACAAAATAATTTAAATAAAAAAGGTAATTGATATTGCCATACACCTGGAATGGGCTAATTATCACCTGGCAACACCTCACGTGCACTCGTTCGCTAATTTTCCCTGTTTATTTATCCTTGAAATATGCTGTATGACCTGTTCTCATAATAAAAATATATATAAGTAAGGAAGGGAGAAGCCTAAGTGATATTTACATTCACCTGGAACTACCTAATTTATTATTTACTGTCTAGATTTCCTGCCAATCATTTCACAGCATATAAATTAGCAGCTGTCACCACGCTGACATTTTCAACCCTTCCCTGCCCATAATAAGCCACATCATTCAGTTTACCTTTGTCTTTCGAGGTGAAACCATGTTGGATTCGCGCCTCTCCTTTTCTGCTGCTTCTGTGCCCACTGCAAAGGGTTCTGTGACCTGTACCCCTACTAAACCTAGTGTAGGAAGGAGTAAAGGACTAAGTGACTCTGCTGTGGAACGTGAACTGGCTAATTTATCCATGATAATGATGGACAGTGACTACGATCTTTCTGGTGAATCGTGTGACTTGGAGTAATGACAGTGAAAGTGAAAGCTTTGCTCTCTACGCTAGTTTACTGAACGAGAAAGTGAATGCCCGGAGTGAAAATAAATTACTAGTAGTGAAGGAAACTTATGGATAAATATGGTATATATAAATAAGCGTAATAAAGTACTAGGCATATAAAGTGTGTGTGTGTTTATAAATAATGAATGACAGCTCCGCCTCAGAATACCAGCGAGGAACTAGCGCGGGTGGAAAGCTCGTACACTCTCGTACTTTATATTGCTTTCACAATGTTTTTTTTTTAGTATGGATTCCAAACTACTTGAAATTCATAGAATAGTGTTTCTAGTGATAATATCAGGCAGTGGTAATCATATTACGGGGTGTCGGAAAGTATAAAATGGAGATTTCGTTACCCAACTTCAGAAGTCTCCACAAGTCCTACGTTAGTCGTTGAAGGCTCAACAAACATCCCAGGAGAAAGCTGAAGGTATGTGCCATATGCATATATAATTATAATATTCTAGGACTAATAACCGATTTTTGGCAAATATTTTTTAAAAGTCAGTCGGAGCACGATTATCCCCGCAGGAGGGGCACGGAGCGCTTCCGACTTCCCCGCGGTTAAGGGGTTAATCACGCTCATTCTAATGCTATCTGCAACAAGGAGAGGCCCTATAAAAGGTACCAGAGCCAACCTACCCCTGAATCATATCTTTTTTTATGTTTCTGGTCGGAGTCGTGCTACTGTAAGTCTGGTCTTAGCTCTGCTAAAAATAATTTCGTCTGTACTAAATGCTCTCAACTCTTCAACTCGAATTCTTCCCGCTCCTTCTGGCACCTTGCCAAAAACCTTTCTAACAATTTTACCTTTCCATCCTTCCATCCTCTTTTCTACTCTGATGGCTCTGTAGCTATATTTCTTCTGATAAGCAGATCTCTGCTCAGACTTTCTCCTCCAATTCCACCTAAGATGATTCCCATGCTGTTCCTCCATCACTTCTCCCCTGGGACATCCTCATGGCTGACATTAAAATGTCTTCAGCTGATGTATTTTCTGCCATCACTGGCCTCAGTACAGGGTTCCCACCACCTCCGGAAAACCTGGAAAACTGAAAAAAAAAAAATCCAGTCAGGGAGAAGTCAGGAAATTTTTTATTTTTTAAAAATATCATGGAAAAGTCAGGGAAATTTTTGGTGAAAATTGAGGTTTATGCTAAGGTGCATTTTTTTATTATTTTGTTCCATGTGTACAAGTTAAGATTAATTGTAAACTGAATGGCTATGGCAGCTTCACTCCTCATTAATGAACAAATCAGGGTGATTTTTACTAATCAGTTTTGAATCTTGTAATCATGTTTCCCATCAAAAATTTCAAAAAGGACAAAATAAAGAGGATGTTAGGCTGAAAGGGTTCGGTACCCATTGCCTCCAGAGCTGGTATAATTTGAGATTATGGAAGCCATTCTAAATGCCTTCCAGTATCTCAATGTAGGTTGGCTTGGTTCTCTTCAAGTTTCTCTGCACTTCTTTGGTAATACTTTTTCTTTTCTACTTTCAGGGACATATGAGTACATCATTTACTCAAATATATTCCTTATTTAAAATGTCAATTTTGTACATTATGTCTTCAAAGAGTCAGTTTTGTTGCAAGAAGGTATTACTTACTAGTCATATACAAAGTGAGTTTTGTCACCTACAAGTATCAGCAGGGTGTATATCAGTATGATGAGTATTATGGTTTTCAAGAGAAGCTGTAGATCTTGATTTCAATTCTCAGTATCATAACTTAGATGATGTGCTTTTTTTAAGATTTAAATCGTATGAAGTTCTTAAGAAAAAAAAAAAGTGGAGAAAACCTTGTATCATTGTTGAAACCTTGTATCATTTTAGAAATAGTCAAGTATTCTTTGCTGTAAAGGATATCTTTATTTTTATTCATCATTTTCTCTACAGTTTTGGCTCTCATACAAGGCTTGTTGGTGTGGCTGGAAGGGGAGGTTTTACTCTTGGGTAATGTGGGAAATTAAAGAAGTACACAAATGTGCAAACCACAATAGATGTAAAAATATACCCAAGAGTAATTGGCGGCCACATTAAAAGTGTAAAATTACACCTGAAAATTTGCTTAGTAACGTATGAAAATATACCTGGAATTTTGTCAAAATTCCTGGAAAAGTCAGGGAAATTCTTGCTGACCAGAGAGTGGGAACCCTGTCGGTATTAACAAGGCATATGGGCCTAATGGAGTCCCTCCTGTTGTCCTCAAGAACTGTGCTTCTCTGCTTACACCCTGCCTAGATAAACTCTTTCGCCTTTGTCTTTCAATTTGTACCTTTCCTTCTTGCTGGGTTTGCTCTCATTCAGCTAGTCCCAAAAAAGGGTGACCATTCCCAACCCTCTAACTATCGTCCAATTGCTTTAACATCTTGTGTCTCAAAATTTCTCGACTCATTTCTTAACAGAAAATTTTTAAAGCATCTTTCCTAGCACAACCTTCTTTCTGATCGTCAGTATGGGGTCCATCAGGGACGCTCCACTGGCGATCTTCTCGCCTACCTTTCAGACGCCTGGTCATCCTCCTTTCGGCACTTTGGCGAAAGCTTTGCAATTGCACTTGACATCTCGAAGGCTTTCGATCGAGTCTGGCATAAATCTTTAATATCGAAACTGTCTTCTTACGGTTTCTATCTTTCTATCTATGCGTTCATTTATAGCTTCCTTTCTAGTCATTCTATAGCTATTGTTGTAGACGACCATCGTTCTTCTCCTAGATCTATCAACAATGGTGTTCCTCAGGGCTCTGTCCTATCACCAACTCTCTTCCTTATATGCATCAATGACCTTCTAAGCTGTACATCTACCCCTATCCACTCGTACGCTAATGATCCCACCCTTCACCTTTCCATTGGGTTCTCGCAATGACCATCTCAGCGGTTACTTCAACAAACAAGGGATGGGGCTATGGCATACTAATGTCTGACTTGGCTGGTATCTCTGAGTGGGGTAAAAATGCATCAAAAATGCGTCAAAAATTAAATTTTTACACCTATTAACCTGACAGTCTTCCACAGGATTACCCACTAACCTTTAATAATACCCAGCTCATCCTGCATCATCCTTGAACATGCTTGGGGTTTCATTCACTCGGGACTTATCTTGGAAAGATCTTATTGCATCTCTTGTAAAATCTGCTTCAAAGAGATTGGGTGTGCTAAGCTGACTCCGTACCTTCTTTACCCCTGCACAGTTGTTGACTTTATACACGGATTTTATTCGCCCCTGTGTAGAGTACAACTCTCATGTGTGGGGAGGCTCCCTACATACAGCTCTTCTCAATAGCGTGGAGTCAACAGCTTTTCGTCTCATTAACTCTCTTCCTCTTACTGGCTTCCTTCAACCCCTGTCTCTTCGCTGCACTGTTGCGTCTTTGTCTCTTTTCTATCGCTACTTCAATGGTCATTGCTCCTCTGAACTGTCTGCTTGCATTCCTTCACCTCTACAACAGGTGCATAGCACCAGCCTAGCAACAAACTCTCATCCCTTTTCTGTCCAACTGTAATGCAAGAGTTAACAATTACTCCCAGTCTTTCATTTATGCAACAGGTTAACTCTGGAACTGTCTCCCTCTGTCTGTATTTTCTACTTCCTATGATCTTCAGTCTTTCAAACGCAGTGTGTCCACGCATCACGAGGTGAATGGATCTTGAATTTGGCTCTCTTTTGTATTGTTTTTGTTTTTTCTTGGAAGGAACGGTTTGTGGGCTCCTCGCCTTTGGTTCCTTCTTTCTTGCATAAAAGAACAAAAAATTCATGAGTATCCGCCACCCATTCCCCTTGATCCCAAACATTCCCTCGCAGGACCTCACAGCCTGTTCTTCTAATAATTCCTCATGGGTCCTGATTTGTCAAGAAAATCCTTTAATGTCAGAAAATCCCGCCCACATCTGAAGCCCCTCTCCCCAACCAAAAGTAGGATATATAAGGTGTCCACTTGGAATATTGTTCATTGCCTTGAAAAGGCCTGTGTAAAGTGAAAGTTGTCAACTTCATATAGGCTTGTCCTCAATACGGTGTTTATATTACATTCTGTCGCCTTGTCCTCTCACAACTTCTGAAAGGTATTTACCCACCGACATCAGGGACGTTATCTTCGTGCATAGCTCCGCTGCAGCATTAATAATTTCTTAGAAAATCCAGAAATGGTGATACAGTTGACACTTTTTGTTTCTGTCCAGCAGCAAGCTGGTGAATTCTGAGAACAGCCACTCAGTTATCACTTATCACATTTACATTAGTTTTGAACTGATGTGCATAGGTCTGCTGCTGCTTTAATAATTTCCAAAACAACGTAGTTTGGGATTCAGTTTGACGTTTTTTTTTTTTTTTTTTTTTTTCCAGAAATGTGGAGAAGTGGAAAAGTCGCTTCAGAAATATTTGTATTACTTTCTCATAAGCTTTCTATCGATGATCGTAGAATCGCTCGATATTTATTAGTCTCCTAATAAACAAACACCCTGTCTTACCCCTTACAATTTTTTAAGTCAGCCACTGACTGGGCCAGTGTATGGCTCGGCCTGTACTATAGGTGCAGAAAACTTTAAACGAACGAACGAACACGTTTAAACCTGTGTGTGGTATAGCCGTCCACACCCAACTATGTATGAGTAGTGTTTTCTCTCGCTCGCTCAAACATGTGTGATCACCACGGGATTATTGTTGTCTTCTGCTGAGAACCACTAAGCAACTTTATTTTTACTCCTAATTCCACCTGAAGATATCTGAGTACTTCTAAAGACAATGAGTGATTTGCCTGCCTCCAATAGAATGTGTTCAGTTTCTCACATGCAGGTAATAAGATTGTTAGGTGTCATGAAACAAGCACACATTACCTGGTAAACTGAGAGAACGTTCATCTTTTTAAGTTGTCATAATAATCAAAGTGTTTTATAACATATAACATGATCTACTTCAGCCAGAGAGGATCACGTTGTACTTATCTCTCCCTTATAAAAACATAACACTTAAGTAACAGCCAGACCGGATACATTTGGCGAGTTTGGTAGCAATTGAGTGAGGGACCAAAAGCGGGACAAAAGAATCTCTCTCTCTCTCTCTCTCTCTCTCTCTCTCTCTCTCTCTCTCTCTCTCTCTCTCTCTCTCTCTCTCTCTCTCTCGGTAGCCTGCATTTGATTCTCAGACGCTGACTCAAGAGTAACCCAGCGCTATTACCTCGTATGTCTGGAGAAGTGATGGGGGAGAGAGAGAGAGAGAGAGAGAGAGAGAGAGAGAGAGAGAGAGAGAGGAGGGGGGATAAGAAAAAAAATAAAGAGGGAAGAAAGAAAACGAGGAAGGAATATTTAAAAGAGGAGGGGACAGGAAGGGGGCTCCTGTGGGGGAAGGAGATGGGTTTAACGGGTAGAGGGGGGAAGGGTGAGAGAAAGAGAGCAAGAGGATCTTATACATGACTGGTAAGAAGGAAGATGGAATAATAGGGAGATGACATATCCACCACTATATTACAGAGGGTTACAGATCTTTAAGTAATTCTCATTGCAGTTCGGCGAATTTTGCGACATTGCCAGCTATGCTGTTCTCCTTGGGTTCGTCTGCTGTATCCACCAGAACCAGATCTGCTGGCAGACACGAAGAGGATGTCTTCAGTATCATGAACGAAGTCTTTGTCAACAATGGACTGAATTGGAACTATGTTCAACACTTATAATATATATATATATATATATATATATATATATATATATATATATATATATATATATATATATATATATATATATACACACACACAAGTAGTTTAAAGTAGTAAATACACAACGAACTACATATATACGGTGTTATTAGTTACAAACATATAGCTGTAGATAAATTTTTTTATATGATCCAGAAAAGAAATATATTACCATTTCTACCAAAACTAAAACCATACGATGCAGAGGATAACTATAAAAGAATTACCCTATATTATGTTTCCAATCCAGGTGTCTGTTGATGGTGTGCCGGTGATTTTGGGTGGTCACCGCTGATTACGGGGCCTTATACTGGCTGTGAATCCAGAAATCGCCGATGATCATTTCATCATTCACCAGTACTCGCATAGATCGAAAAGCCTGCCTGCTAGTTTGAAGTCAGTGTTCGACGACATGTTGAATGCCGTCGACTTCAAGTCGAGGGATGTGAACTATTGCATATTCAAGGACCTGTGCAAGGAAATGGGAGAGAAGTATCAGGTTCTGCTCTACTTAACTGACATTTGCTGGTTGAAACAAGGCAAGGTTGTAAATAACGTCATCGAGCTCTGAAAGGCTATTCAGGAAGTATCAAGAATAAAAAGAATCTGTTTTCGCAGCCAATTTCGCCAGTGAGTGGCTTGCCCGACTGTGTTACTTGGCTTATGTATTTGCGGAGCCAAGCAGTGGGAATCTGCAACTCCAGGGCCGAAATACAATGGTCATCGATGCCAATCAAGCTGCGGCTACGTTTCTGGGGAAACTGAGACTCTGGATATGGCGTGTGGAGAAAGGAGTGATTGTCCAGTTCCCGACCCTAAATCAGCTTGCTGAGGAGAATTCTCACGATGATGGAGTACTCAGCGTCCGTAGCAACCAGTACTGGTTTTCAAAAATGCCTCCCTAGTTCCCCAGCAGCTCAATGGAACTGAATGAAACTGTGCATGCTGTTGGACTTTAACTAGTATTACAACTTTCTATAGTACACCTATGTGCTACATTGGCCAGGTAAGGAATCAAAGGTCATCAAATGTGAAAACAATGAACATAGCTAAACTCATGACTATGCTCGATCAAAATGCTAAGGCTCCAAAGATTATTAAGCCAGGGCCATGATTCTTGGGTGGAATGTTGCACTGGAGAGTCTCCAAGCAGAAGCGACATTTAGTGCTGAAACTCACTTTCAGTTGCTGGCAGCGTCACCTACAAATTGTACCCCTGGTGGGCCATTCCACGAATTTAAAGTTCTTAACTCCACAGTGAGTGGATGGAATCTGATGAAACTTTCCATGCTTATAGAAATTAATGAGTACCAAAAGTGTGCTCTGTATATAACTGGCCTATATCCGTCATGTCAGGAGTCAAACGTCATCAAATACACTTCAGTGGAAAATTGCGAAAATCATGACTAGGCTTGTGCGAAGTGCTAAGGATCCGAAGGTTATTGACCGAGAGCCATGATTATCGAATGGGATGTTGTTCTTTGGTACCGCCATACAGGAGTGACTTTTCATACCGAAACTCACTTCTGGTCGCTGGCAATGCTTGATCTGCTTACAGCTGGCCTTGGTCACCTATGGGCTTCTTGTTATATTTTTATTGTACCTGACGTGTGTGTGTGTGTGTGTGTGTGTGTGTGTGTGTGTGTGTGTGTGTGTGTGTGTGTGTGTGTGTGTGTGTGTGTGTGTCAATAAAACATTCAAACAGTTTTCATCCTAATTCAATGAAACATAGTGGAAAGGTTGAGGGATTGCCAATAAGGATAACAATTATTTTTTCGAACACCAGGCCAGAAGTGAAGGGCACAGGGCTAGGTCAAAGCCTGACCTAGGAAAATCAGTTTATATGTTTTCATCTGATATAATCCAGACTTGGTGAAATGGTTCAGGTTAGGCAAGAACGAAATTATTACAGTTTGAAAACAATCGGGCAGTGGTCAAGGTCACAGGGCATTGTCAGAGCTCGACGCATGCATTTGTGTGGGAATAAAAGGGTTGAACACTCTTGTTCTGATTGGGACCAAACTGAGTGGAAGGGACGAGGGTCAGCCGTGAAGCTGACGTATAGTTATTTAATAATGCATAAATAGTAACGTTCCTGTGGAAAAATAAACAGTTTTTATCCGACTTATTCCAAACTTTGTGGAAGAATTTAGAGTACGGCGCGAATATAGGTTTTACATTTTTTAGAACAGTCATTGTCGTAGGGAAAAGGTAAAAGTCATATCGCAAGGCAAACATAAACAGTTTTGATCCGATTTTGACCAATGTTTGTCTGATGGTTTATGGTAAAGCAAGGATGAAGGGATTAAATTTTGAAAGAATTTGGCGGAGGTCAAGGACACAGTGCAATTAAATATTCTGCTCGTAGACCAATTGGCCATAGGGTACTGCTCTCTCTGAATGCTTTGTCTTGTTAGTATCTGTATTATGTGGTTTCTGATGTAATCATATTAATGCAAGCAGACCGAATGACAGGCAGATGGTAAAAAGTGAGGCAGCTATGCTGACAGACTGGAAATTGCCATGGATAGGTAGTATGTAAGTACACATCAAACAGGCAAGAAGATACTGTATAAAGGCAGGTTGGGGTAGCCAAGTGCAGGTAGATGTGTATACAAAGCAGGAAGGCAGGTAGGAATGCAATACTGTAAGTAGGTGATCCGATATATGGTCATGGAGAGTGACAGGTGTGAAGAAAGGAATACAGAGAGATGTGACAGAAAATACAATATGTAAAAGGAATATAGAAGGGTAGAAGAAGAAAAAATAAAAGAGGAAGAAATTAATCAATGACTGTGGGGGAATGCGACACAGAAGTAAGTCAAAGAGGGTGAGTGGGAGAAAAAAAGAATGAAGGAAACTGTTAATGAGAATGGAACTAAGGAAAGGAGATAGATAACGAATAGGTACCGGCAAGAGGGGAAAAGGAGGGATGGAGAAGACGCAGAGGGGTAGAAGAAGATGGCCGAGTGAAGGCAGGATAGAAGAGGGAGAGATGAAAAAGAAGGAAGGAAGCGAGCAATGTGAAAGAGGAAGAAAATATTAAGAAAAAGAGAGAAAAGTTAGAAGAGAAAGAAAGCGGCATTGAGGCTGGAAGGAAGGAAAGGACGGGGACAAGAGTTATAGTAGGAAAAATAGGGGTAAGGAAGTAGAAAAAAAGGAAGAAAGTAAAGCAAAAAGGAAGGAAAGCACGAAAGGAGGGAGGAAAGAACTAATTGCTAGCTATCTATCATATATATATATATATATATATATATATATATATATATATATATAGATATATATATATCGCATATCATCTCATCAATATCTCATCTCATCTCATCAGCCGTTTGAGTGTCCACTGCAGGACCGGCCTATCCCTACCGAAGTGGGGACGATACAGCCAATGTATCTCTACCAAGTGGCTTAGGCTGTCTAGTAGAGATTGTATGTAGGGTGAGAAGTGCTTGTAAGTGTAATTGTTGTGTTGGAGTGGCTTTGGATGTGTGTGTAGTCTGTGAACCATGCATAATCGGCCCGCGCAAGCCTACTGGGTGCAAGCATACTTAATAGTATGCGACACTGGTTCAACCACAGCATCCCTTGTGTCTGCCAATGCAGTACGTGGCCTGAATAAAGCTCCTGAAATTTATTACCCTGGCGGGGCGCAAACCCTCATTCTTCAGTGTACGAAAACGCACACTTTACCACTGTACCACAGAGGCTACATATATTTCAGTAAGAAATTTAATTTTGCTCAACGCAAGTACTCAGTCATTGAAAAAGAGCTTTTAGCCCTGATCCTTGCTCTCCATTTCTTCACTATATATTTCCCACAGTGTGGTACAGCTGTAACCATCTATACTGAACATCACCGTCCGAAAATTCTTGATAAGTCTAAGAACAAAAAACAGCGACTAACTTGATGGATTTTGTGTTTGAAATAATATGACTTGTCAATCCAGCATGTTAAGGGTGTTGGCAATGTATTGGCAGATGGATTATCCAGATCTCAGCCAGAACTTCCATTGAAGTTCTGTCTTTCTGGGTGGGCGTGTTGCGAGTGGTTAAATGTATCTGTATGTCTGAGATGAGGTGTCTGAGGAGTATGTGTGGAGTGATGCGTATGGATCGGGTGCGAAATGATGAAGTGCGAAGGAGAACTGGAGTTGTTCGGGAGATGGCTGGTAGAGTTGAGCAGAGGGTGTTGCGATGGTTTGGGCATATGGAGAGAATGGATAATGAGCGATTGGTGAAAAAGATAACTAGATCTGATGTGAGAGGTGTAAGGCTGAGAGGAAGACCACGAATAGGATGGATGGACAGTGTGAAGAGAGCGCTGGATGCGAGAGGGATGTCTGTTGAGCAAGGAAGAGTGGCTGTGCGTGACAGAAATAAATGGAGAGAAATTGTGAATGAATAAGTGATGACGCAGCCCTGAGGGGATATTCTCCCACATTTGGTCTGATCAGCTAGTCAGGTCAGGTGCGGGTAAGGGGATGGGTCTGTTATGATGTGGCAGGGGTAAACCAGTTCTGCTGTCGGGCCCTGCTGCAGATGTCACTGATTGCATTGCGCAGTTGACCCTTGTGCGGTGTGGTGCGGTGAGGATCTGTCCGTTCTCCCCTTTGGGGCTAAGATGCGAATGAATGTGTTTGAATGGATGAGTAAATGGAGAGTGTGTCGTCCTGTCTCGGCTACCTCCCTTTCCTTGGGGGAAGCAGCCTAGGTATATAGATAGATAGATGTCTGAGTGTATGATGCCTCGCCTGCGTGGAGTGCAGTGAGAGAGAATGGGTACGTTTGCTTGTTCAGGATTGAGATGTTTCTTTACTTTTTTCATTTCCCCATGAATTGTGCATTGAATTCAGTGTTCATATGATGTTCTTATTATACTCTCGTCTTTAATTATGTATTACTGTAAGTTATGTAGTATTCCCATTACACCATGTTATGTTACCCTGTGACCACCCCCACCATTTTATTATGCAGTAATCATAATAACTACGCTGTGTTCATCGCTCTGCATTAACACTGCACCAGCGCCAAGATTGCTAGCATCCACAACTAACTTGAAGGGAAGGTCAACATTAGGTGCAACCAAAATATTCTGTGTAATTAAAAAATGCTTATGGTTTCAAAGGAATCTTGGCACTGTTGTCACCAAACAAATTTACAATCCTTCTTCAAAAGATCAGTAAGGGGTGCTACCCAATCAGAAAAATTTAACACACTTCTAACTCTAGTATCCTATAATACCAAGAAATCTCTGGAGTTCTCTGTTATTCGTCGGTTGGGCAAATTATGAGATAGCTTCTGCATAACTGAAGGGGGGGCAAACCTTGCCATGACCAACAACTTATCCAAGGTACTGAACTTGGACTCTAACAGTCTCACATTTGGCCAAATTTACAACAAGAGAGGCTTCATCTAGTCTGGTAAGCAACTCTTCAACTGTCCCACATGTTCATTCCAAGTAGTACTGTATATGATAATGTCATCAGTGTAGACACACCAGGTATACCACTCAATAGGTATTTCATGAGTCTTTGGTAGCCATTTGGGGCATTTTTCAACTGAAAAGCCATAACTTCAAACTGGAATGTACCCTGAGGTGTTACAAATGTTATGATATCTTTGGCTCGCTCAGTCAGAGGTATCTGCCAGTAACCATGATGCATGTCAAGTTTAGTGAGATAGTTTTGATTTTCTAATATTATCAATACATGAATCTACACGAGGAAGTGGATAAGTGTCTGACTTACTGAGGGCATTCACTTTCCTATAGTCAACACAGAACCTATAGGTACCGTCAGATTTCGGCACTGAAGTTACTGGGGAGCTCCATTCACTGATACACAAATTACAGTGGAGTCTCTTTTATCCGAAAATCATGGGACTTTCAAAGTTTCATTTAATTGATTTTTTTTGGATAAAAGATACTGTAATAATATGTAGAATACAAGGGAACAGTATTGTATTCACCCGTCACCCATTTCTGGCGACGTCTAGCCCACCACCACCACCAGCACCCCAAAAGCCACTCAACCATCACCAAAACACTTAATACACTGTAGTAACTATGTATGTAACTGCACTTTTGTAACCGTAATAGAAACTGTCAACTTAAATAAATATTCACTCAAAACTTAAGTAAACCTTCACCAACCAACGCTCGCTCTAGTGACTAGCGGAGCAACTGTAAACTAACGCTAGTGGCGCAAAACACGCCCACAATGTTTGAATTTTCGGAAAGATTTCAGATTTTTGCGGTCTATCGAAATGAGAACGTTTTAGGAAAACTTAAGATTAATGGTGTATTACGGTTAAAAGAATTTCGGATAAATGAGACTCCACTGTATGTTCTTTTTTAACATGTAATCTAGCTCTTCCTGTAGCACTGTTTGTCAACTGGGATGCACAAGATTTAGGGGAAGTTTAACAGGGGAAGCATCTCCAGTGTCAATATCGTAACATATGACGGTTGTATGCCCTTGACAATCACTGAAGATACTGGGGAATGACAGCATTAAGTCTATTGGCTCCTGCTTTTGTTATGGGTTAAGAAAGTTTACCTGGGAGCTCCTGCCTGGCCTCCAGATTGCTCTGCCACTGCACTGCATTCTCCAAGCTGAGGGTACGAATGGGCTTTTCAGCAGGTTCAGCAGCACCACCTGGCTCGGCAGCCAAGCTGCAAACAACGCTGGGCCAGGGCATGGGTCGATGATACGGCTTCAACATGTTCACATGACAGAGCTGATGCCTCCTGCATCGATCAGGTGTCTCGATCAAGTAGTCAGAGTTGACCTTCCTGCAACATCAGTAGGGACCCAAAAACTTGGCAGAAAGAGGATGCCTACATAAGGGCAAAAGCACCAGAGCTTCATCACCTTTGTTGAATTCTCTCTCTCGGGTGTCCTTGTCGTACCACTCCTTCATAGCAAATTGGGAATTCTTAAGATTCTCATGGGCAACTTCCAAACTGCGAGAATATCTTTCCTTGAACTCCATAACATAGCGCAGCACATTAGTAGGTGCTTGTGTTCCATTATTCCAAGTCTCCTTCACCAACATCAGGGGTCCTCTCACTTGATGTCCAAACACCAACTCATTTGGGGAGAATCCAAGGGACTCCATTGGAACTTATCACATTGCAAAGAACAAGAACGGTTCACCTTTGTCCCAGTCTTGACCAGTTTCTTCACAGTACTTTCAGAGCAAACTCTTCAGTGGCTGATGGTAACGTTCAAGTGCGCCCTGGGACTGGAGATGGTAGACACTAGAAGTGATGTGGGTGATGCCTAACTCCTTCAAACTCTGCTTGAAGACCTTAGACTTGATATTGCTGCCTTGGTCAGACTGCACTTCACTGGGGAGACCAAAATTCGTGAAGGAGAGCAGCAGTTTCTTTGCTATTGCTTTTTATGGATCTTTCGGAGGGGTATCACCTCAGGGTAACGTGTCGCTGTGTCCATCAGGGACAGAAGGTAACTATACCCTGAGGAAGTCTTGGGAAGAGGTCCAACCATATCAATGATGATCCTCTTGAAGGGGGAGGAAATGGTGGGTATGGGCACAAGAGAGCTCACGGGGATGGTCTGCTTGGGTTTCCTAGTGACTTGACACGCGTTACATGTGCGAACGGCCTGTACCACATCCGCTGCCATGCGGAGCCAGTAGGAGTGTGTGTGCAGTCTCCTGTTACATCTTCCATACTCTCAGGTGACCAGCCGTCAGTAAGCCATGGGCCATCTGGATAAGCTGTTGATGACACAGTTCAGGTACAACAATCTGGTGAAAGTCCCATGTCCCATCCTCAGCGTTATCAAAAGGGGTCTCCATCTTCTTCACAATATTCCATCTCTTATATAGAAGCATTCACACTTCCCCTTTTGACTCTCAGAACAGACTACAGGATCACTCTCCTGTAGTTGCTTTAATCTCTCTGGGGTGATCTCACCAGGGGAAGGCAAGGGGTCATCATTATTCAAATCAGCCATAGAGATACCTTCAAGAACAAGGGGGTCAGTATCAGCATTCTCCTTTACAGAGACAACATTTTCACCTTTCACACTCTCATCTACAGTTTGGTTACATCAGAATCACACTCAGCTGCCCGTTTCATTGACCTAGTTACTGCACACACCATAAACACTGCAGGGTGCTTACACTCCAACTCAGCTGTACCACTCACACTCACAAGAATTTCAGATACAACATGGCTAGGAAGGACCTTTGCCCCAGCAATATCATTCCCTAACAATAGAGTCACACCTTGAACAGGCAAGTGCCCCATTACTCCAACAGCTGCTTTACAGTTCATGAGAAAACGAACAGTATCAACTGTGACCTTAGGGTCAGTGTGGAATGCTTCTACACTTCTTATAAGTACATTCTTTGTGGTCTTTATAGGTGCTCCCATTGGATTCACCAACAAACTGCCATTGGCTGCGGTGTCTCTAAGTATGGTGACATCGTAAGTAGCGTTATAAAAAACTACCTTATCAGGGAACATAAAGGGGAGAGAAGCTGAAACACTAGAGCCAGGGGCAATGGTTGACAACACCACATCAGCACTTATGGACTTAACAGCACCAAACTCCATTCCATCTGGCTGCTGGGGAATATGCCTAGTAGGGGTTTCCTTTACATTATTGTTCTCAGCTCCTTAGAAGTAGGGTTGCCACAGGGAGGAAGTCGAATAGGGTCATTATTAGCTGTGAAACTCTAAAACACTGGAGTTATTATGGGAGTTAGGTCTACAATGCTTGAACCAACAGCAACTATCTAGGTGCTTTGACTTCCCACAGTATGTTCAAGCACAGCTAGGGGAGCCACAGGATTTCTGAGTAGGGGTTTGGGGTGCTCTGTGAGACATAAGGGAAGAAATTTGACTCCTGGATTGTGGGACTGGCGATTTGGAAAAAGTGGGCTTTGGGAAGGACTGAGGGTTAGGCTGATCCTGGTTAGTGTGGGAGGAACGGTTAACTTGTTTAGAACCACTCCAGTCACCTGTACTGCCCAAACAAGCTGTTTACCACATAAATGTCAGCTTCAGAGGCTGCTGACTGTAAATCATCTTGATAATATTCCTTACCTCCCAGACAGAACTCAGTTTGTCTATCAAGCTTACTCAAAAATTGTTCAGGTAATATCATATTGTACAACTTAAAGAAACTGGCATGGTCTGAGCTGGTTGATGCCCCATTGCTCTAAGCCATTTAATATAAGCATGTTCTAGCATCTTGGCAAAGTCCAAGTGGGTTTCTTCTGGCTTTTTCTGTAGCTTCCTGAACCGTTGTCAGTAGGCTTCAGAGGTTAATTCATATGCATTCAAAACTTGTTCCTTTAAGAGGAAATAATTCTGGCATTCATCATCATACATTTTCCTAACCTTACCTTTGATAGCAGTCTGAGCTACTATTGACCATTGAGACTGAGGCCACTCAAAACCTCGGACAATTATCTCAAAAGAGGTGAAAAACTCAAGGACATCTGCTTCATTAAATGGGGGAAGGACTCTCAAGTGATCAGAAAAACGGTTGGCAAAATATTTACATTCATTACTTTGATTAGCACAGGCCGAAAAGTGTTGATCTTTAAGCTCCAACTCCCACTGTTGAATAACCAGCCGCTGCGCTTCAAGGTTCGTTTTTTGCTGTTCAAGTTGTGCGTTTCGTTCCATCTCTCTCAGCTTAACATAATCACTATATGACCAATCTGGGGGCACTGAATGGTGCAAGGAGGTTAAAAATTCACAAGGTGGAAATATGGATGTAGGCCTAGCCTGAGAAGGACTTTCATCCGCTTGTTTATTCAAAGACTGCATATTTAGAGATCCTTGGGGACCTGGCACATCATCACTTGGATTCACATTAGATTCTCCAGGATTCGGCTGTACATACGAATCACGAAACATTGGTGCAGGGAAATTAATAGGGTTACCAGTAACGGGATCCATACTGAGTAAATTATTGTGCCACCAGTAACACTTCGGAAAACTTTACAAAATAGTAAATTCTCACCACATGACCGGGAAAACACAAGTTCATGGGTACCACCAACACCTACTAAATTTAAGACTAGGAGAAAATCACTATGCATGAAATAGTACACACAATCCATCCTGTCTCCCGGTCGTCAGATAATCCAATTACTACCCGGGCAAGTACAAGACACCACCTCTAAGCAATTGATCGTGAAGACGAGTACCTTCCGAGTCGTAAACAAGGACTAAATTAGGGAAATAATGATCACAGGTCGGTGAGGTCAATGGAAAGCAACACTAAAAGGTAATGCATAAAATGCAGAAAATCCACTGATCAATACACTGTGCAGGTTCACAAAGAGGGGTGACGGATGTGATAACTATGCTCTCCTTTACTCCAGTGTTAAAACTAAAAGCCATTTGACAAAAAAATAAAGATATAAACTCCAATATCAACACTAGGATTACACAGGATAATGGATGATACTCCAATATCATAACACTTTGGGATAACACCATGTCACTGGGTAAAGTAAAAACTTGGCGAAAACCTCTGGGGAAAATATACCGATAGTAAATGGTTACAATGGTGGGGAGGGAAGCCAGACAATTACTTAAATCAATTGCTGACAATCTCCAAAACTCAGAACTGGGGAAATAACTGCTCAGAACATACCCTGATTAAGGTGGAGGTGGGGGGGGGGGCAGAGGTACAGTTTACAGGTCCAGTTCAGCCTGGGGCATTGGAGAGAACCACGAGCTTCAGGATCCTTATATTGCAGTGGGAAGATGACGCAACACAGCGTAGATATTACAAATACTGCATGATGAAATGATGGGGGGTGACCATAGGGTAACATAACGTGGTGTAATAGTGAGGAATACTATGTAAGTTACAGTAATAAGTATGAAAACTACACGAGAGTATAATAAGAACATCGTATGAACACTAAATTCAATGCACAATTCATGGGGGAATGAAAAAGTAAAGACACATCTCAATCCTGAACAAGCAAACACACCCATTATCACTCGCTGTAGTCCACGCAGGCGAGGCATCATACATTCAGACGTACAGCCGACAGCAGAAGTTCGTCCCTCTTAGCGTGCGTGATACGAGCCTGTTGATCTGGTAACACTGTATGAGATAGAGTTGACAGGTACGCTTTAAATGGCTAATATTAAAGAAATATGTTCGGAGATAAGAACACATTCTCTAATGATAATATTAATTTGCAGCAGGTGGGATAATAAAGTTATTGTGAAATGTTTGACATTGGTGTATGAAGACTCTTCGTTACGGACACAGACGCATAGGATTACTTGGACTGGACTGATGTTGCCAGCAAGTATTATATGAAATAATATAGAACGATTGCAGTCTTAAAGGTGAGGTTGCAAGAAAACACTAATTACGATGTCAGTTACACACTAAACAAACACAGAAACTGACAGTTCGTGTTTCGCCAGTATGCGATTTTG
Organism: Coenobita brevimanus; assembly: GCF_032717465.1. Taxonomy (NCBI): domain Eukaryota; kingdom Metazoa; phylum Arthropoda; class Malacostraca; order Decapoda; family Coenobitidae; genus Coenobita; species Coenobita brevimanus. The sequence continues at coordinate 14,218,633 of NC_136956.1, forward strand.
TTTTATAAGTTAAGTCACTTCCCTTTCCGACCTCTCTCCCCACCCGACTCTCCTCTTCCAAGTCATGCTCTGCCATCATCCACGTTTTATCGTTAATGTTGAAAATCGTATGTCTGTAGGTAAACTGTGGGAAATAATATAAAAGTGTCAATGAGCTTCTTTTCCTCCATCGCTTAAAGTGTTATCAATGACTTGAATATAAATGTTAGTAACATGAATAAATAGTCACTGTGGTGGTTAGGAGACGTTTCTCGTCATCATTTATGTAACACTTACCTAACTATCGTTCTTACAGTGCCCAAAATACACTCCCTCTCCACCCCCTCGCCGTCTCCTCCCCTCCCCCTTCCACTGTTTCCATCACTTCTCCCCCCTCCCTCCGCCCCCATTTCCAGTAACATTTGTTTCTCTGCTGCAACACTCCGAATCCCTCCCCACCATGTTATTGTATTGACCCTGCCCAGCTTCTCTCCCTTGTCATTTCAAATGTCTTTTTCTCTCCCTTTTTCATTTTTGTCTCGGGAATCGAACAACATAACGATGTTTGGGTCATGTTTTTGTATAGTATCCTTTAATAATGTGTAATATTATAATGACCGTGACAATGGCGGTCAAGAGGCATTAACTGTTCAAAGGACGGCAGTCAGTGCCTCAGTTTAATGATCATTTTATTTCTCCTCCTCTAGCCATTAATATCTTGCTTACACTTATTTTATAAATCCCAACATACATAAAATATGAAGCACAAACGTCCTTCTTTTCACCAAAGAAAGTATAAAATGAAAAATAATCATTGCGTATGTTGTATGACTGAGGTGGTTTGGACATGTGGAGAGAATGGAGAATGAAAGACTGACTAAGAGGGTGTATGTAGGTGAGGTGGAGGGAGGGAGAGGGAGGGGTAGACCGAGGATGAGGTGGAGGGATGGAGTTGAGAGGAATATATGGGGGAGGGGGGGTTGAGTTGGGGGGAGGGGAGTCAAATGGTGGGTGATAGAGCGACTTGGAGGCGTTTTGTCTGCGACAACCCTTTCGGGATTAGGGCGTCGGGCTATAGATAGATAGATAGATAGATGTTGTATGATCTACACGCGTCCAGAAAATATTTTCTTAAAAGTACTGTCAGTATTCTTGGTGATAATTTGTAGATCTTCAGTTACGATTAATTATAGCAAAATAGATGATAGTCACAAAAGCTGTATCCTCATACATTTGGCTACCATAATCATCGTAATATACGATGAAGGGGGATTATACCCCTCTGGATGAGTAGATTAAGCCCTTATCGGAATATGCTTGTCATGAGCCCGGACAGCAGGCAGATGTAAGTGGAAGTATGAGATTGTCGCGGTGTAAGGGTTAATTATGGTAAAGGTTCGCTTCCTATCCATCCGAGTCCTTGTCACTCCTGTATCGATAATATCGGCAGTTGCAGAACAGATGTTCAGGGCGCTGACGGACAGCCATGCCGTTACCTTTTGTTCTAACCATGCAATGCAGCTATGGGAATGGAATGATAGGGATAATCTTGCTGACTGCATTCTCTGACCTTGTAAGATCATGCGTTGAGGGAGTTCAGATCAAAGTATGTCGATGGCATATTGTTTTAAATTATATATAAGTAGACGTATCTCATAGGTCTCACTTTAGTGCGGAACACAATGTGTTGGGGGGGAGGGGATTATGGAAGCAGGAATACTTTGGGTGAGGGAAGGGATTACATATATTACAAGCTGGGACACAGATAAATATGTTATAACGTGAAGGGAGGAGTGAGGGATACAGAAAGCGGGAAGGAGGCGAGGAGGGAAGGAATCCACAAGGGGGGGATGGTATTGTACACTGATAGTTACGATGGACATATTGTTATGTAAGTAATTTGGTTACTTGTGTGTAATACAGTTGGCAATATAACATGCACGAGTATTGTGTTTATAATGTCATTACAATTAAGACTCAAAGTCCTGTAAATGGTAATAACTGTATTCAAATTATGAAGAACCGATCTAGTTAGGGAGGTAAACAGAAGCAGAGTCAGTTAAATGAAATCGTTGGGAAGGGTTGGGGGTGTTGAGGGAGAGAAACAAGGGGTACTGGTAGAGGGGGGGAAGGGAGGGGGGAGAAGTGATGGAGACAGTGGAAGGGGGAGGGGAGGAGACGGCGAGGGGTGGAGAGGGAGTGTATTTGGAGCACTGTATTAACGATGGTTATATAAATGTTATACAATGTGACGAGTAATGTCTCCTAACCACCACAGTGACGATTTATTCATGTTACTAACATTTATATTCAAGTCATGGATAACATTTCAAGCGATGGAGGAGGAAATGAAGCTCATTTGACACTTTTATATTGTTTCCCACAGTTTATCTACAGACATACGGTATTCAGCATTAACGATAAAACGTGGATGATGGCAGAGCATGACTAGGAAGAGAAGAGACGGGTGGGGAGAGAGGTCGGAAAGGGAAGTGACTTAACTTATAAAACAAAATCGCATACTGGCGAAACACGAACTGTCAGTTTCTGTGTTTGTTTAGTGTGTAACTGACATCGTAATTAGTGTTTTCTTGCAACCTCACCTTTAGAACTGCAATCGTTCTATAGTATTTCATATAACACTTGCTGGCAACATCAGTCCAGTTCAAATAATCCTATGCGTCTGTGTCCGTAACGAAGAATCTTCATACACCAATGTCAAACATTTCACAATAACATTATCCCACCTGCTGCAAATTAATATTATCATTAGAGAATGTGTTCTTATCTCCGAACACATTTCTTTAATATTAGCCATTTAAAGCGTACCTGTCAACTCTATCTCATACAGTGTTACCAGATCAACAGGCTCGTATCACGCACGCTAAGAGGGACGAACTTCTGCTGTCGGCTGTACATATACATTTCACCACTCCCAACACAAGAGAGAGAGAGAGAGAGAGAGAGAGAGAGAGATCATCTTGGAGTGAGGGTGAATAGTGTTAAGAGACTTTAATATGACATACATTTCACCACTCCCAGCACTAGAGAGAGAGAGAGAGAGAGAGAGAGAGAGAGAGAGAGAAACAGCGAGATATCTCATCTTGGAGGGAGGGTGTGTAGTTTTAAGAGACTTTAATATGACAGGAGAGAGGAGGTGGAGAGACTGAAAGAAAGAACGGGAGAGAGGGAAGGAGGGAGGGAGAAGGAGGAGAAGAAACATGAAGGCAATGTAGCGAGCTGAAAAGGATGGGCACAGAGAAGAGGAAAGAATCAGCAAGAGGAATGTGTGGAAGAGAAAAAGGAATGTGGAACGAACGAGGAGGGTTGAAGAGGGTGGGCACAGAGAAAGACAATGAATCAGAAAGAGATAAGTGTAAGGGAGAAACAAAGAAAAATAGACGAAGTAAGAATGAGGTTAGGGGTAGTCAATAAGACAGCCCTAGAGAAAAACAATGTGAAGAAGAAAATAAATACGAGAAAGCAGAAATCTCTGCAGATATGTTCTCTCTCTCTCTCTCTCTCTCTCTCTCTCTCTCTCTCTCTCTCTCTCTCTCTCTCTCTCTCTCTCGTGTATGCAATAGGTCACCTGCTGAACTGTCATCCTAAGTCCATATTTCCCTCTGCCTATGACCCCCTACCATTTAAATGCGCTGTGTCCAGGCAGCTGGAAGTAAATGTCATTGTGGACTTGACATTTTTTACCTTCCATCTGACAAAGTCAGAGGAGGGTGTTGTTATCACTTTGATCAATAACTGTCCATCCATTGAGCTGGGCGGCAGGGAGGCCCAGAGATTTCGTTTCTGGGCCAGAACTCAGAAAGTATTCACTATAGAGTCATGAATTTTCACGAAGTTATGTGTCTTACAGTGAACTGGTGCCTTTTGATAGGTACAATGCTGTGTCTTAATTATTTTATTATTTTTTTTTTAACAATAAAAATGCCACAAAAATAATTTTTCCAGATATTTCAATACGGGCTGCGCAAGGAATCTGAAGGGACCAGGTTCTGTGTCCCCAGTGCGCTCTCCTTATGCCCACCTTTAAAAGAAAAGATTGGTTGGGGGGGGGGCACTTGGTTAGATGTGCAGGGAAGAAGGGGGGTGGTATGTTCTTGGTCAGCTGGAGGGTTGCAACAGTAAAGCATTGCCTATGTTTAGAGCATTTGTTATGAAAACAAAGGCACCACAACACCGTTGCAACCTCCACCTAATCAAGCACGTACCCACACCTCCCTGAACACATAACCAAGCGCATAATGGCCCTCACCCCCACCCACTCTGTATAACACAGAAACATAAAACATAGAAATTTCAGTAGTTCATCCATGGTTATAATGACGTTAAGTGCAAAGCTGATGAAATTATGACTCGTGCTTTCTTCATTTAGGTAGCCATTTTTACCTTCCACCTGACAAAGTCAGAGGAGGGCATTGTTATCACTGAGATCAATAGGTGTCCGTCCGTAGATCTGGGGACCAGAGCAATAGGGTGGCTGGCCAGGCATTGGTTTCCGGACCAGAACTCAGAAAGTATTCATTTTGTAGTCATGACATTTTCACACAGTTATATGTCTTATAATGAACTGGTGCCTTTTGATAGGCAGAATTCTGTGTCTTAAGTAGTTTTTTTTTTTCTTTTTAATAATGAAAAAGAAAAAATCCAGAGATTTCAATGCAACCCGTCCAAGGAATCTGAAGGGCTCAGGTTATGTGTCCTCAAGGCGTTTTCCTTACGCCCAACTATAAAAGACTGGGGGTGGGGGGGAGCGCCGTTTTGTGCTTGGTTAGGTGTGCAGCAGTGTACGGGTTATGTGCTTGGTCAGATGGAAGGTTGCAACAGTGTAGCGTTGCCTATGTTTTCTCTTCTTTTTTAATGAACGACGTTGTGGGATTTCAGCCTTCGTTTTTTCGTCTTCCCATTAAGAAAAATCAGCTCATTCCGTTGACCTCACTGTTTACCTAACCTTTTCTAACCGTCAGACTTAATCTTCATTTCATCGTGCCTCAACAACCGTCATACATGCCACCACATTTCAGACTATCCCAGCCTCTTTCTTGTTCACTCGCCCTCTTGCCTCACCTTGCCTCTTTCTCTCACCCCTCCTATCTTACCCAGTCTGCCCTCTGACTAACACTGCATCTCCACACTGGATTCCCCCTCCTGTGTTCCACCTTCACATCTTCCTTACCTGCCTCATTTCAGAGATTCCTTCACAGCTTCAGCTATGATTATCAGTCAGTCTTCAGATCTCTTTTCTAAACTCACGAGCTCCCGTTGCTGCCCGTATCTTTTACAACCTCAGTCGAAATAATGATCTCTGTTGAAATTGCCTGCATTCTTCATTGCCTACCTCTCGCCATGCGGCATTGCTCCATATTGTATGGGTACTCGTCTCAATACCATAAGCAGTCAATCACAACCCGATGTTTCGGCTAATGAGATGCTACTAACAACTTGCCAGGTAGACGAGTTATATATTCGGATATTTACATTTATATAGCCTATTGCCTTTAGCATGTAAATGGGATCAAACAATAATGTCGTACTGAGGAAATGCTTTGCCGAAATGTTATAACAGATGTCCTATGTTCACGACACATTAAAATGTCGGACCTAGAGAGGGAGTTGCCATGTGCCTCTAACTCGCATAAGAATGGCAGTTACGGTAAATTCATTTGTTGTAACAAATTTCCACTGATAAATGCATTATAATAACAGTTTTATCATTTTTCCACTGAAGCATTTACCGTCAATTCCCATCAGTCTAATTGGTATTCATTTAGCTTTGATGCATTAATCAGCTCGCAAATAATAATATTAATGTTTATCTATTTTAAAATGGTTTATCTAGGACTACGCATTACTCCTGTCTGTTGTACGAGTATATTAATACTTTCATAATTATTTTAATATTTTTTAAACTGACCAGTGACTGTTCCATCAGTTGAGATTGTAAACAACTCCCACAGGCGCCTCGATATCATCAGTAAACAATAGCAATGCGTAATGCACTTTATATATACAGTAGCAATACATAGTTCTAGATAAAGCCTTTTATATAATGGATAAACATAATATGATTTTCGATCCGATTAAATGATTCAAGTGTAAATTGATTCGAATGTAAATGAAATCCGGTTCATCATCATCGTCATCCGGAGCTCCTTTCCCACCCTAGGACAGGGTGAGGAGTAGCAATGTCCAGACAGCCCAAATTTGCCCAGTCCAGTAAGCCACGCTTCCATTTGCCCACCATTCAAGCCCCCGCAATCCTGGCTCTATCTGATACGTCAAAAACATTCATCACGTTCTGTAGCTTCACATAAACGTATCCGATAGAGGCAATCCAGACACTGTCACGTTTAAAGGGGTGCCAAATCCCTGATCATGCACTTCTGCTCACAATATTCATCCACCCAACTCGATCTCTTGTCAGTCCACAAGCCTTACCGACTTCCAAACCTCTTTTGCTCACTCACTTATCAAACATATCCCTTCACCTCTTCTTGGCCTATCTCGTCTCCTTCCTCCTTCAAATTCGCTCAGATATACCTTTTTCACCACTCTATTGTTATCCATTCTCTCGACATGGCCCTAGCACTTCAGAAAATTCTTTTCGAGTCTGGTGTTCACAGACTTTTTGACTCCACATCTTTCACGAATCACATTATTTTGTATCCTATCCACTCTTTGTACTGCACATACATTCCTCAGCAGTCCAGTCTCTACTGCTTTCACTCGACTTTTCATTTTCATGCCACGCCATAGTCCCACGTCCGTACGTTGAAGATGGCACTAACACTCCTTCATGTATTCCTCGTGCAACTGCAACACTCAAGCCTCTGTTTCTTATCAAGGCCTTCATTGCACCAGCTACTTTCCTTCCTTTAGTCACTCTACTTTCCACTTCTTTTGCACATTGTCCTCTCTTTTCTATGAGTGTACACAGGCATTTGAACTCTCTCACCAATTCCACTCTACATTCACTGTAACATCGCACTCGGAGTCACCTTCTCTCTCAGTATCCATCACTTTACTCTTTTCTACATTTACTCTCAAGGCACGACGCTCACAGACATCAGCAAGTCTCTGCACTAGTTTTCTAAGTTCTTGTCCGGTATTTACAAGTAGTACTGGATTATCAGCATACAACAGTTTTGAGTTATTCCATCCATCACCATTCGTTACGAACGCCACCCCCCTCTCCATTATTCGTGTTTTTATATACATACTGTACATAAATATAAATATAAATATATATATATAAATATATATATATATATATATATATATATATATATATATATATATATATATATATATATATATGTGTGTGTGTGTGTGTGTGTGTGTGTGTGTGTGTATGGGATGATGAGAGAAGTAAAAACACGAGTAGTGGAGAGGGGGTGGCGTTGGTAACGATGGTGATGGATGGAATATCACAAAAATGTTGTATGCTGATAATGCAATACTACTGTAAATACCGGATATATATATATATATATATATATATATATATATATATATATATATATATATATATATATATATATATATATAGAACAACCCTGAGGACATCACACAACCTTGGCGCACTCCCACACCGATCGTGAACCATTCACTGATATATCCATTAGCCCTTACACATGCTTCACTACCATCATAAAAGCTCGACGGCACCTACCGGCATACCATCTACACCGTACATGCACAAAACCTTCCACAATCCTTCTCTGTCTACTTTATTGTATGTTTTTTTTCAGATCCATGCATGCCATAAACACCTTACAGTCCTTCTCACAAGCTTTCTCCACTATGTCTCACTGCAGACATTTGATTCACACATCCTCTGCCTCCCCAAAAGCCACCCCGTTCATCACTCACTAGGACTTCTGATATATCTCTTATTCTCTCTATAATAATTCTTCCATATACCTTCCATACCACACTCAATAAACTTATGCCACGATAATTCTTGCACTCACTTTGCTCACCGTTATTTTGTACAGGGATACAATCCCAGCTTTTTTCCAATCTGCTGGCACGGTTTCAAGCATCCATGCCTTCTTACATAACTCCAACATGCATTTCATTCCACTCTCTCCACTGCACTTAATCATCTCTGCATACACCTCATCAACCCTAGCTGCTTTCACATTTTGCAGCCACTTCAAAGAGTTCTTCACCTGTGCGAGTGTCACAATTCCTGGCACTGCATTCCTTTTCTGCACACCCCCAAAACCAATCATGTTTACAGCCACTCTGCTTTCTCTATTCTCATTCATCAGGCTTTCAAAATATTCTTTCCATCTGGTCCTTACTTCATCCCCATGGGCTAATAATCTACATCCTACATCCTTCACACCCTCACATTTCTTTCTGCTTTCACTTCTACGTTTCCGCTCCTCTTTCCAGAATAACTTCCTATTTTCAGAGCAGTTTGTATTCATTTTTCTTCCTAGATCATCATTTTCCTCATTCTTTTTCCTTTTCACTAGTCTCCTTACGTGCTTCTTACTCCCAATATATTCAGTTCTTATTTCAGTTGAACCCCTATCCTGTAACCACTCTAGCCACTTCTTCCTCTTTTCCTCCACTGCTCTCTTAACCTCTTCATCCCACGATGCCGCACCTATTTTCTTTGTTGTTGCTCTTGCCACACGACACACTGCTTTAGCGTTTCTAACCATGCAATCCCTATATGCAGTTCATAGGCTGTCCAGATCCATTTCATTCCAATGCACTGATTCTAACTCCTCTCCTACTTTAGTCCTGTATTCATCTGCCATTTCTTTGATCCTCAGCTTCTCGACTTTCAGTCTTTCTCCCTGACTGCTCCTCTCTCTCCTGGTCCACCTCGTTCCTCTCAACTTGGTCTTGCATACCACAGTCATATGATCTGACAGACCTCCACATTGTCCTCTCACGGCCCTCACATCAGCAACCATTCCCAGCATCGACCTTTGTACGAGCACGTAATCAATCAGGCTGGTTTCAACACGATCCCCGTTCCCTCTATACCTGTGGTTCTCAACTGGTGGTCCATGGTGACTTTTTGGGTGGTCCACAGGACGTTCACTATATTTGGTAATAAACTGGAGATTGGTGCATATATATTTTTTCAATTTGTTGAAAATGCAGTATGAAAATCTTTATCAAAATAAATAAATGGCCATCCATTATATTGTATTCTTCCTGTTTAAGAAATATATTGCCAATCTTCAGGTTGTAGCTGCTTTGTAGCACTTCAAGTCACTAAGTTTTTAAATTTAATCTAAAATTAATGTCTAAGATTCACGTAGCTATACCTGGCCCTAGCCTAGTACATACTTTACGAGTCGAGGTGACATGCCATCCTGTTTAATTCCTGTCAGCTGCCGCGTGGCTACACATAACACTGTCGTTAGGTGCAGTAGCCATCGAACTGCTCGGCTGATTAGTTGTGTCATTCATCCTTCGCTGTTTTACAGGTTTGGTGTAATCTGATTTTATTCTCTACCGTAAAATGTAGTAATCTAAAAGGAAGTGGGGAGGAAGAGTAGAACGGAGTGAAATATTTCTGATCAGTTGTTATGCTGCTGTGTGCTGTGTTATGCAGGTTGATGCTTTTTATGACACTTATGGTGTTTTATGATTGTCTTATGTGTATTATTATCTTATGTTATACCATCTCTTTATTACTGCCAAACTCAACACATAATTAATATATTTCGTTGCATTGCCCACAGATCTAGATAAATGGCTATGGCAGGACGGAATGTTAAGCGCAAGTATTCAGAGGACTACATTAAATTTGGCTTCACTTGTCAAAAAAAAGATAGCATGGAATTACCACAGTGTGTTATTTGTTTCAAAGTCTTGGGGAATGAGTCGCTGAAGCCAGCGAAGCATAAACTCCATCTCTAAAAGTGTCACCCCAATTTGTTGCAAAAGGATAAAGATTATTTCGAGCGGCAGTTATCAGCTCTCAAACAGCAGCGTCTTGACTCAACAGGTACAGTAGCTCCCAAAAGTATCTTTAAAGTGTGGTGCGAAGAATGGCAGAATGAACAGAATGAAATATTATTCCCGGCCACTTGTCGTCCCGGTGCGGTTGGTACGCATGGTTAGGTATCGTTGGTGGTACTGCTAATAAACACATGAACGCCACTATGTGACTGCAAACATCCAGCGACTTGTAAATAGTGACAGTTCAGCGATATTTACACCTCTGTGTTAAAGAATATAACCCATTACACACATTATACTGTGATAAATGTATCTTAGGAAACATAGTAACTGCGACGGGCAGAGTTGCCATGTTCGAAAACTGACTGCGATGGGCTGAGTTGTCATGTTCGATTATAAGTGAAGGAATGATTCTCCGAGCTAGGCCTATATTAGACCATATAGCCCTGATAGGGTGATGAGAGCTCTAACTTTCAGCTGAGTAGCTACTCGGGTGGGGCACGAACTCACTACCTCAAGGTCTTGAGCTACGCACGCCACCATTGAGTCACCCAGCCCCCCTTGAATATAAGTGAAACTCAGATTATTAAACAGCATGATAAAAATACCCATCACAATTCTTTCGTTATCACAACTACAAATAGATTAACAATGCGGAGGTTAATAATAGCCTATAGGGTCTGCATGTCGGACAATTTTAACCACACATCATTATTTATACATACTACCAGAATGTGGCAATATCTCGGTGTCGGAAGGTATTGAGGTGTGGTGTTTCGTTACGTGAATGGCACAGCTTCATAGTAGGTGTCGCGTCGATTGAACAGAGGTCTGGATGCATGCGGTGGATAAAAGGAGCCCCCAGAGTGTGTTCAACCTTACCTTGTATTTATTTTACATATAATGTCCAATATAAGAATGAATCTCGCATGTCACCTCCACAATACGGCTGGTGTATCAGTGACAAATGGGTTTATACGCTGCTCTGGGGATTAGTTTCAGATAAGTTAATTTACTGTCTTTACATTTCGTTTACCTCTACTTGTCTCTCTAATATTTTTGTGCCGTTCACATTACACTGGGTGTCATATGTCTCCCAGTCATAATCACAGATATTATATAAACACTTTCTCAAAATATATCAGTTCTGGGAAAGCTTGTATACTATTTATCTAGAGTGCTGATAACCTTGTGCTGGCACTCGTGAAAGCATTACAGATGAACCACAGAAAGAGTAACCGTGCCTATGTTAAAACGAACTACTTGTCACCATAATAACATCAAATATATCTACATATGACAAAGTGATTAGTATTACGTCAGTTAGAAAACGGTATATACAATCCCAGGGCATATGCAGGTGTATGGCAACCACTCCCCAGCATGCAGGTCTACCAATTTTGTTGCCGCTTCACGCAACACGTGTCAGATACATCGTCCATTGTGTCAGAATGTATAGTACTTTTTTTTAAAGATACTTTTGGGAGCTACTGTACATTCTATGAATAGACCACCAATGCAGTGCTCGCTTCCTACATTGCCACATACAAAGTTGCACAGGCCAAGAAGCCTCATACGATTGTAGAGCAACTTGTGATACCCTGCGCAAAAGAAATGGTGAGGCTTGTTGTCGGCGAAGATGCAGCACAAAAGCTAAATTATATATCCGTTACTATTGACACAGTATCGAGACGGATAAATGAGATCTCACAAAACATCAGTGAACAAGTTGTGGATGAAATCAAGAAATCTCCATCGTTTGCCATACAGTTGGATGAATCAACTGATGTCTCACTGTCCACTCAGCTATTAGTGTTTGCACGATACATGGTTGTGGGAGACTTCAAAGTCGAGTTTCTCTTTTGTAAAACTCTTGACACCACCACAAGGGCTCAGGATGTGTTAGAAATTGTTAACAATTTCTTTGACGTAAATGGTCTGGATTGGGTACATTTGGTGGGTGTTACCACTGATGGTGCACCTGCGATGCTAAGCTCAAGGTCAGGCTTCCAAGCATTGGTGAAACAGCATGCTCCATTGGTAACCAGAGTTCACTGCTTCAATCACAGAGAGGCATTGGCATAAAAAACTCTGCCTGATCACCTGAACACTATTTTCAAAGGATTGGTGCAGGTGGTTAATTACATCAAATCGTCAGCAGTGAACACCAGGTTGTTCGGAAAATTATGCCAAGACATGGGTTCTGACTTTGAGGTGTTGCTGTTCTACACTTTACGGTGGTTGTCAGCAGGGACTGTAGTCAACAAAATTTTTTAACTGAGAGAAGAACTCGTTTTACTTCTCCAGTCTCAAGGGAAAGAGGATTTTAAAAATATACTAACACAGTCAGAATTAGAACCTGCATACCTTGTCGATATTTTTGGAATCTTGAACAAACTGAATCTTCAGCTGCAAGGGAAAGGTGCAAATCTGCTCTCTCACCAAGGCATCATCAAGGCTTTTCTTGAGATTTTAGAACTCTGGATCGGAAGAGTCGAAGGTAACAATTTGGTTCAATTTCCATGTGTGGATGCCATGCTCGGGGAAAAGGAAGCCATTCAGATGCAAATTCGCGAGCATTTACGAAAGCTGCAGGATGAATTTCAGCGATACTTTCCGGAGGTGGCCATGGCAAGGGATGGGTTATCTTTCATCAGGAATCTATTCGCAACAGATGCTCATAGTGTTCCTGAGGATCTACAGGAGGAATTCTTGGGATCTGAAAAATGATTTGGGGGCTCAAATGTGTACCAAAGGTCTACCATGGAAAAATTTTGGGCCAGTATGATTGGTACTTACCCAAATCTGTCAACACATGCAGTCAGATGTCTTCTGCCATTTGCATCAACTTACATGTGTGAGAGCGGATTTTCATGATTGTTGCACATTAAGTCCAAACAGAGGAATCGGCTTGCAGTGGAAAGCAATATTCGTTGTGCATTATCAAGTACCACTCCCAACATTGAAAAGCTTCTCAGTGAGAAGAGAATCCAAAAGACTAGTTGCAAAGAAAAATGAATTAATCAAATTTCAAAGAAAAATGTTAGTTATATACTCCTACATAATTTCAAAGTTCTGTTTGTTAGAAATAAATTTCACAGCAGAACGTTAGATAACTATTCATGTATTTCCTGGAAATTGTGTTTGTAAGAATTATATTTCAGACCAAAATGTCAGCTGTCTACTATTTTATATCACCTCTCGAAATTCTGTTTGTAAGAAATACATTTCAAACCAAAATGTTTGTTGTCTATGCTTTATTTATCATTACTCAAAAATGAAATGGTCCACGATATTTTTTTTAATTGGGCTGGTGCTCCGTGGCCTGAAACGAGTTGAGAACCACTGTTCTATACCATGTATACTTATGTGCATCTTTGTGTTTGAAATACGAGTTACAAATGCACAGCCTCCTTTTCTGACATATCCTTCAGTCGCTTCCCATTTATCATTTTCTCCTGGTACTCCATTACAACCCATTATGTTATCCTCAGGACCAGTGGTACTCTTCCATTCATATCGCCCATTACGATCACTTTACAGCTCCTGGGCATTTTTCCCACTACTTCATCCAGCTCATCCCAAAACTTGTCTTTCTTTAACCCACTCCTGTCCTCACACGGAGCATACACAACAATCACTGCCACTTTCACCTGACACAACAATCACTCTGCCACACTTCATTCATCAACAAAGCAACTCCTTCCTTGCATCTTCCTCGCCTAGTCATTCCCGATCTTACACATTTCACTCCCTCCCATTCCTTCACTTCACACCCTTTCGTCTTACAATCGTGTAATAACTCGAAAGATATATGCGTCAGTATAAAAGTCATAAGACCGGTGTTTTACTCATTTATCATTCTATGTATATATATATATATATATATATATATATATATAATATCACAGCAAATGAATATACTATAAAAGCTCCGTTCTTTTGTAAGTGGATGGTACATGATAACTGCCTTTCCCGTGCTGGCGTTGTAATATAGGTGTTGTGAACTTAGAACATCTGCTGTAACATTTCGGCAAAGCATTTCTTCAGTACGACTCCGTTGCTTAATGTTATGTAAATATTATATGCAGTGAATATACATAACTGAATACATACTGTATAAATCCTTTACTTGGCTAGTGCTTGGTGTCTTATGACTGGTCAAGACACCTAGACTGTGTATGGCCGGCTAAGGTACTGAGACGAGTACCCATACAGAACCTGAATATTGCTGCCATACTACATATCTGTAGTATTCCCTTTTATGAGTACTAGAGTTCAGTAATTCACCTACTTTTCTGGTTTTCGAATGGTTGGTCTGATATTCTGCCATACTTGACTACTGTTGACTAGTTTAACAGCATTTCATTAGATCTGCCGGCATTTTTATGGAGAATGAACGAATAATGAACCGCCAATGTCATCGAAACCCTATTATTCCCAGCTATGCACGACAACTACCAAAACCAAACGAGAGTCTTATCTAGACCTATATTAATCTTGGATGGTTTGATTTTACACACTACATTCACTCAACAGACCTTAAGATCGTTACCAGCTGTTTTACTATGAAAACAGAATAAGGAAACGATGAGAGAAGGGATGAAAGGAAGAGAGGAGAAATTGACAGAAAGATGAAGGGATACATGGTTGAAGGGTGGAAGGGAGTCAGAGAAAAGAAGGAAGCTGATCGGGTAGGTAGGTAGGTAGAGAGAGAGAGAGAGAGAGAGAGAGAGAATTGTAAACATAAGGGCTGAGAAAGATTAAGAAACCATCCAACCTAACTCACTTTTCTATTAATTCATGAAGCGGTAGGGTGAGAGAAGTAGAAAAGTTGAAGGAATATAAACCAGAGCGCCCAGTGAAGTGGCTGACACATTAATGACCTCATTCAGGCCTCCTAAGTTCTCAGATCCATCACACAGCCTTTATGATTCACAAAAATCTGTACTTCATAATGCCTGTGGGATTCAACCATTCACTTGCATTCTGAAGTTATGAAAGAGGTGTAATCATGTTATATACAGTAATACTTTACCTCATCCGATTCTTATGTGTATGGGATAACTTTTTCGTTCATTCTGCACAGTAGTAAATTTTGCCTTCATTAATAATAAATATATACCTTGCTGGGCTTCATCAAATCCTGAAGCGTATTCATTCTCACAAATACCCTTTTAACCCAGCAATGCGATGGCTCTTTTTTTTTTTCTTCTCAGTTTTTTTCGGTAGCGTAGATGTTATGTACTCTATAATGGCCTCCCCTGGAATTTTTCAGGACGACTTTCAAGTTGTGTTCAACATCCAGTGGTAAATCCGTCCTTTTCGTTATTACATCATACTTTTGGTCCCCTTCAGTTATCCTCAGGTTCCCTCTGTCACGACGTAATTGCTACATTCTGTCCCCAGCCGCCCTCCCTCACCCATCCACAGTATTCAATTACTAAGGCAACTTTAAGGACGACGAGGGGATCAGAGAGGGGAAAGTCACATTTCTCATAGTCTGACCTCTCATCTTTTGACGGAGTTATGCTGGCTGATATTGAGACTTCTGGGATTGCAATACTTCGTAATTCAAGATCTTGTTTCAGAAAATAATGCGTGAAACTTCTAATCTGTAAGATTTGTTTATGTATGTAGAACAGTAGATTTGTAGGCATATTTAAGAGCACAGAAAAATTTCCTATTGTAACTGAGGTTTGTATTTGCAGTAAGTATATGAGGCAATGAAAGATTCTCCACTCTGATTCCCTCGTTCTTCTGAAAAACACCTAATTTTACTTGCAACACAGCTTTTTTTATGATAACATGTTCGGGTCATTCATAAAGTGTCTATAACCATGTGAATGCGGCCCGGTTGATGATGCAATGGATAATAGAAAATTCTTCACTACTTTAAACGTTAGTTGACAAAAATCATCAACAGAGTGCAGAAATAAATATAAAAGACTATCATACTGAATGGGTTGATGGAGATTTTGTTTATGTTAAAAAGAAAAAGGCAAGAAACCAGAAAAGGTGCTCTTTGCAATGGAAAAACAAAGAAACAAAAAACAACCAACAAAAGATGGCCAAATTCAAAATCCATTAATTTAGAGATGCCTGGGCAAATTGCTTTTAAAAAACAGTAGAGGTCATAGGAAGAGGGAAATACAGACTGATAAAGATGGTTCCAGAGTTGGGCTGTTGCATATGTGAATGACTGCGAGTATTGGTTAAGTCTTGCATTAAAGAGTTGGAGAGGAAAGTGATAAGAGTGCACTGTCTAACGGGTGATAAGCACCTGCCGTATTGAAGAAAGGATGCCAGTAGATAGTTTGGAAGAGCATTGACTACTGAGGTAGTGATAGCAAAGAGATAAAGCTGCAACACTGTTGAGAAGAGAGAGATATTTAAGAGGAAGAGTAAGAGGAAAGGAGCTGATGTGACAGAAAACCTTGAATCTTGACTCACCAACTGGCCTTTCCTCGCTTTGAGTAAATGGGTCTCCAGGGGCCAAAAATTAAATAAAACAATTTGAGTAAATGGGTCTGCAGGTACGAAAAATTATATAAAACAATTCATGGAATAGACTATAAAACTAAAATGTATTTAGTATGAAAAATTGACCTGAGGTGATGAGGTGAACAATTTTTAGCCTGAACTTAAATCTTCTGAATTCTCTAACCTCTGGCTTCGGCTTTCCTGTGATTCTTTGACTAAATATTTCTGTGCTGTGTATTTATCCACTAACTTTACTGACTACAGGAAATTCTTTGAGAATATTACTCCTCATATGGAACACATCTTATCAGGATTCCATTTTCTCTGAAATCTCCATTCTAGGAGATATCAGTGTTCACCGTCATCTTTGGCTCTCCTCTCCTTTCACTGATCCACCTGGTGAAAAAGCCTGCATCATTTCTGTCCTTAATGACCTAGAGCAGCTAGTACAGCACCTTTCCAGTATCTCTAACTGCCACGGAGAGAGTTTCAACATACAGTACATGACCTTAGAACCAATTCTTCTGCTTACTCTGTTAATCTTTCCTCTCCGTTAGGCTACTCCAATCACAACATTATCTCCTTATCCTGTCCTATCACTCCAGCACGGGCTGTGGACCCTCCAAAGAAACGTCGGCTGTGGTACTTTGGAGCTGCAGATTCGGAGGCCCTCAGGCAGTACTTCTTTGATTTTCCCTGGAATGATTATTGCCTCGATGGCCGACGGCCATTTGAGCGTGCCTTGTGCATTGCGGAAGTTATTCTCTCTGGCATGGAACAATACACTTCTTTCTCAAATCGTTTGACTAAAGCAAAAAAAAAAAAAAAAAAAGGTTTAATCACGCTTGTTGTAATGCTGCCCATAACAAGGAGAAGGGCTGCAAAAGGTACCTGAGCCAAATCACTCCTGAATCTCATCTTTGTTTTATGTTTCTGCCTGCAATCGTGCTGTCAGTTTTTCGCTCTGCTAAAAAATATCATCTGTACTAAATGCTCTTAACTCTCCAAGTTGAATTCTTCCCGCTCCTTTTGGCACCTTGCCAAAAACCTTTCTGACAACTTTGTCTTATCATCCTTCCCTCTTCTTTTCCACTCTGACGGCTCTGTAACTATTTCTTCTACTGATAAAGCAGAACTCTTCGCTCAGACTTTCGCATCCAATTCCACATTAGATGATTCCGGTGGTGCCCTTCCATCACTTCCCCCCTCTGACTTCCTCATGGTTGACATTAAACTCTCGTCAATTGATGCATTTCCTGCCATCACTGGCCTCATTACTAACAAGGCATATGAGCCTGACTGGGTCCCTCCTTTTTTCCTCAAGAACTGTGCTTCTGTGCTTACACCCTGCCAAGGTAAACTCATTTGTTTTATCTGTCAACTTGCATCTTTCCTTATGCTGGAAGTTGGTTCTCTTTCAGCCAGTCCCAAAGAAGGGTGACCATTCCCAGCCCTCCAACTATCGCCCAATTGCGTTTACATCCTGTATTTCAAAAGTTTTCGAGTCTATTCTGAATAAAGAAAATATAAAGCATCTTTCTTATCACAACCTTTATTCTGATCGTCAGTATGGGTTCTGCCTTCTCACCTACCTTTAAGACTCCTGGTCATTCTCATTTCGGGACTTTGGCGAAAGCTTTGCCATTTCACTTGACGTCTCAAAGGCTTTCGATATAGTCTGGCATAAAACTTTAATTTCCAAACTGCCCTCTTACGGTTTCTGTCCTTCTTTCTCTGTCTTTATCTCTAGCTTGCTTTCTGGTCGTTCAATAGCTGCTGTTGTAGGCGACCACAATTCTTCTCCTATAGCTATCAACAGTGGTGTTCTTCAGGGCTCTGTCCTATCACCAATTCTCTTCCTTCAATGACCTTCTGAGCTGTACATCTAAATCTGTCCACTCAGACACTAATGACTTTACTATTGGCCTTTCTACTCGCTTCCCACAGTGTTTATCTTAGCAGTTACTTCAACAAACAAGGGATGAGGCTATGGCTCACCTAATTTCGGACATGGCTCATATCTCTAACTGGGGTAAAAATAACATTGTTGTTTTAATGCATCAGAAACTCAGTTCTTACAGCTCTCAACCGAACAAAATCTTTCACAGCAGTACCCTTTCATTTTTAACAATATCCAGCTCAATGTTGCATCATCTTTAAAAATACATGGGGTTTCATTCTCGTGGAATTTTTCTTGGAAAGAATATATTACCTCTCTTGTAAAATCTGCGTCCAAGAGTTTAGGTGTGCTGAGCCAACTCCATACCTTTTTCATCCCTGCACAGTTGTTGACGTTATGCACGGGTTTTATTCGCCCCTGTGTAGAGTACAACTTTCATTTGTGGGGAGGCTCCCCATACGCAGCTCTTCTCAACAGAGTGGGGTCAAAGACTATTAGTCTCATTAACTCCTATTACAGGCCCTCTTCAGTCTCTGTCTTTTCGCTGCACTGATGCATCTCTATCTCTTTTCTATCGCTAGTTCAGTGGTCACTCCTCCTTTGAACTGTCTGGTAGCATCTATCCACCACTAGGACAGGCGCGTAACACCCGTCAATCAACACTGTCATCCCTTCTCTGTTCAATTCTCTAATGCAAGAGATAACAATTACTACCAGTCCTACATGTATGCAACAGGTCACCTCTGGAGCTGTATCCCTCTGTATATATTTCCAACGTGGCATAATCTCCAGTATTTCAAACACTGTGTCCAGGCATCTCGAAATGAATGTATCTTTGAATCTGGCTGTCTGTTATCTTGTTTTTGTTTCTTCTTGGAGGGAGCAGTTTGCATGCTGCTGGCGTTTGGTTCCTTCTTCCTTACGTAATAAAAGTATTCTGGGGACAGTGTGTGTGTGTGTGTGTGTGTGTGTGTGTGTGTGTGTGTGTGAGAGAGAGAGAGAGAGAGAGAGAGAGAGAGAGAGAGAGAGAGGGAGAAGGGGGGGGGGAAGAATGCTGCAATAAAGCTCAAGGAAATGTATGTATGTATCGCTTTGGCTTAACTGTTCCTCAGGTGTGATCATTGTTAAAGGAAACTCGCGGTTAAAATTTTCAGTCTCACTGAAAGGGTTACGCGCATGAATCATTGTAAGGATTAGTTTAATAATTATCGATGCCCTCTCAAAAAAAAAAAAAAAAGTGATATGGTTGACAAATGGTTTTGAAATCAAAGAGTACAGGCTACTTTGATTAATTACACCATTTATTAGTAATTATTTAAAGAACTTTCCCATTTAGTTCACTCATTAAGGAAGGCTTCCTTCTAAAGTAATACAAAAAATTGTACTGTAGGAGCAAGCATACAGCAAATATCAAGTGTAATTACTCTGAATGAATCAGTATACATTGCATTATTTTTTCTATCTACAACACATTCAGTGGATTTCGCCTAATAATTTTAATTTAGCAGAAATTAAACAAATATCACTAGTAAAACTACACATCTTCGGCTGTATCCCCTAGGTGTGAACTCCTTACTCGCCTATTTCATCCAGGGACTTCTACCAGTAGACAATTTTTCCTCATGGATCTATCTCCTCCCTTGGACCTACTTTCCCCCCATAACCCCATTTTCCCAGGAACCTGTTTTTGTTTATGGATGTGCTTTCCATGGGGACATATATTTCCTCATGGCTGTAATACTAATTTGGCACTATTTATCCCATGGGTATATTTTCCCCATGACAGTATTATTTTTCACCATGGAACTATTTCCACTATAGACCTTTTATCCTCATCGACCTATACTACCTTCATGGACCTACATTCCCCTGGAGTCTTTTATCCCTGGGAACTAATGTCCCAATGAACCAATTTTCCCCATGGACCTATTTTACCCTTTGTGTTATTTTTACCATGGGTCTATTTTCCATTATAAAATATTGTTGCCCCCATATGGAAGCGCCCAATCCACACATGAACCCATTTTTCCCATGAACCTGTTCCTATTATGGATCTAAATTCATCCACAATGTTCCTACTATGGCCATTTCCCCAAGGAGATAATCCCCATGGTCCTCTTTCCTAACATGGACATGCTCTACTTTAGACCTATTCACTCAAGGAACTCATCCCCAAAGACATTATCCCATTACTATCACCCATTCCAGCCGGAAACATCCATCAATTCACAGTACTCACCCACACAAGCACTCACCCATCCAAATAAATCAACTCAGCCTGCCCACCTCAACGCCCCACCCCACCAGCCCACCCATTCACTCACTTTGCCCACCCACCCACTTCAACACTATAATAAACTCACCCTCCCCATTGCATCCTATTCATGCACCCCATTCGCCTTGCTTATCTCACCCACCAACCCATCCGACAACCATCCAACCCCAACCCACCCATCTGCCTACCAACCTACCCACATGGCCACTGAGCTCTATCAAGTTGGATGAACTAAAAGATTACATACACACACACACACACACACACACACACACACACACACATATATATATATATATATATATATATATATATATATATACACACACACACGCACACGCACAGTCGTGCACGCGTTCTACGTCAGAGATACAACTCCTTTTACGGCAAAGATTGAGTGTAACTTCAATACACTTGTAAGTTTTTGGAGGAGTACCTTGAGAAGAGTTGGCCATATGAAGGAAAAGGAGAGTATAAGACTGGCTAGGAGGATATTCTGCATATTGGAAACAAAGGGAGAGGAAGACCGAGGATTAGGTGCAGAGATGAGGTGGTGGTAAACATGAATCAGAGTGGTGTTGATGGAAATATGGTAACCCGATAGCAGGAGGTCGGGACACGTGAAGCCATTTTGTTACTGATCTTCCATTTTGGGTTGTAGATAGGATGTTGATCAGCTTGGATTGTTATTTTAGTAATTCTTTATCTTACTACTCTATTGTTATACGATATATTTGTTGTCGCATGTTTCATGTTGGTAATGGAACATATATCGCTTAGTCGTATGTTCGTATGATAGATACAGACATTAAGGAATTTCTTCTTTACGATGATTCCAATCCTTGTCATGTGCATCCCTGTATGCTGGGGTCTATAAATCATCCATTGACTTCTTTCCCTCCATATTTCTTTTGGTCCCTCATAGGCCGTACATTTTTTTTCCCATAAGTCCCTTTACTGTGCCAAGCCTTTACCTCCCATGATGAAGAACACTGGCCATTAAACCCTTCATAAATTTGACTGTATTCTTTGCACAATGAAGCCATTTTCTTCAACTTAGGGGAGATCTCTTGAAGTAATGGATTTTCAAGCATTGAGGTCTCTATCAGAGGAAGCTGTAATGAACTTTCGTAATGAAGGAATTTAATACTGTCCTCATATATATATATATATATATATATATATATATATATATATATATATATATATATATATATATATATATATATATATATATATATATATATATATATATATATATATATATATATATATATATATATAAGATAAGATAATTTTTCCTAGAGGAGCGTAGAATGTGCTGGTGAATACAGGACAAGGAACAGAGACCACCAGGCGAGATGGGCCGTGCAGTGGTGAGTTGTTGCTGTTTTGACTAGTCTTTTTTTTTTTTTTTTTTTTAAGATGGAAGTACAAATGATATGACTACGGAATAGATTGATTACTGCAGAATTAATTGTGTGGAGTAAAATTTTCTCATTATGAAAGTATTTCCCATGTTTGGATGCTCTGGTCATATCTATCTATCTATATTAAAAGGCTGCTTCCCCTCATCAAATACGGGATGGGGGATAGCCGAGACATGACTACACACTCCCAATTAACTCATCCACACAGGCACACATTTACTTGTATCTTAGCCCCAAGTGGAGAAGGAAAAGATCCTAACCACACTAGATCGCACGAGGGTCAACTGCACAGTGCAATAAGCGACATCTGTAGCAGGGCCCAACAGCGAAGCTGGTTTACCCCTGCCACATTATAATGGACCCATCCCCTTACCCGCACCTGACCGGATCAGCTGATCAGACCAAATGTGGGAGAATGTCCCCTTGGGATCGCGTTACCATTTATTCAATCACAGTTTCTCTCCATTCATCCTTATCATGCGCAGCCACTCTTCCTTGCTCTACAGACATCCCTCTCGCATTTAGTGCTCTCTTCACACTGTCCATCCATCCTATTCATGGTCTTCCTCTCAGCCTTACACCTCTCATTTGTGATCCACTTTTTTTTTTTTTAACTAATCGTTCTTCATCCATTCTTTCCATATGGCCAAACCATCACGAGACTTTCTGTTCAACTCGTTCACCCATCTCCCGCATAACTCCAGTTCTTCTTTGCACTGCATCATTTCTCACTTGATCCATACGTGTCACTCCATACATACTCCTCAGACACCTCATCTCCATTACATTCAAAGTTATCCTCTCTGCTGCACCCATATTCCATGTTACAGCCCCACAGAATGCAGTCGGTACCACAACACCCTCATACAGCCTTCTCTTTACACCCATTCTAAGTGAATGACATCTATAGAATGATATCATATAGAATGAGTGAAAGCATTCGGGAGCCGAATCCTAATGGCCCGACAGAATATGCTGTTGGTCATTTCCAAGATTTTGGCCATATCTTGATACCCTAAAGGTTTCATGTTGATAGATCAAGCCGTCCATGAGAAATAATGATGCTAAAGGCGGGTGATAAAAACTATTTTTTTTTTTTTAATGCAAGGGAGAAAGAACCAAAGGCCAAGAGCCCACAAACCGTTCCACCCAAGAAATAACAAAACAAAACAACAGAGATTCAAATTCAAGATCCGTTTCTTTCGAGATGCCTGGACACACTGTGCTTGAAAGACTGGAGATCTAACGAAGTAGGAAATACAAGCAGAGGAAGACAGTTCCAGAGTGATCTGTTGCATAAATGAAGGACTGGGAGTAATGGTTAACTCTTGCATTAGAGAGTTGGACAGAAAAGGGATGAGAGCTAATTGCTAGACGGGTGCTACGCACCCCTCAAAGAGGTGAATGAATGCAAACAGACAGTTCAGAGGAGCAGTGACCATTGAAACAGCGATAGAAAAGAGATAAAGATGCAACAGTGCGGTGAAGAGACAGAGGTTGAAGGGAGCCAGTAAGAGGAGGAGAATTAATGAGACGAAAAGCCTTTGACTTCACCTTGTTGTGAAGGGCTGTAAGTTGGGAGCCTACCCACACATGAGAGTTGTACTCTACACTGGGGCAAATAAAACCCATTTATAAAGTCAACAACTGTGCACGGGTAAAGACGGTACGGAGTTGACTTAGTACACCCAATCTCTTGGAAGCAGATTTTACTTGAGATGTAATATGATCCTTCCAAGGTAAGTCCCGAGAATGGAACCCCAGTCATGTTTAAAGATGACAGAGGATTGAGCTGGATCTTATTAAACATTAGTGTGTATTCCTGTGGAAGGATCTGTCGGGTTGATAGATGTAAGAACTGAGTCTTTGATGCAATAAAAACAAGATTACTTTTACCTGAGTCAGAGATACGAGCCAAGTCAGACATTAGGTGTGCCACAGCCTCATCCCCTGTTTGTTGTAGTAACTGCTGGTATGGACGTTGCGGGAACCGATTGGAATTGTGAAGGGTGGAATCATCAATGTGAAGGTCATTGATGAATAAAAGGAAGAGAGTTGGTGGTAGGACAGAGCCCTGAGGAACACCACTGTTGATAGATCATGGAGAAGAACGTTGGCTGTCTACAAAAGTAGCAATAGAACGACCAGAAAGGAAACTAAAGATGAAGACATAGATAGAAAGGTACAAGCAGTAAGAGGCCAGTTTAGAAATTAAGATTTATGCCAGACGCGATCGAAAGCCTTTGAGATGTAATGTGCAATGGAAGAGCTTTCGCCAAAGTCCCGAAAGAAGGATGACCAAGAGTCTGAAGGGTAGGAGAGAAGATTACCAGTTGAGCGTCCCTGACGGAACCCATACTGACGATCAGAAAGTAGGTTGTGATAGGAAAGATGCCTTAAATTTTTCTCTCAAGAATAGACTCGATAACTTTTGAGACACAGGATGTTAAAGCAGCTGGGTGATAGTCAGAGGGTTGGGAATGGTCACCTTCTTTGGGACTGGCTGAATGAGATCAAACTTCCAACAAGAAGGAAAGGTAGAAGTTGATAGACAAAGGCGAAAGAGTTTACCTAGGCAGGGTGTAAACACAGAAGCATAGTTCTTGAGGACAACTGGAGGGACTCCATCAGGCCCATATGCCTTGTTAGTACTGAGGCCAATGATTTAAGAAAATACATCATCATCATCATCATCATCATCATCATCCGGACCTTCATTCCCACCCTAGGGCAGGGTGAGGAGTAGCAATGTCCAGACAGCCCAAATTTGCCCAATCCAATGGGCCACGCTTCCACTGACTCATCATTCAAGCCCCTGGAATCCTGGCTCAATCGGATACGCCAAAAACATTCACCACGTTCACATAATCGTATCCAATAGAGTCAGTCCAGACGCTGCCATGTTAAAAAGAGGTGCCAAAATCCCTGATCATGCAATTCTCACAACATTCATCCAGCCAGCTCGATCTCCTGTCAGTTCCCTAGCCTCACCGACATCAGTTGAAGAAATTGTAATGTCTGCTATAAGGAAGTCAGAGGGGGGAAGTGATGGAGGAACAGCACCTTTGGCAGCCATTTTGGTGAGTTTGACCTTGACTTCGAGCGCCCATTATCGAACTCGGCCAAGATTTTGGCCATACCTTGAAGGTTTCATGTTGATTGCTGAAGCCGTTCATGAGATGTAATGGGAACACACACACACACACACACACACACACACACACACACACACACACACACACACACACACACACACACACACAGGCAGGCCAAAACATTGTCGCTACACCTTCTAAAGGCTGGCGATAATGAGAAATAAAAACGATTATATTTATAATGGATTTGAGGGTAGGAAGACTTATTGACTGCCAAAGGTGAATGTCAGAATAGGTAATTATAGAAGGTGAATTAAGAAAAGACGTATCAAAAGATAAACTCAGTATCATGAAATATGCAGAACAATTCACATTACAAAACCTTGCACTCATTTCTTGTACAGCTTAGCAATCTTGCAAGAATATATAACTCCACAACATTACCAATTATGTGTGTGTGTGTGTGTGTGTGTGTGTGTGTGTGTGTGTGTGTGTGTGTGTGTGTGTGTGTGTGTGTGTGTGTGTGTCCGTGCTCTGTCACCATCAGTGAGGTACAGCTGGCTAAACCTTTTGGTGACTAGATAATCAAATGAACTGAGGGATTAATTTATAAAACCTGTTAATGAGATTCTGGGACACTGATGTTATATTTTCATTATTTCCTTAAGATTTTATTTAGAAAACAAAACTTCTAGATAGATTATTGAATATACGAAAAGGAAACCTCCGCAATTAAACGGTTTGGAATCAGGTGCACCGCATCTTTCCCCACAGGAAGCTGCTCTACTCCCCATTTAACTTGGAGTACGAATGAAACTTTTTTCAGCTTGAGTGCTGACTGTAATAAGAGGCAACACTTGAATATGATGTTAACTACGAGGAAATGCTAAAGGTGTAGAGCCGTACGAATGCCGCATATTCTCCTGCTTTGCTTCAGAAAATAACCTGCTAAAGAATGAACACTTATAAAGTTACGGTAGGTGAACAACAGAACGATAGCTCTGTCTTTATCTTCAGTACAGGAACATTTGTTTTGTTTTTTTATATTATACTTATTTCGTTTTCACAGTTGTCCCAAACCTTTCGGGCCGGAGTGAAGGTCAGGCCTGAACCCAATGCACATTCGTATCTCAGTCATTCTGAATAGTTTTAGGGATCACCCTATCATGGGGACATCTGCTTGGTTGATGCGGTAGGGTTGGTAGTTCTGGGCCGGCAATATGAATGTAGTAAACTGTTGGTAGGAAAAGGCACCTCGCCCAGCACCTTCTACGGTGAGGATATCTAAAAACTCTAGTGTGATGAGTGTGTTAATGGGTGGCTGAATAATCCACTTCACACTCAGGTAATTCGTCTGAATTTAGAAAAAAAAAAAAAAGTAATCAGGATGGAAATAACAAACGGCAACCTCACCACACACTTACTTGAAACATTGAATTTGAAGATGAAACGTACTAAATGATGTGTGTTTAAAAATGGCATAAGTAAATTTATTTACGGAGAAGTAACGACTATAAAATAACGTCTGGATAATGATGAACTGTTTTGGTTAGCAGACATCGTAAGGGAATATGAACATGAAGTATATTCTCTAAACCGTGTATGTAAATTTTATCAACAATTTCACACCGGGTATCATATATATATACCTTTTTCTCTCTAACCTGACATAAAGTGCCATCTCTCAATCTTCAGTGTTCAGTTTCGGCAATACATTAACAGTGCAGTATAATGGTAATCACCAAAATGTGTTACAGAAAGAAAGTAGAGGCACAGTTTTTTTTCTTTTCCTGTTACTGGGGTACGTGAAATAAGCTACAAGTTAAGGTGAAGGAAATACAGTTTCCTAACCTTGGTGTCTTGTTCTTCTGTTTATGAATCTTAGTCATTCCCTACAAAACAGCAGAAATGTTGCTGCTGATGACGGTGATAAAAAGAAAAAGCAAGTAATTGAATTCTAGACATCCCTTGCAAGATAGTATAACGTGATGATGATGGTGGTGGTGGTAATGATGATAAAAATTTGAATGATAGTACCACTTAAAAAGTCGTAATGTAAAACCTATTTACACAGCAAACCCAATATCCATCAAGAGCAGCAGGAGAGAAGGTTACGAGTTTCTGATATTGGAAATGCACATTGCTGAGAGGCCGCTTTGGGACACTTCTCGGGTTACCTGAGATTAAAGGAAAGTTGGGTTAATTTTCCTGTCTACGCGGAATAAATGGTCAGCGGGATAGAAATATTCTAATGAGGACCTACCTCTAAAACATGACCTGAAATTACCCCTTGTGTGTGTGTGTGTGTGTGTGTGTGTGTGTGTGTGTGTGTGTGTGTGTAACGAAGCACTTCTACTCTTCGTTAATATTGGTCTTCAATATGATCCCAGCGTTAGTTTAAAAATCTTTGAACCTGATTACTTGAAAACCATGTTGTTTATCTGCACTAACTGATGTGGTGAAATATATGGAAAGTTCATTTTTAAATCTAATATTTTACTTGTTCCCTCTCGTTTATCTTAAAGTAAGAGTGAATGTTGACAATCATGGGAAACGTTTGGAGTTCTGATTGTCATTAGTGAAACTGCTGCGAGTACCAGGTTAGGGTGGCGTGTTGGTCTGGAAAAAGAAATCCTTCTGTACCCGTAGCGAAGTCGAACACACCGTTCTTTCAGGAGGGGTTTGACACTTAGGCACCCTATTTATTACTGCGATATAGGGTTATGGAGATGACGAAAACTGAACTCGCCTTTAACTTGGTGATCTCTTTTAAGAAGATGAAAAATCTTACTGCAAGTTATTCGTAACCCAATAACAAAATTAAAATGCCAGCTGTCTACTCTAGGCCAGATTCATCTTTCAGGCTTCAACATGGGCCTCGTTGAATATATGTGCTAAGAACAAACTGAAGGTGCTAACTACAGTGATCTTGTTCACAGAGTTTTCCTGGAGACCAGTGATTACACCGTTTTTTGGCTGCGACGAAGGTGGGGTCGATGAGAGTTCAGAAAATTGAGCACAGTATCTTGTGAAAGCTAAACGCGTCCGTTGTACAAGCGGCAGAAGCAGGAAAAAAGAAAATGTTACAGATCAGAAGGCAAGCCAGCATTACACATCAAAGGGTGGCAATATTCCGGCACTTACTTGTTACTTCTTAGTGCTGTTTAGCAGTCAGAGCTTGTGATAAATACTGGGCTGGGTATGGTATCCGATTGAATTTAAGCAGTTGAGTCGGGTGAGTGAGGTTAAGGTGAATGAAGTTATTTTAAGCTGTTTAAGATATATTATAAAGGTTGGAGAAGTTAAGTTTACTCGGCTTGGGTTTGACTGAGTTATGTTAGTTTTGTTTAGGTTAAGTTAGAGATGAAAGATCAGGTCAGGTTTTCTTGCAAGTAACCTCAGCCATGTTCAAATGGAATACTATAGGCAGGTACCTGTTCTAAATATTTCTTGGGCATGGTACTTTAAGGAGCTAATTGACATCGATGTCCATGTAATATTTCCACTGAATTCTTTGTTTTTCAAATTAATATTTCCTGCTTATCAAATAATGTTGTTTACAATATCTATGGTTGTCATTACAAATGAACACTACAAGCCATATTGCTGTTATCATTTTCAGTATGGACTATTGTTGTTTATGTGTTCTTACATTGCCATGAAGAGGCCGTTGTGAAACGGAAGTATAAATAATAAGGGAAAGTACTGCACTGCGAAATAGTAGTTCTGTAAAATAGAAAAAAAATCGATCCAAGTTGGGAGTATCGTGATAATGTTGACAGAAACCACGGTTACAATGTTGGTGATAATGTTCGTGGTACTCCTTCTCATGGTAGTTATGATGAGAGTAATATTGAAAGACAAAGTATTAGCGCTCCCTATAATGGTAACACTATTGATGGTAAAAATATTTGTAGTTGCTCTCAATAATGGTGCAAATGGTGCTGGCAGTGGTGGAGGAAATACTGGTGGTAATGGTGGAGGTGGTAATGGTTGTGGCAGATGAGGTGGGCCATGTCTTCATCAAGTTGTAATGAGGAAATGTGAGGGTGACAGCTGTCCCCCGGAGTCCACATGTGCTTGTTGATGCACGTGTAGAAACATTTCAAAATACTGTACATGCTCACGCAGGACTGCATGCTGTGTGTGTGTGTGTGTGTGTGTGTGTGTGTGTGTGTGTGTGTGTGTGTGTTTGTGTGTTCTTACCTAATTGTATCCTTACAGGAATGAGTCAAGCTCGTACTGTCCCATGTCTTAAACCACTTTTATCGTACATATCCTTAAATTTATGAATTGTTTTGGCACACACTATTTCATTCGGTAGTGCATTCCACTGATCAATTGCCCTATTTGAGAAACTAAATTTCCTTACGTCTTTATCGCCTCTCTATTTATGTAGTTTTCTGCAGTGTCCTCTTGCTGATGCTTCCCCATAGGTTATATATTCATTTATGTCTATTTTTTCCTTCCGGCCTTCCCGGATACGCATTTATTTAGCATAATCATGTCTCCTCTTTTCCTTCTGTCCTGTAGTGTAGGTAGATTCAGTTTTTCTGGTCTTTTCTCTTAGCTTAGATCCCTTAAGCTTGGTACCCATCTTGTAGCTGCCCTTTGAACTTTTTCAGTCTTATCTATGTGGCGGGGGGGACACAACCTGGCCGCACTATGGGGTGGTGCTACTACTCTGCGGCCGGGTTGTGTTAGGAAGAATACTGCCACCGTATTCCCTGCGTGTCGTAAAAGGCGACTAAAAGGGGCGGGGTGAGGGGACTAGGGACCCCCTCCTCTGTTTTTTTAGTTCCTAAAAAGAGACAGGCCAGAGAAAGGGACGGGGGATGGAGTTATCCCCGTACCCTGAAGATTGGGTCTATGAATGTGCGTGGATGTAGTACAATTGAGGCTAAAAGGGAGGAGATTGGGAGAATGTTTGTGAGAAGAAAGTTGGATGTGTTAGCTTTGAGTGAAACGAAGATGAAAGGGAAGGGGGAATATATGTTTGGAAGTGTGAATGGAAGATTGTCAGGTGTTGATAGAGGAAGGGCAAGAGAAGGTGTGGCCTTGTTAGTGAGTCCGGAAGTGCAGCAGTGTGTGATTGAATGGAAGGAGGTGTCATCGAGACTGATGTGGGTGAAAGCGAAATTTGAACGTGAGTTGTGGGTGTTTGTGAGTGCATATGGGCCTGGTAGTGAAAGGGATGAACAAGAGAGGGAGTCTTTCTGGAATGATGTTGATGAGTGTCTGCAGAGTTTTGGAGCGAATGTGAATGTGGTAATGATGGGAGATCTGAATGCTAGAGTGGGAAATGTAGCAGTTGAAGGCGTAGTTGGTATGCATGGTGTGCCTGGAAGAAATGAAAATGGGGAACGAATGATAGCGATGTGTGTTGAGCGAGAGATGGTGATTGGGAATACGCTGTTTGAGAAGAAAGATATTTATAAGTATACATGGGTGAGACAGGAGGGTGGAAGGGTTGTTGATAGAGCCTTGATGGACTATGTGGTTGTGTCTAGGAATGTAATAGGAAGATTGTTGGATGTGAGAGTTCTGAGAGGGGAGGGTGGAGGTATGTCTGACCACTACCTGGTGGAGGGAAAGTTAAGAGTAGGTAAGAGATGGGTGAGAGCTAGGAGGGTTAGGTGTGGCAGGGAGGTTTTGAAAGTGAGTGAGTTGGATAAAAGAGAAAAAGATAGAGTATCAGGAGAAATTGAAAGATGAGTGGAACGCAGTGAAAGATCGGGAAAATGGCAGCGTGGAGGAGGAATGGCAGTTGTTTAAGAGTGCTGTGGTGGAGCATGCAGAAGAGGTGTGTGGTGTGAGACGTGTGGGTGGTGGTGTAAGAAAAGGAAGTGAATGGTGGTGCGAGGAAGTAAGTATGGCTGTGGCTGAGAAGAGACGTGCATATGAAGTGTGGCTGCAGAGGAAGGATGAGATGTCATATGAAAGGTATAAGGAAAAGAGGAATAGAGCGAGAAGGGCTGTGCGTGATGCTAAAGTGGCAGCAGATGAGAGGTGGGGTAGGCGGCTGACAGAGAATTTTCAACAGAATAAGAAAATGTTTTGGAAGGAGGTGAAAAGGGTGCGAAAGGGAGAGTCTGGGAAGGAAGAACGAGTAAAAGCAGAGGATGGAAGGATGTTAATTGAGATGGATGCAGTAAGGAAGAGATGGGCAGAGTATTTTGAAAGATTGTTAAATGTAGAGGAGGAAAACGTGGCTGAGATTGTGGCAGATAGAAGGGTGCAAGGAATAAATGTGTTGGGAGAGTTGAATGATTCTTTGATCACGAAGGAGGAAGTGGAGAAGGCAGTAAAGGAGATGAAAACAGGGAAAGCTGCTGGTATGGATGGGTGTGCTGTGGAATGCCTGAAGGGTGGTGGAGTGACTATTGTTGACTGGTTAGTAAGATTATTGAATGTGTGCTTTGAGAAAGGTATGGTGCCAATTGACTGGGCAAGTGCTTGTGTGGTCCCGTTGTATAAAGGCAAGGGTGATAAGTATGAATGTACTAGCTTTAGGGGTATAAGTCTGTTGAGTGTTGTAGGTAAAGTGTATGGTAGAGTGTTAATTATGAGAGTTAGAGAGGGTACAGAGGGAGTGATTAGTGATGAGCAGTGTGGCTTTAGGAGAGGGAGGGGATGCGTTGATCAGGTGTTTGCTGTGAGACAAGTGTGTGAAAAGTATTTAGCGAAAGGCAAGGATGTGTTTTGGGCATTTATGGATTTAGAGAAAGCGTATGATAGAATTGATAGGGAGGCTTTGTGGACTGTTTTAAGATTGTATGGACTTGATGGTAGGTTACTAAAAGGGGTGAAAAGTTTTTATGTAAATAGTAGAGCGTGTGTAAGAGTGGGAAATGCTGTGAGTGATTGGTTTCCCGTGAGAGTGGGGCTGCGACAAGGATGTGTGATGTCGCCTTGGTTGTTTAATATTTACATGGATGGTGTTGTAAGGGAGGTGAATGCAAGAGTTTTAGGTGGTCTGAGTCTGGTAAATGTTGATGGAGGAGAGTGGAATCTGAAGCAACTGCTGTTTGCAGATGATACTGCATTGGTGACTGATTCAGAGGAGAAATTGAGACAGTTGGTAGAGGAGTTTGGAAGGGTGTGTGAAAGGAGGAAATTGAAAGTAAATGAGAATAAGAGTAAAGTGATGAAGTGTACGAGGTTGATAGATGGTAGGGGGATGAATATAGTTTTGAATGGTGAGTTGCTTGAGGAGGTAGATTGTTTTAAATATCTAGGGTCACATGTTGCTGTGGATGGAAGAATAGATGCAGAAGTGAAGTCTAGAATTAATGAAGTAGGAAAGGTGCTGGGAGGAATGAAAAAAGTGTTTAAATGTCGTTCGCTTAGAATGGATGTAAAGAGAAGGCTGTATGAGGGTGTTGTGGTACCGACTGCGTTATATGGGGCTGAAACATGGAATATGGGTGTAGCAGAGAGGAAAAGTTTGAATGTAATGGAGATGAGATGTCTGAGGAGTATGTGTGGAGTGACGCGTATGGATCGAGTGCGAAATGATGAAGTGCGAAGGAGAACTGGAGTTGTTCGGGAGATGGCTGGTAGAGTTGAGCAGAGGGTGTTGCAATGGTTTGGGCATATGGAGAGAATGGATAATGAGTGATTGGTGAAAAAGATAACTAGATCTGATGTGAGAGGTGTAAGACTGAGAGGAAGACCACGAATAGGATGGATGGACAGTGTGAAGAGAGCGCTGGATGCGAGAGGGATGTCTGTTGAGCAAGGAAGAGTGGCTGTGGGTGACAGAAATAAATGGAGAGAAATTGTGAATGAATAAGTGATGACGCAGCCCTGAGGGGATATTCTCCCGCATTTGGTCTGATCAGCTAGTCAGGTCAGGTGCGGGTAAGGGGATGGGTCTGTTATGATGTGGCAGGGGTAAACCAGTTCTGCTGTCGGGCCCTGCTGTGGATGTCACTGCTTGCATTGCGCAGTTGACCCTTGTGCGGTGTGATGCGGTGAGGATCTGTCCGTTCTCCCCTTTGGGGCTAAGATGCGAATGAATGTGTTTGAATGGATGAGTAAATGGAGAGTGAGTCGTCCTGTCTCGGCTACCTCCCTTTCCTTGGGGGAAGCAGCCTAGGTATATAGATAGATAGATAGATAGATCTATGTGTTTTTTGATATGAGAATTCCATACTAATGATGCATACTCCAGAGTTGGCCTGATGAATGATGTTATTTTCTTTCTCAGCATGTCTTCATTTACGTATGTGAATGCTATTCTCATATTTGCAAGCAGCTTATACATGTTCCGTACCTTCTCACTGATGTGGTCAGCTGGAGATAGTCTGTTACTGATAATCACACCTTGGTCCTTCTCTCTTTCTGATATGTGTAGGGTTTTACATCCTAACTTATAATCCCAATCAGGTCTTTCTCCACTTTACCAAACTTGAATACATGACACTTGTCCACACTGAATTCCATTCGCCATGTATTGCTCCATTCTTGAAGTTTATTTAATTCTTCTTGTAGCTCTTTACAAGAGTCTGTGTTTGTAATTCTCCTTTGTATTTTTGCATCATCAGCAAACATATTTAGATAGCTTTCATTTCCAATATTACTATCTATGTCATTTATGTACACAAAAAACCTGGTGCCAGCACTGAGCCCTGCGGAACTTTGTTAGTCACTTCCCTCCATGATGAGTAATTTCCCTTTAGTACTGTTCTCATTTCCCTTTTTCTGAGAAAATCTTGCATCCAACAGTACAGTTTGCCTCGGATTCCTCCTTGATGGTACAGTTTCCATAAAAGTCATTGGTGCGGTACTCTGTCAAATGCTGTCTTGAAATCCAGATAAATACTGTCCACCCATCCTTCCCTTTTCTGAAATGTTTCTGCTACTCTATCACAGTAGCTCAACAGGTTAGTAACACATGATTATCCCTTTCTGAAACCAATCTGTCTTTCTGTTATCATATTGTGTTCTTCTAGATGATTTACCCAAATTTTTCTTAGCAGCTTTTCTAATATCTTGCTTACAACACTGGTTAGTGATGCTGGTTGGTAGCTGAGTGGATTTCGTCTATTCCCTTTCCTGCATAAGGGAACAATATTTGTTTTCTTGAAATGTCAGGTAGTGTACCTTGACCCAAGGATGCCTTGAATACTAAAAATAATGGTCTACGTAACTCCTTTGCACATTCGTGCAGCACCCAAAATGAAATTTCATCAGGACCATTTGCTTTTCTTTGTCTAATATACATAACTCCTCCTGTATTTCATTTTCTGATATTTGTATATCTGGTAATATGTGTGGGCATGCATGTTTCCCTCTGTCTCGCTTTCTATGGCATAAATCCTCCCTACCTTCCCTTGTTCTTACAAGAAAATCTTCTCTTCCTCTATTTCTTTCCCTCTCTTCCCTGTTCTCCCTCTTCGTTCATCCCTTATCTCCTCGTCAGTTTCTCTTCCTCCGCTAATTTCAGCATACACCTTTTCCTCATCCTCTCGACTCCCCACCCTATCTCCCTAACACCCTGCCATATTTTGTCTCCTAGTTCATTCTTACTTTCTTCACCTTCTCTCCTTCTCTTTCCTTTCCCACCCTGTATTCTCAGCTTTGCTTCTCTCTCTCTCTCTCTCTCTCTCTCTCTCTCTCTCTCTCTCTCTCTCTCTCTTTCCTTCCTCCATAGGCTATATGAGATACAAACGGCAAAAGACGTCCACACGTTGGACACATTATATGATGCGTGTTATTGCCCCCTTACCTCTACCTCTCACAGTAGCCCTTCTTACGTCTGTGCCTCCCTGCCACTTCTTTTCCTCCCTATTCCTGTCTCTCTTTCAATTCTGTGTTCTCCTGCCTATCAATTTTTCCTTTCTTCTTTTCACTACATTGTCTTCTTTTTCCTTCTATTTCTTCCGTTTGTACATTCCTGTTTCATTTTCTATTTCTACCTCCCTCTGACTCTTTCATCTGTTTGTGTTCCACGGTTTGTCTTCCTGTACCCTACTCTGTCTTACCTTCATCCGTTACTCATCCTTCATTACTTCTTTGCCTATATTATCTCTTTATTTCCCTCTTGGGCCATTTCTCTTCCAATATTTTACTCTGTCATTTTTTCTCCCAGGCTTTTCTTCCCGTTTTCTCTCTCCTTTTCTTTCAGTCTTTAATCTTTAATCTTTCTCTTTTTTTTTCCTTCTCTTTCTGCTTCCATACCACATCTCTCTCTCTCTCTCTCTCTCTCTCTCTCTCTCTCTCTCTCTCTCTCTCTCTCTCTCTCTCTCTCTCTCTCTCTCTCTCTCTCTCTCTCTCTCTCTCTCTCTCTCTCTCTCTCTCTCTCTCTCTCTCTCTCTCTCTCTCTCATCTCATCTCATCTCATCTCTGTTTTTCTCTGCCGAGACCTGTCTCTCTCCAACCTTTCCCGCTGTCCAAGCTTGTCCAAAGTTTGGGTTACTTTATGGGAAGGTCAGGTTGAGACTACCTGGCTCTGTCCCTCCGTGGCTTACTACATTACTAACTTCCTTCCCTACCTGACTCTGTCTGCTCCTACCTCAAGCTGGTTTTTCTACTAAATCTCCTTTTATTCAATCGGTTCTTTTTTCCGCTACGTACATTCCAGTGACTATCTGTACCTTCCACTGGTTCTATCTACTGTCCCTTCATTCCACCTGTATCCATCTGGCTGTCCCTGTCCCTGCCTCTCAGACACTGTCTTGTAGCTCTCTCATCCTTCCCATCCTTCAACTTTCTCATTACATTTCGGGTTTCTTCCCACATTCATCTGTTCCTCCCTTCCTTTCCTTGCCTATTCTTACCCCTCTCCCTTCCCCTATCCCTGTTAAGTGTGACCCTGGTGTTTAACTTTAGAACATGGTCACTGATTCACCCCACCCAAATCCTTACCCTGCTCTGCACACAACGCGCGCCTCACTCACCTCCTCTCTCTGCCTCTCCTTACCTAACATTGTTTAATATTCCTCCTTGTGTCTCTTTTTACTTCAAACTGTATTTCATTACCTCCCTCTTGTCTTTTTCTACCTCTAATTTCTCTTCCTCTGACTCCTACATAATCTCCCACTTATGTGACGCGTCATTCTGGCCTGGCCTTTCACCCACCATACTGTCCTAATATGATGCCTCAGTTACTGCCTCGTGATCGGACATAGGAATAAAAGTAAGTACATAATAATAATAAGATTAAGGATGCTTTCAACGATAACTAAAATGGACTGATAATATACTAACTATCAAGAAAATATCTCAAGTACAACTGATATATGTAATGAAAGCTAACGAAGTTAAATGACGATGAAATATGAGCTTTATTTTAAAAATGTTTTTAAAGCTCTTTCCACAGTGTTTCTGTATCAAGTTCCACCTAGAATAAGGGTATCCCCTGAGTACAGGAGAAGTAGAATACTACCCTCGTATTCCCAGCTTGTCTTAAGAGGCTACTAACGAGAGTGGTGTTTGCAGGGAATCCCACTACCCTCAAGATATGGTCTCCCACGCTCTTCGACTCCCCCACCACCGACTTTGCCATCATATTTAACCTTGTACGTTTTTCCTCGCAACTGTTGCCTTTCTCTACTTTAGTGCCAAATGACCACGTCTGGGCTAGAATGATCATACAGTCAGCCAATTCACTGTCAAGTGGAATGTTTTACTTGAGGCTGGGAAATGAGTATATTAAATTTTACATATTAACACAACCTTGATGTTCTGTACCGTATGCTGAGACAACATATATGTTGCAGCTTCTTGTATTATCAATTAGTTACTTAGGCTAGCTTTGCGGAATTTTGTCATTGCAAGGAAGCAGGAAAAACCGAGATCCGCTAGCCTGCGTTGTTTTATGCAAGAGAGGTGTATGGTATGTAGGAGGACTACTGGGCCTTGGGTGCAGGCTGTGAAGCCTATGCCCAGAGTCGGAAACACACACACAGGAAAAAAAAAGAGGAAAGAACTGAATTGAATTATAAAAAAAAATAATCATGGTGCGGCAAAGACGTGGTCATATGAAGCCGTAAAATAAGTTAAATATAAAATATAAGAAAAAAATAAAATTAAAAACTTTACACAGTGACATAAAAAGCGAGAACTCCTAAAACATCAATGAATTATAAATGATGGAGGAGGCCCACCTCCTCAAGAAGGTAAAACATCGACTAGACAGCCAAAGGACTCCCCAAGCATGAAGGACAGAGAGTGAGAACCATGTCCCCACCCACTCATGCCTGTTGAGAAACCTACGACACTCGCTCAGCAAGTGACGGACAGTAAGAGGAACCAAGATCTCGTCACAAAAGAGCTGACCCCCACCACACATCAGGAACCCATGCGTATGCCATGAATGCTCAATGCGAAGCTGGCAACAGCCACCTCTAACCTCCAAGGCTATTAAAAAAGTCCTTTAATTTGCTAGGTGGGACCGTATCCCACTGTCCCTGCCAAGAAGCACGAACCGCCAACTTTATGGAACGAGATATATCAGTAGCAGGAAATGGGTAGCTGGCAGAGGGCTGTCAAGATGACGCAGATTTATCTAAAGCATCCGCCTTCTCATTACCCGCCACACAACCATGTGCAGGTATCCAACGAAGCTGGACCAATTTACCTCGTCTCTCAGTGAAGAGAAACCACCAAGAATGGCAAGAACTAGAGAATAAGCTGAACTGAAACTTTCAAGAGCCTAACGGAAGCTTTGAGAGTCGCCAGAAAACATAAAATATCTGTATGGATGTGCTAAAATGAGTTGAAAAGCTAAAATGACAGCAAGCAATTCTACAGTAAAAACAGATGCATCTAGATGGAGGCTACTGCAGACTTTGTGTCAGTAAAATCCGTGCAGAAATGCATTGTTGGAAGGAACCAAGGACTGATCCTTGGGACCCAGACCACACAGACAGGTGCGGCTGAAAGACCGAACTTCTCCATGGCATGCCTGATCCTGAACCCCAACGGATGCGGCATGCGAGCATGAGATTCGTAACAGTGTAAAAAAATTACTCGAGATGCACAACTGGCTGTAAGTGAGTCAGGCAGACGTCTCACACTACTCCAGCAACGAATGATCAGTGATTTACGCTGCAGATCTAAGAAGGACACACCAGCCTCCACTACAAAGCTAGGAATCAGGGAAGATTTGAAGGCACCCGTAACAACTCATAGACCAGCATGATGTACATGACTGAGAACATTAAGCCTTGGTACAGTGACTGAGGAATCCACCTCGCAACCATAGGCAAACTTTGATCCCACCAAGGCATGATGCAGGTGTAGGTGCCTCTGCGGTCAGCACCCCACAAGATGTGAGACAACATCCTCAACAAATTCATTGCCTGCATACAGGACACTCAGAAAAGCTTCAAATGCGGAACCCATGCAAACGTGCGATCAAATGTCTAATCAAGGAACCTAGTCTCCATGGATCGGAGATGGCTCCCACCGAGAAATTAGTCAGGGTCTGGGTGGACTCCCCAGGTTTGACAAAAATAGCAAACTACAGCTTTTGTTGATGAAAATCGAAAGCATATCGGGTCCGACCAACTGGCATTCAGCTTTCAACAGCATTCATCTGTGAACCAGCACACCAAATGGCAAAGTCATCTACATAAAGGGAGGAAGAGACTATCTCTAGTAAGGAATCTACTATGCCGTTGATAGCAACAGCAAAGACGGGGATGCTTAGTACACGCTCCTGTGGAACACCCTCCTCCTGAACACAATGGGAAGAGAGGGACGAGCCAACATGGACCTGAAGCCTTCCGTCAGACAAGGCGAACCTTAGTAACAATAGAAGGTGA
Organism: Coenobita brevimanus; assembly: GCF_032717465.1. Taxonomy (NCBI): domain Eukaryota; kingdom Metazoa; phylum Arthropoda; class Malacostraca; order Decapoda; family Coenobitidae; genus Coenobita; species Coenobita brevimanus. The sequence continues at coordinate 14,257,521 of NC_136956.1, forward strand.
CCCTGCGCCCAAAACTGAGCAGCTGCCTCAGGATACCATGGTGCCATGCCTTATCATACTCATGTGCCTTTGCCACAAGATGCTGTCTAGAAGCAAAAGCTTCACAGACTGCTGATTCAGAATGAGGTTTTCAAATGTACCCCTCATTCCAGTTTTCCAGAATTCTCTGATAATGGGCATGAGCTTCCATAAACTGAGTTTTTAAAAAGACATTTTTGTTCTTCTTGTATCTTCTATTAGCAGCATTGTCGAACATCCTAGTGAAAGCACACTCCTCATTTCACCAAGGCACATGTCTGCCGCAGCACTTTTCAGATGTTTAAGGAATAGAGGAATGATCAGCCTGATACACAGTATATGTGAAATACTGTTCTGCATCACCAACACCCTAAAATGAAGGAACACTATAGTCAAAACTACAGTGTTCCTCAGAATCAGCCAAATCAGCCTTACCCAAACACCAGCTAGGGACATGATCCGCTGGCACAGAGCTGCATGCTTAAACTGTAACAGGGTAATGATTGCTACCATCCAAATGAGGCAAAATCTCACACGAAAAGTCCAACTAACAATCAGGGGACACAAGGTAAGATCAGTAACAGATAGAGTACCATTTTGTACAGTTGCCAGAAGAACCACATCAAAATCCTCAATCAAAGATGCCAGATCACCATGGTAGTTACATAGAGCATCATCCCACAAAGCATGGTGCCTATTCAGGTCACCTAGAAAGTTGAAGAATAAGGTGATCAAGATCGGCATGTAACACAGGTGCAGATGGAGGTGTTACTGTAAAGTGGATCAGACAGAAAAATATGTGAATGGGATATCTGTATGGCACAGAAGAGCACAGCCACATCGAGAACTACATTCCGCAAGAAATGACCCGTAGAAAGCTGTATATCATCTTGGGCCAGGAAGAGGTCTGTCTCCATATATAGTTTACTGAGGGCAATCACAGAGGGGGTGAAAATCGGACAGGAGCAATTGAAGCTCCTCCTAGCTGGTTCTTTCACCTCTACAGTTCCAATACAGAGCAATGTTTACTAGACAAGGCATAGTTGATTACCTTCACCTCTTAGTGGGTGGGACACTTGACCCACCTGGAAGAAGAGCATTTGATTGAGCCCATACAGGCTGTTTAGTAACACGGTTCTGTTATGAGAGCAAGTTGGATCTTCTCTAGGTCTGATAGAACATGTCTAGGTGCCGTAGCGAACTCTACCACATCCATGGCAGAGGAATCCTCAGAAGCAGTGGTGTTAAGTTCCCCCTGACAGGCTGCTCTGGCCGGGAGTTTACTTGGAGGATTGTCTGCCACGAGCGACTCTGAAGACCTCCTATCACTTTTTCATGTGATGGAAGAGTCGGTTTGAGCATGAGACTCAGAAGTTTTAGGTAAAGGAATGCCTAATCTGTGTAGATGTGTGGATTTGGATACTGCTTCTGATAATGTGGCGCTTCCTAGTGTTGTGTGCTGAGCAGAAATTGATGCAGTCCCTGAAGATGGCTTCATGTTGGATAATGGTGATGACTCCTGAGGAGCACCACAGGGCGGTCCAGCAGCAGCAGTGACAGGACAGGCCGTAGTAAGAACTGAACCAAGAACTGAATGTAATGGAACAGCACATTCAGCAACTGATGAAGTGAAAACAATTTTGGACACTACAACAGGGGATGACTCTGATGTCCCTGCAGTAGGAACTACCGGAGGACGACGCCTTGCCAAAAAGGTTGCGAGAAGTAACCCCTTAGTGTGAGGACATGGATAGGATTCTGGAATTAGCTTCTTAAAATTATATCTCTCTGCCATGAAGGGAGAGAACCTCCAACTGAAACTTGTCCCTGCCGCAAGCCTTTGAGGCACCAGGATGAGATTCATCACAGTGAACATATTAAGGAGAAACACACTCCACATCTTCACAGAAACCCCAGTGTTTGGTGCAGATTTTCAGTAGGCCACTAGCAAGGCGACTGCACATGCAGCTGATGTGACCAGACTGCTGACACTGGAAGCACCATCCAGGAAGTAGTACTATGGCTCACAAAAGTGTCAGTGCACATGGGGTCCAATGCCTACCGAAAACATTCGAACAACTGCTGTACGTTACCAACGTCTCATTGTATATTAACAATTTCTGTTTATATAAAAATTACATTTGTTACATGATTGCAAGAGGATACTGCTAGTTGGTGACATACTATGGCACCTTCCGACATCAGGGCTACCAATGTATGGTAGGTTGGACACTAATATTTTAATGATCTTCGTTCTGTGTTCTCAAATGTTTCACTCGTATCGTGCACCGAGACTTTTGTGACCCATAGCAAATACTACTGTGCCTATTAGCAATGTCATGAAGTTGTCAATACATCAGGCAGACGGACAGACCATATCAAATGTAAGAATATAGGTGGGTGTTGCAGACAAGGTGCTATTTACTTCTTATGGACACAACTTTCACCACGCCTTGATCAGCTAGTTCCCTCTGGAGGATTTCCACATCACGAGCAAGAAGGTCTTTGACATATTCTACACTACGAGACTGATTCAGAGAAGCATGAGGACTGCACGAGGCACGGGGGTTATCAACCTCATAAATTACCTGAAGGCATTCATTCTGGGTAACATCATAGACCACAACCAGTAAACTACCATTAGACTGGGGGACAACCTTAGAAGTAGCACCACATGCACGATGCACCCCGAAAATATTTTGGCGATGTAGATCGAGGCCAGCAGTATTATGGAAGACAATAAACTTGGTGAAGGTGGTAGGCACATAACCACCAGGAACTACCTCCTGAACACTTGCAGAGGGCTTAGTAGGGCGCCGGACACGTCGGCAAGCAACAGCCGACAAGCACATACACCTCCAACGTCACCACCAGAGAGGAGCAAACTGAAAATCCAGGAACATCATCCTTGAGAGCACCAAAAGTTGTCAGCTCTGTATATTGTATTAGCCTAAAGTTTAAGCCATGAAGAGCACAAAGCAAACTTCGTTCCCCCAGCCCTCCACCCATCACAGAACCCAACAAGAGTAAGTCATATGCTAGGGATAACACTGCTGGCGATCCCAGAGGTAGTGACGGAGTATGCACAGGTAACCATTGGGCGACCAAGATGAGAGAGACTCCTGGACGATAGGAGCAACCAGGACACCCAGTCCCCACTTTACCTGACCAACAAGTGACCACCCAATTGGCCTGGTCACTCCCAACCAGGCTGCCTGTCTAGCTAGAATAGGGGAACAAAGAGGTATGTTGCTAGTTATCATTTAATTCCCAAGACTACCGTTTCCCAGGAGCAGGGGACGCCACGTACAGCAAACACGTGGGAAGACAAAAAGCCCACCCAAGTTGGAAGATGGGCAGAGACAACCAACATCAACAGTAGGCCTCCTCTACCAGTGATGTAGGGAGGTGCTTGGTTCGTGAGGCCGGCACATGCTGAACCCTACAGTGGTAAGCATGCGTACAAAGTAGTTGGCACTGCCAATCATGCTTCCAGTCCCGCAACCATGCCAAGGTGACACTTCCTTCCCTCAGCAGGGGCAAAGGGAAAGAACGAATGGATACTTGTTGCTAAACCGTTGCTACATTATGAAGAACCTTTTGATGAGGGAAGGGAAATACTGATAATGGCAGGACACAGGGTGAGAATAAGAGAGAAAATAATTTAGTGCTGGACTAAACAGACATTGAAACAGGGATGACATGATGAGTGACAGGTGAATTAACAGCAATATAATTTCCAGAAGTACATTTAGCTTTTGCCACCACACCTTTCTGTTACCCTCCATTACGGCAGAGAAAAATAGTACCTCTCTCTCTCTCTCTCTCTCAGTACAACTCAGAAGCCATTATGCCTTCCATCTTTCCTTCCTTACTCCGTACTGAGATCGTACACAAAATTATGAGACCATTTCCTTCTCTTATTCTTCCCTCCTCCTCCCTTCCTTACTTCTGGCCCTCCTTCACTCTTCTCTTCCCAACTACGTTTCCCCATCCAGTGCCAGAATCCCTCCAGCCTCATCCTTGGTCCCTTTCCTAACTACGAATCGAGGCCATTTCCTTCTCACTCTCATGAAGGAAACAACCACAGGGAAACATAGGCATATTTTTTCTTTTGCGTCACAATTTTTACTTGTGTTGCAAAATACCAAGTATTTCGGATTAATGCAAGCCTATCATTTGATTGTTTTTATTCGTTCCTGTTGTTAAAGAGAACATCCAGTAATACTTTGATAGTACTCAGAGATCACTAATCCTACACCACTCATTTCCTTACAGTATACTCTCATGGCCTTTCCCAGTCCCCACCACAGTTAAAGCTCATGGCATCCTTTTCATTCCTCCATTCGCCCCCCTCCCCACTTATTTTTCCACCTTCACGACAGTATAATATAGCGGCCATAATTTGAAATTAGCTGTTCCAACAATCAAGCCCCGGAATCAAAAACACATCTTCTTACAGGGCATATATCGCTACCTAAGCCCCACCCCCGCCAAACATTTCCGTCCGTCCCACCCATCCCGTTACTTGCCATGCCTAATTCTTTATCTCCATTTGAGCTATTATACTTCCCACTGCCTCCTGCTGTTTGAAGAAAGAGTCAATGTAGATGACAATAAAGCCTTGTTTTTTCCGTTAAGTGTAACAAACGACACTTATACCACCAAAGCCTATTCGATATCACCTAAGAAGAAAAGGGCATTAAGTGGTTCAATGCTCACAGATGTTTGGTCGTCTGAATATTTGCATTATTAATGATGTTTTTTTTAGTCTTATTATAAGTATTACAATAACCATGTCTAACGATAAATTTCCTTAAATAAGATATTTACTTATTTCCAGCGGGAAAAATTTACAAATGAGGCCTAGCAGAGTCTATGAAATGGTTTAAATACATGTGAAACTATTTAGTTTTTCTGCCAAGTTTACCTTCGGACAAAGTTTTACGAGATTCGTGATTTTTTCCATGTTAAGGCAAATTGAGGTAAATTATACATCATTATTAAAACAATATGTTTATTTTACAAGAGAACTGAAAATTTCAGATGTATACAGTCCCTATGATAGATTTTTTAAGGCCTTTTTTTTTTTAATTAATCCATGCAAATAACTAAATGTATTTTTATCAAGGCGATGTTATCGTCAGAAATGGTTATTGTCAGCCTTATATTAAAAATTATTTAAAATACATCGTTGCTATTGAATACACTCACCTTTCAAAAGCTGAAAGCTATTCTCTTCTCAAATGAGATCGGAAGCTATCGTATGTCTGCTGTTTCTTGAATACCTTTCTGCTAATGCTGTCATTACCTGGTACGAAGTTGACGTCATCATCCTTCTACTCTCTGACTTTACCCCCTCCCCTCCCCTCCCCCCACCCTGATTCCGGCATCCATTGACCTGGACGCATTATCCTCCCTGTCCCACTACTTCCTTTCTCCCCACCCTCCTCAAATAGCTGCGCTTCTGAGGTCATTTCCCCCTTCCCCTCCTCTTTATCAATCCCCACCCCCTTCTCATTCCCGTCTTTGGCTACGACTGTGTTTGTCATGTCGCTACAGTTAACAGCAGAAGGGACAACACTCAAAACCTGTGCCGTGATTATGTCACCGGGCACACCCGCCAAAAAGTCAAAACTTTGTAAATAGCAAGAAGGAGCACTTAGAGAGTGCATCACACTCGCCCTCCATCATACTTTGCCCTGAGACCTTGACGGGCGTCTGATTTCTTTCACAAGCAAAATACTTCATCCTCTTCTGGCCATTTACTCATCCGCCAAGTTTGCTCCCACTCATGTCATAACTGTTTAAGATTACCTTTCCCTGTGACCTTAAGCAACGACTGTTCCTTGAGATCTTCACCATTGACTGATTATGCTTAAAATCGATTTTTTTTATCCTTTCCTTACCTAGGAACATTCCACAAAGCTTGGTCTACTTTGGATAAAGTCTGCATTGTATTGTGACCTTGGTCTTTAACCTGTTATTCGCAAAAATAATAATTATATTGCCTAGGTAATCTTTAACACTTCCACTAAGTTTGACCCAAAGCTGATCAACACTGCTTTACTTACTTCTGTTCACACAGAAGTACACAGGTCGAAATTTGACCTTGAAAAGAGATCTTGACCACTGATTTATTGCTATTAAAATCGTAGCCCTTTGTTCTCTCCTTACGCAAAACCCATCCCTGATTTTTTTTTTTTTTAGAAATGTAATCTGACCTTGCTGAAAGAACCCTTGACAAAGCTCAGTTATCCTGACCTTTGATCTGCCGTTCTAGACAGTAGGTCAGTGTAATGAATGGCCGTCACACACACACACACACACACACACACACACACACACACACACACACACACACACACACACACACACACACACACACACACACACACACACACACACAGGGAAAGTGGGATACACAGGTAGAACAAAAAATAACACCTGCTCTCATTTAACCCGCGTGGGTGCATTAACAACGAATGTTTGCTCAAAATAAAGCCCCAATTAATGCAAGGTATTCCATGGTTCCCAGGATGATTCTTCTCTATATGATTTCTTGTTTTACTATGAGATAAAATCTAAAGAATGGGTATACTCCAGATGAACAAGCGAAATCTGTGCAGCCGAATGTTTCGGTATATGGCCATGAAAGTGAACTGTGCGAATGCTTTGTCTGCAGAAAAATGGATCAGGAGAATAATCAGAGTAGAAAAATAAGATGTGCTAAATTTGGAAGCAAACTGCTATAACATACTGATTATTAAGAAGAAAAAAATAGAAAAGAAGGCAGTACAGGTAGGAATATAATTACTGTTATAATCGTGGCTTTTGCCCAGTATGCTTGTGTAATGCTAATGTGACAAATATTACAGAGGGATCAACTATCATTGTTCTACCTGAAGAAATTAGAATTATGTCCATGACTTTATTATTAGCTAAGGTTTCTGAAACACTACCGTGCAGGTGACTCAGATTATAGCACTAAGTTAAATTTGCTGGCACCGAACCAATTTAAATATTGGAAAGTTTTAATTACAAATGATACTCATCTTTTTTCTCCCTTTTGATTTACGGGCAACATTGGATGCTATACATAGGGCGAGACAATAGAAATATTGGATGTAATATTGTTTTAAATTTGGACCCCATTTGGGTTTTTAACCCGCTGTGTCCCGACCGATTTTTCACCACTGACCCCATCCGCCCAATCCCGACCAATTTTGGATTTTTTTTTTTTTTTTTTTTTGCTCAAACCTCCTCATTTTATGAGAAACAATGGCAGTTCAGAGAAAAAGTGCTCACCTGAGCTTAGAAGTGGTCTAAACATGTGACCCTCTGCACACCTAGTACCATGTTCTCAGGAGCCGCATTGCGGGTGTCGCGTTTCCTATAGTAGCAGTAACTATTGCAAACCACTCAGAATAGGTAGATATTTGTTCATTTAGTACGTATTTATATGTTGTACAAGAATATATTGGTTTTCACACAATAACATAGGCGATATAAACATTGTTTCACTCACTAAACACATCAACAGACCGCACCTTCCTTGGCAACGTTACCTCCTCATCACTTCTGCTCGTTTCTTCCTCTGGCGCCACGTGATCTTTGCCCTCCACATCGTCATCAATTAGGGAATCTGTCTCGCCTTGAATTTCGTACTGTGGTGCGACGTATCTTTACTGGCCAGGTCACTGCTAACAGGTGAGCTGCCGAGACAATGGCACGCCGGGGGGGGGGGGATCACGTGGGGTAAGGCAGTGTCCTCGCCTGGCAGCGGGTAGAGGAAGGTGTCCTGCGTATACACACCAAAAATCACGTGTGAAATTTGAAAAATGTGCAAATTACGGACCTCGCAATTGCAGAACATTTGGATACATTATCGTGAATGAGCATGGCAAAACATTGCAACGTATCCATACGTTACCGGGATGTGGTGGGTTAAGTCTTTTTTATCTCGTTCTCCTTTCTCCTTGTAGCTCTTACTGTATTTTTTTCTCCCCTTTCAATGCTCTCTCATTTGTCTCCAAGGTATTTTTTTCCCATTTATCTATTATCTATTTTCATGTTTTCTTTCCTTCTCTTTTTTGTTTGCATTTACTTTATATTTGTAACTCAATCCCCATCTTCCATGTACGTCTCTTTAATTTCACTCTCTCTCTCTTCCATGTTGTCTCACCATCTTTAATCTCACTTCCATCACCGATCCTACTCAGTCCAATCCTACAACTGATATTCTGCCCTTCATTCCAGCCTAGAATATGTAAGTTTCCTTCCTTTGCTTCCTTCCATTCCTTTCCATTCCTCCCTTTTTTTCTTTTTTTTTTTCACAGTTTCCTTTCACTCCAAGCATTCCTCCCAGACTCTACCCTTTCTCCTTCTCTGGGCCCACACTGCTTTCTCTTCTCTCCCTCCATCACTCCCTGTCATCTGTAAATAGTCCCTCTTTCCAGGCAAGATGAGACTGCCCTAAACTAACTTCCCCATGTGCTGCTAGATTTCACCACTTGCCCTACTTATCTATTACTTAATGGTTAATTTGGTCATAATACGGTATATTTTTTGTACCACAGTTTTCCTTATCTTCTAATAGCTTACGCATATTGCACTTTTTTCTAAAATTCTACTTCACCAAATGAATGTAAGTGCTTACTATAATGATATTTATTTTCTACATGAAAAGTTTCTTACTTTTCTATTTCAATTAATTTTCTACTTTTATGTACATATTTATAAGTACCATATCCACCTTGCCACCCACCAGTGCCTAGAACCTAATCTCGACGTGGTAATAGGAAATCACTCAGACTGGGGTGACATTCTCAGTGAAATTCTAGGCTTGGGAGATACAGATGATGGTGAGGCGTTGGTGCTGTGAAGGAGGCAGCTGTAATGGGACATTTATGCAGCATGTGACTTCTGGCCACCTGACCCTCGTCCCCACTTGACGATAAGTACACCGTCACCTCCAGTTCCCTCCTGGTTGCATTTGCACTCATTACCTTCCTCGTATGAGTGGACGGCTCAGCACTAGGCAGCTGTAAGTGAGTGATGATCAGTTTGATGGGTGTAATATATATACCTTACATTAAAGTAGTTGTATAATGTAGTTGTACGAATGCAATGTATAACAGTTTGAAAATCTGTCATTACTAACTCAAAGCTGTACAAGCTCAGGACATTCTGAATGACCTTGATCTATTGGCCCACTCTAAGTGAGTGGCAGCCCAGACTTCATAGATGCTTGACTTGTACTACTTGACTCACTACATGCACCAGAACCAGCCTGTGACACCTGTAATAAATGGTGGCAACATGAGAACGAACCAAGTCTGTTCCTTTAGTGTACAAGATTTCTTACAACTATAAATGTTTGCTACTCCTGCGAAGTTCGTCATGAGTGTTATACCCTGCAGTGCCTGTGTCTTCTGTTTTTCTTCTGTAACTCTGCCTCACATATACTAGCAATACCTAGCCTGTGGAGTGATATTTGAGCCAATCATTCTTCTGTATACCTTATCGGCCAGTCACCAAGCAGGAGCCGTGCTGTTCACAAATAAATTCAAGCCAAACAGTGTCGTTTCTGTGACGTGTATGGTGACGTGCGATGTGACGTCAACCCTGCCCCACCCATCCATTTCTTCACACAGAGTGCCCCACGCACCGCAACGTGACACCACCCTCCACACACCATCTGTGCACCCCCTTCTCCAGTGGTGAATCACAGCCACACGTGTGCGTGCATGTGCTGCCTCCTTGAGCCAGTGCATCTTCATCCTAAGGACAGCTTTCACCTCACTGTTTGGCCTGTGTATGTACGGTTTTGTTATTAATTCAAGAAAGGAAGAACCAAAAGCCAGGAGCCTGCAAAACTGTGCCTTTGAACAAAAAACAAAAACAAGATAACAGAGAGCCAAATTAAAGATCCGTTCATTTCGAGATGACTGGACAAACTGCGTTTGAAAGCTGGGACATCATAGGTAATAGGAAATACAGACAGAAGGAGACAGCTCCAGAGCTGACCTATTGCATACACGAAAGTCTGGGAGTAACGGTTAACTCTTGCATTTAAGAGGTCAGCAGAAAAGGGATAAGGGTTGTTGTTAGACGGGTTCTACTCACCCGCCGTACTGGTGAAGGGATGCAAGCATACGGTTCAAAGGAGCAGCAACTTTTGAAGTAGCAATAGAAAAGTGGTGAAGATGCAAGAGTGCGGGAAAGAGACAGAAGTTGAAGAGAGCAAGAAAGAGGAGGAGAGTTAATGAGGCAAAAAGCCTTCGACACCACCTTGTTGAGAAGAGCTGAATGTGGGAGCCTCCCCACACAATCATGAGGGTTGTATTCTACGCACGGACGAGTAAAACCTGTGTATAATGTCAGTTCAGTGCATGAGTAAAGAAGGCACGGAGTCTACTCCGGGATAGTGCTCTTCCACCCGAGGACGCGTGTGTACAGCTGTGTGTGAATGCCTGTGCTTGCGGTTTTACATCAGCTGAGCGTTTGGACATGCCACCTACACTTGGACCCGCCCCTTCACTTCCCGTCTCCCTCACCTCTGTGTTTCACAGTGACCTTATTGTTGGATGTTTTAATATATTTTGTCAGATTTTTTGTAGTGAGTGTAATTCTTAAGAAGAAAATTTATTAATAATTACAACCCACCAATAACAATTTTACCTCCGAACTACTACAAGTTCCTTTCCCCTGTTGCATTAATTTTATTTAGAATTACAAGGCCTTTTATTATGCATTTCGTCTAATTGTGTTAAGGCTTTGTAATGTATCACTATGTTGAAAATCTTTCTCAGTTCTTCGTTGTAGTTGCATTTTTATTTCTTCCCGTTCATAATAATGAACTTCTCACTTATAAGTATTTTGTGTATATATCTTCATTGTTAATTGTTATCGTATACAATAGATTATTTTCGTGTAAAAAAAATAAATAAACTTGTCCATTAGTTTCTGCTTTCATATTATTGTTGCGTCTAAATCTCCCATCTTAATTATTCACAACATTTCCTTACTTTAAATTTATCTCACTGAAACTGTTGATCCAACTTCGTCCAGAGTTAAACAAGCGTCTGGTCTGCGATTAGTGCCAGTCCCAATACATCTGATACCCAGGAGGCCTAGACAAGTTATTCCCAAACTGTGTAACGCCTTTATATCCTTTTGTGTGCAGCAAAAATTTGCTGAAGATGTTGCTCTGAGCAGTCAAACTCTTGCAAATTCTCATTTCTCCTGATTGATTACGAATGTCTGTCAAGTTAGTTTTATATATATATATATATATATATATATATATATATATATATATATATATATATATATATATATATATATCCCATTGGATCCCAGGGGTGCTGGGCGAGGCATTGCACTGGGAGGGCACTGAGCGTACCGCCATCCACCTATCGGCTCATGGTTGCGAAGTTCATAGGTCCCTACCCGGGGGTCCCCTACTTTGTCAAGACTTGAAAAATCCCAGATCTGTCCAGTTCTCTGGACACTGGGCTCCAATGGGATATATATATATTGTTACATAGCCTATGATTTCATCATCCTTTGTGTAATTCTAACGTACAGTATGCTGCGTGTTTGATCACGAGCGTGTTCTACCTCACTCCCCCCCCCTCCTCCCTTATAGTAGAGTAAGTCGTTCTTTCTGTTGTTCAGAGCAGGAGTGTCAACTCTTTGTCCCCTCTGGCTTCATTTGCGCGTCCTTCTTACAAGTTGTATCAAGCTCTGCCTATATAGTGAGCTCAGTCTCTGCATTATTGCCACTTAGATCTACTCCTCATTTTGTTCACATCTCTGTCCTTCCCTGTACAGTTGTTATTATTGTGAGTGCTCAGGAAGTCTCCAGCCATCTAGCAGCTGTGTAATTTGAGTATAAGTGATACTGCATTTTTTCTTGTACTGTGTAGTGTAAGGTGTTAATTCTTAGGTCTAGTAAGGTTTTTGTGATTCATGTGTTTTGGGTGTCAGCCCTTATTAATAATATTTTGTATCTGTAATAATAAATCTTCCATTCACTGAGTATTATCTGGTATTTCATTTTATTAGGGCTGACTTAGATAAATTTACTCTTGCTAATTTCATGTTAATAGAGGCTATTGCAGTTAACCATATATTTAACCTATTTTTTGCCATTACATTATCCTTATGAGTCCTGAATGTTTTGTTGTTAGTTTGAGCATTAAACTTTAACTTGTAATTTTACCTAACTCTTTTGTTTTGAACCTGGAACTTTACGGGACAGTAGTGATTTTTAGTATTCTCACTTAAAGTGTACATTATCTTTCTCTGTTCCGTGACATAAATTTGGCGACCTCTTATCAGGATAATCAGGATATTATCATAAGGATATTGCTTGATATTTTCTGACTGTGATTTATTCATGATGTCTACAATTACTATGCTTGATGAAGCCAAAGATTTTTTGTCAAATGTGCAAACAGTGTGTGATGTAGAAAACAGAACAAAGAATGAACTTAAGCTTGTTGCTCAACAATTGGGAATTGCAGTTCACTCTCATCATTCTAAAGATCAAATTGTTGGCATGATTAATAAAAGCTTGTTTAATATAACTCCTCCAAATGAGCAAACGCAGATTGAAATAGCTAAGTTACAGCTAGCTCTGCAGGAGTCTCGTGTTAAGGAAGCTGAGTTTCAGGCTCGTCCTAAGGAGGCGGAGTCTCAGGCTAAGGAGGCGGAGTCTCAGGCTCGTATTCAGGAGGCTGAGTTTCAGGCACAAGTTGAACTTGCTAGGATTCAGGCAGACCATGAGTATCGCATGAAAGAAGGTGGAACTGGATCATCTAGCTCTGATGGTTTTGATGTGGCTAAAAATGCTAAACTTGTCCCTTCTTTTAATGAATCTGATTTAACAAAGTATTTTCAGTTGTTTGAGAGGGTAGCTACAGGTTTTAATTGGCCCAAAAAGTATTGGCCAGTACTCCTTCAAACTGTTCTCACCGGTAAAGCTCAAGTAACTTATGCATCTTTGCCTCAGGATCAATCTGATAATTATGATGTAGTTAAGAGCTTGATTCTTAAGGCCTATGAGCTTGTTCCTGAAGCCTATAGAGTAAAATTTAGGACAACTTATAAGCAAGATAAGCAATCCCATGTTGAGTATGCAAAAATCAAAGAAGATCTGTTAGAGCAGTGGTTAAATTCTAAGAATGTGGATTCTGATTTTGACAAATTTAAGCAGATGATTTTGCTGGAGGACTTCAAGAGGTGTATTAATAAAGATGTAAGCCTATATCTTGATGAGAAAAGAATAGATAATTTGTCTGATGCTGCAGTTTTAGCTGATGAATATGTCCTCACTCACAAGAGATATTCTAAAGAAAAAGGGAAAGCTGAGAGTAAGTACGTTGCCTCTACTCAGAGTACAGGTAACAGGAAAGAGAATAAAGATGATGTTTCTCAGGAAGTAAATATCAGCTTCACCTCTAGATTTCAGAAAAGTAAATGTACTTATTGTAGTAAGCTTGGTCATACTACGGAGAAATGTTTCAGGAGACAGCGTGATGTGAGCAAAAGGGAGTCTTTAAATATTCAGTCAATTGGTCTAGTGTCCACCCTTGAGAGTTCCCATAATTCTTTAACTGAGTTAACTGAACCTGCTTTGAGGGGTAAATTAAATCCTCATGATAAAGCTCCTCTTTTGAGCAGTAACGTGAGTGACACTCTCAAGAGTTCATGTGCTAATTTCCTGTCTGATGGTTTTGTCAGTCCTCTGGACAGTAATGACAGGAAATCAGTTAAAATATATCGTGATACAGGTGCTTGCCAATTCCTTATGCTGACCAGTGTTCTAGGCTCTAATGTTAATTCCTCTGATGAAACTGTAATCTTACAAGGTGTAGGGAATAATTACTTGTCTGTCCCTCTGTGCAGAGTGAATTTAGAGTCTGGTTTTGTTAATGGTTCCGTTATGGTTGGGTTGGTTGAGACACTCCCAATGTCAAGTGTAAGTTTCTTACTTGGAAATGATATTGGTGGAAGTCAAGTGTGTCCAGCTCCTCAGTTGTCTTGTGAGCCAGTGGCTGCGTCCCAGGATGGTGATGTCCCTGATGTGTTCCCTGTATGTGCTGTCACTAGGGCTAAGTCTAAAGTTACTGGTGACTTAGAGGATAATGATGATGATCATGTTATCCTAGCTGACACTTTTCTTGCTAATTTGGACCACTCACCAGATGCGGCAGTACCCCTTAGTGTTGATAATTTGTCTCGTCAAGAGTTGGTTGAGTTGCAGGTTGCTGACCCTGAGTTGAAAGGTCTAGCTAACTCTGCTTGCAGTGAGGGTCAGCTGGTGCTTCTACTTGTTATTATATAAAGTCAGGAGTACTTATGAGGAAGTGGAGACCCCCAACAGCATCAACCGACTGTGAGTGGGAGGTTGTACATCAAGTTGTCATCCCTCGTGTTTGTAGGCAGGATATCATTAGAGTGGCTCATGATTCCAGTCTGGCAGGATACCTTGGAGTGAGGAAGACTGTGGCACGCATTTTGAAACACTTATACTGGCCAGGTATCTTCAGGGATGTGTCCTGGTATTGTAAGTCTTGTCACACCTGTCAAGTTGTGGGGAAGTGTAATCAGACCGAAAAGGTTGCACCTCTAGTTCCCATTCCTCCTTTTGAGGCGCCTTTCACCCGTGTGTTAGTGGATATTGTGGGCCCTCTTCCTAAGACTTCTTCAGGATTTTCTTATGTGTTGACCCTGATTGATATGGCTACTCGTTATCCTGAAGCCATTCCACTTAGAAATATCTCAGCAAAGAACGTGGTTAAGGAAATGCTAGGGTTCTTCACCAAGTTTGGTCTGCCCAGGGAGGTACAGTCAGATCGGGGAAGTAATTTCATGTCAAATGTTTTCAAGCAGTCTCTGAAAGAGTTGGGCATCACCCAGATCACGTCTTCAGCTTACCATCCCCAGACCCAAGGAGCGTTGGAGAGATATCATGAAACACTCAAATCGATGCTCAAGAAATACTGTTTGGAACATCAGAAAGACTGGGATAAAGGTCTTCCATTCGTTGCATTTGCCGCAAGAGAATCTCCAAATGAATCACTGGGCTTCTCACCTTTTGAACTACTGTTTGGCCATGAAGTAAGAGGACCCCTTAAGCTACTCAAGGAATGCTGGCTGTCGGAGGAAGATGACGTCAACCTGCTGGAGTATGTGATGAAGTTCAAAGAACGGCTGTCCACTGCTTTACACCTGGCGAGAGAGAATTTAGGAGCTGCTCAGGAGAAGATGAAGACTTGGTATGATAAGAAGTTCAGGTTACGCCACTTTCAGCCAGGAGATCAGGTTTTGATTCTGCTACCGGTTCATGGGCAACCTCTTCAAGCCAAGTTTAGTGGTCCTTATTTCGTGGAGAAGAAACTCAGTGATGTCAACTATGTCATCGCCACACCAGATCGTAGAAAGAACAAGCAACTTTGTCACATCAACATGCTAAAGTTATATCACAGGCGGGACGAAAATAACCCAGTCTGCACTGTAGCTGTTCCACCCAAGTCTGCAAGTGAAGTTCTCCCATGCAGCATGAGCCTGAGTGATAGTTTGGGGAAGAATCCTGATATCATGAATGATCTCCAGACTAAGCTTTCTCATCTACCTCCCGAGGAAAGGCAGGAGTTTTCGGCATTACTGCAGGAGTACCCGCAAGTGTTCCATGCCACTCCAAGAAGAACCACTGTGTTGATGCATGATTTCGATGTTAGAGATGCAAAGCCAATTAAACTGCCTCCTTACCGTGTGAACCCAGTGAAAGTTCCTCTCATCCAGAAGGAGCTTGGCTACCTGTTGGACCACAAGATGATTGAGCCCTGTC
This sequence comes from Coenobita brevimanus, assembly GCF_032717465.1. Lineage (NCBI taxonomy): Eukaryota > Metazoa > Arthropoda > Malacostraca > Decapoda > Coenobitidae > Coenobita > Coenobita brevimanus. The sequence goes on from NC_136956.1 coordinate 14,273,401, forward strand.
AGAGTGAGTGGAGTTCTCCTGTCACTCTAGTCCCTAAGCCAGGTGGGTCACAGCGGCTTTGCATCGACTACAGACGTGTTAATCAGATAACCAAAACAGACACTTACCCTCTCCCTCGCTTGGAAGATTGCATAGACAAGATCGGAAAGGCTAGGTACATAAGTAAGTTTGATTTGTTAAAGGGATACTGGCAAGTACCTATGACTGAACGTGCTAGGGAGATCTCATGTTTTGTAACACTAGGAAAGACTTTTGCATGTTCTGTAATGCCATATGGTATGAAGAATGCACCAGCCACATTTCAGAAGCTCATGAATCTGTAATAATATATCTTGCTTTAACTGAGCATGATCTGGTTTTCTCATCTATCAGGGCTGACTTAGATAAGTTTGCGCTAAATTCGTGTTAATAGAGGCTATTGCAGTTAACCGTATATGTAACCTGTTTTGTCATTACATTATCCTTATGAGTCCTGGATGTTTAGTTGTTAGTTTGAGCATTAAACTTTAACTTGTAATTTTACCTAAGTCTTTTGTTTTGAACCTGAAACTTTGCGGGACAGTGATTTTAGTATTCTCACTTGAAGTGTTCATTATCTCTCTCTGTTCCGTAACAATATATATATATATATATATATATATATATATATATATATATATATATATATATATATATATATATATACCCTGGGGCAGGATCCCACTGCTACCTGGTGTGTCCCCGGGTGGCGGATAGGGGAAGGCCTTGTATTATACAAGGTACCGTCTTAGATGGCGCGAACCATGGGACCCCATATAGATATATAGGGCTCCACCGAATATAACGAATAAGTTGGCAGAAAAATTACATCTCACCAGAAACTATGTAGCAGGGAGGTGAGATTATTTGCCACAATCCTCCCAACCAAACATGAGTTATATTGCAAAGTATTTGACGGGCGTTCCTGTTGGATCATCGTCTTTTAAAGGTCCAACCGCACTGCCTCCTGTGCTTATGGGCAGTGTGCCACCGAAAGTGAGTAAGCACTGTGTTGACAAGATAGAGACCGGGATATTAAACACTCTTAAATCCATGAAGATCTATGCATACAATGTAAGAAGCCTCGCTGATGATTACAAACTTGATAACTTAATAGCTGAACTGGAAAACATTAGTTGGGATATTGTAGGTTTGAGTGAGACCCACAGAAAAGAAGAAAAAGTAATTCAGCTAAATGACAGTGGCCACCTATTTTACCAAATGGAGAAGCATGTATGGGAAAATTTGGAGTGGGAGAAAGGAACGAAAGAGGAGAAATGTTGGTAAACTTTGCAGAAATGTTTAACTTGAGAATAATGAACACATTCTTTCACAAAAGAACAGGGAGAAAGTGGACCTGGAGAAGCCCAAATGGAGAAACAAAGAATGAAATCGACTTCATTATAGCAAATAGGAATAACACAATCACAAATGTCACAGTTGTCAACAAAGTGAATATTGGAAGTGACCATAGAATGGTGGGTTGCACAGCAAGATTCAATTTCAAAAGTGAAAGAAAGAAGATGATTATAGACAAAAAGATATGCCCAATAAAAGTCAGCGAAAACAAAGCAGCTTTTCAGTTGGAAATAAGGAACAGATTTCAGGGTTTCAGTAATGCTGAATGTGACATTGATGAGCTGAATGACAGACTAACAAAAGTGCTAAAAGAATCAGCGGAGGTAGTAGGAAAACCTAATACAACCAAAGCCGGGAAGTATTCAGAGAAGACACTTGAGCTTAGCTTATGAAAAAAAGAAAGGTAATGAAAATAAAAACAAAGAAAGATGAAATAAAACGAGAGGAATTAAACAAGCCTATCAACAAAAGGCAAAGAGAAGAAAAAAGAAAGAGAAACATGGATCAAATCAAAGAAACCATCAAAAAAGGAAAAAGTCTGAAACAGGTCCGAAACAAAGTGGCAATTGGAAAGCAAAAAATTACATCACTAAAAGACAAAAACGGTGAAGCCATTAAATGCAGAGATATGATGCTGAAGCGAGTTGAAGAATTTTACAAAGAATTGTATGCATCAAAGACAGTAGTACCAATAGCTAACTTTTCTGTTGACATAAGTGAAATACTTGAGGTAACACCAGACGAAGTAAATATTTCTCTTAAAAATATGAAAAGAGGGAAGGCTCCGGGAGAAGATGGAATAGTAGCAGATTTACTGTTGGATGCAGGAGCAGAAGTACAAAATAGGCTTGCTCACTTACTTACCCAATGTATAAAACAGAAGAAAATTCCCAAAACATGGTGTAATGCAATTGTTATTCTACTTTATAAAAAAGGCGACTCAAAAGGCTTTAGTAACTATAGACCCATTAGCTTGCTATCATCATTTACAAACTTTTCACTAAAGTCCTTAAAAACAGAATAGCTACAAATATGGAGGAAAACCAACCTCGTGAACAGGCAAGATTCCGAAGCGGGTACTCGACTACTGATCATCTGCACACAATGAATCAGCTAGTTGAGAAAACTACAGAATATAATAAACCACTGTGCTTAGGTTTTGTTGATTACGAAAAGGCTTTCAACTCAGTGGAGCACATAGCAATTATAAATTCATTGCGAGAACAAGGAGTGAATGAGAACATTGTAAAACTGCTCGAAAACATATATAAAGAAGGAACTGCTACAGTTAAATTACATAAGGACTCAGAAAAAATTAAGACTGAGAAGGGCGTGCATCAGGGAGATAAAGTTATTTACAGCATGCCTAGAAAGTATTTTCAGAAAGCTAGACTGGGAAAACAAAGGAGTAAACATAGATGGAGAAAAACTAAACCATTTAAGATTTGCAGATGACATTGTCCTAATCTCAGAAAAAGCAGAGACATTGCAAGAAATGTTAAATGACCTGAACAGAGGAAGTCTCAAAGTAGGGCTAAAGATGAACCGGAGTAAAACTAAAGTAATGTTTAATCCTCAAACACCAAAGAGCATCATAAGAATAAGTGGAGAAATTCTTGAAGAAGTTGAGGAGTACAATTACCTGGGACAAATACTAAAATTAACGAAAGATAATGATAGCGGAATAAAAAGACGCATTACAATTGGATGGAAAGCTTTCGGTAAACATAGAGACATTATGAAAAATAGCTTGCCAGTTTGTATGAAAAGAAAAGTATATATCAATCAATCAATCATTTCCTGTGGCACCCTCGAGGATGCATAGGGCCTCGATGAACTCACACCACCACATCCTATCTTGTGCTAACTCCTCAAGATCTCCCCAACACTCATCTCCAGCTTCCCGTCTCATTGTCCTCACCCACGCCTCTTTTGGCCTTCCTCTACCTCTCCTACCAAGTGCCACCCACCCTGGTGTACCTCGTACTATTCCCTGTCTCCTATACACATGTCCTAGCCACTTCCATCGTGAGAATCTAACATATTCATCGATCGGCTGCACTCCCGTTATTTCTCTAATTCTACTATTTGGTATCCTTTCCCACCACTTAACTCCTAATATTCTTCTAAGTGCTTTATTTTCAAACGCCAAGAATTTATTTTCCATAGTCACTGTGCTGTACCAAGACTCGTGTCCATAAATTAAGATACTCCTAACCATTACCTTATAAAGTTTGATTTTTGTATGCACAGAGAAATTGTTATTATTCCAAATATTTTTAAGCATTCCCATTAGCCTTCTTTCACCTTTCCTCGAATTCAAAGTTCAAAGAACCATCCTTGGCTAAATAAGTACCTAAATATTTAAACCTATCAACTTGCTTTACAACCATACCTCCAATTACACATTCCTGCGCATTTTCCATATTCATATTGATTATTTCAGTTTTTCCACAATTAATAACCAAACCCACCTTGCGACCTTCACTCACCAAACAGTCCAACACTCTCTGCATCTCTTCTGGCCCATCACAAATCAAAACTATATCATCTGCATAATCTAAATCCAAAAGTTTCCTGTTCTCTCCCCAAAGTATACCTGCACCGGTTTCTGTTCCAACGCGTTTCATAATGTAATCAATGACCAATATAAATAGTAAAGGCGATAGAACACCACCTTGAATTACTCCGGACTTGACTTCAAACGAATCACTCAGACAACCATCAACCATCACTTTACAAAATGTGTCCTCATGCATGTTCATAATGACCCTCACAAACTCCTCTGGTATTCCATAATGTCTCATGATCTTCCCCATAGTCTCTCTCGAAACACTATCAAAAGCCTTTTCAAAATCAACAAAACAAAGACTTAACGGTACTCTCATTTCATTAACTTGCTGCATCAAATGCCTAACTATAAAGATCTGATCATTGCAACCACGTCCCTTTCTAAAACCAGCCTGTTCATCCCTCAGAATACCCTCAACCACCGGCTCCAACCTATTTAACAACACTCTACTGAAAACTTTCAAAGCTATCGGTGACAAAGAGATTCCCCTCCAATTACCACATTCACTCAGGTCTCCCTTCTTCGGAACTTTAACAATTACACCATTCTTCCAAACTGACGGTAGTAACCCCGTCACCCATATCTTATTGAATAGCTTGGTCAAGATCATTATTAATCTATCCCCCTCCATAATTTCAGCTATGACGTATGGTTGTGAGACTTGGAAACTGACAAAATCGATGGAAAATAAATTAATTCGTTCTCAGAGAGCAATGGAAAGGTCAATGTTGGGAATATCTTTAAGAGACAGGAAAAGATGAACTTGGGTGAGACAGCAGGCTAAGGTCAAAAATATTATAGAAGTTATAAAAGAACAGAAATGGAGATGGGTAGGCCATGTAGCAAGAACAAACAATAATCGATGGAGCAAGAGGTTGACTGACTGGACACCAAGAGATGGTAAGCGTAGCAGAAAAAGGCCAGACAGGAGGTCGAGAGATAAGACTGAGAAATTTGCAGGGAAAACGTGGCAAAGATTCGCTCAGCTAAGTAATTCGTGGAGAAGGTTGGGGGAGGCCTTTGTCAGCAGTGGACTTGTAATGGCTGATGATATATATATATATATATATATATATATATATATATATATATATATATATATATATATATATATATATATATATATATATATATATATATATATATATATATATATATATATATATATATATATTGTTACGAAACAGAGAGAGAGATAATGAACACTTCAAGTGAGAATACTAAAATCACTACTGTCCTGCAAAGTTCCAGGTTCAAAACAAAAGACTTAGGTAAAATCACAAGTTAACGTTTAATGCACAAACTAACAACTAAACATTCAGGACTCATAAGGATAATGTAATGGCAAAACAGGTTACATATATGGTTAACTGCAATAGCCTTTATTAACACGAATTTAGCAAGAGCAAATTTATCTAAGTCAGCCCTGATAAAATGAGGAAACCGGATAATGCTCAGTTACAGCAAGATATAATATTATTACAGATACAAAATATTACTGATACTGACTGACAGTATGGAACCAAAATGAATCATAAAAATTTTACCAAGCTTACAAATTAATGCCTTAGGCTATACAGTACAAGAAAAATGGTAATAACACTTATACTCAAATTATACAGCAAGTAGATGGCTGGAGACTTCCTGAGCACTCACAAAAATAATAATATACTGTACAGGAGAGGACAGAGATGTGAACAGAATGAGGAGTAGATCTAAGTGGCAACTAATGCAGAGACTGTGCTCATTATATAGGGGCCGGCAGAGCTTGATTCAACTTGTAAGAAGGACGTGCAAATGAAGGCATAGGGTAGAAAGAGTTGATAATCCTGCTCTGAAGAACAGAAAGAACGACTTACTCTACTATAAGGGGGAGAAGGGGGGAGTGAGGTAGAACACGCAAGCCTGGTCACTATGAAAGCAACGTGGCAAATCGTGAACAAACATGCAGCATACTGTACATTAGGATCATACAAAGGATGATGCAGTTATGAACAAAACTGTATCATAAGTTAGAATTATACAAGAGATGATGAAATCAAGGGCTATGTAACACCTCCCCACAAAGAAAAAGAAATTTACAAAGGAAATTTCTTATTACTCTAAAACAATCTGTCTAAAGTCTAGATAAGCAATCTGCAATAACATTTTCTTTCCCCTTGACATGTTGTATGTCTAATGAATACTCCTGAAGAAGTAGACTCCATCTTGTCAATCTCTGATTTTTATCTTTAAACTTACTAAGGAATTTCAGTGGGTTATGATCGGTATAAATGACTATGGGGTCAAAACCAGAACACAAATAAAATGAAAAATGCTGTAAACCCAAAATCAAGGCCAAAAGCTCTTTCTCAATAGTTCAGTTGTTCTTTTGGGGTTGAGTGAACTTCTTACTGTAGTAAGATACAGGGTGTTCAATACCCTGATCATCCTCTTGCAGCAAAACAGCCCCAGCTCCTGTATCACTTGCGTCAACAGCCATCTTAAAAGGCTTAGCAAAATTTGGAGTAGCGAGCACTGGCTGAGATAATAGGATAGCTTTAAGTTTAATGAAAGAGGATTCACAGTTATCGGTCCAGACAAAATTAACTTCCTTTTTCAGTAGGTCTGTAAGTGGTGATACAAGAATTGAAAAGTTAAGAACAAATCTCCTGTAATAACCTACCATTCCCAAAAATCTCTGTAGCTCTTTCCTACTTTTAGGTCTGGGAAGATCACTTATAACCCGAACCTTAGCTCCTGGTGGTGCAACGTGTCCATCACCAATTACGTACCCAAGGTACTGAACTTTAGCTTGACCAAACTCACACCTTGATATATTAGCTACAAGATTAGCCTGAACCAAACGCTCAAGAAATTTACTAACATGGCATAGGTGATCTTTTCAGTTGTAACTGAAGATTAATACATCATCAATATAAACAACACACCCTGCCAAACCCTCTGTTACAACATTCATGAGCTTCTGAAAAGTGGCTGGTGCATTCTTCATACCATATGGCATTACAGAACATGCAAAAGTCTTTTCTAGTGTTACAAAACATGAGATCTCCCTAGCACGTTCAGTCATAGGTACTTGCCAGTATCCATTTAACAAATCAAACTTATTTATGTACGTAGCCATTTCGATCTTGTCTATGCAATCTTCCACGCGAGGGGAGGTGTAAAGTGTCTTTTTGGTTTATCTGATTAACACGTCTGTAGTCGATGCAAAGCCACTGTGACCCACCTGGCTTAGGGACTAGAGTGACAGGAGAACTCCACTCGCTCTGACAGGGCTCAATCATCTTGTGGTCCAACAGGTAGCCAAGCTCCTTCTGGATGAGAGGAACTTTCACTGGGTTCACACGGTAAGGAGGCAGTTTAATTGGCTTTGCGTCTCCAACATCGAAATCATGCATCAACACAGTGGTTCATCCTGGAGTGTCACGGAACACTTGCAGGTACTCCTGCAGTAATGCCGAAAACTCCTGCCTTTCCTCGGGAGGTAGATGAGAAAGCTTAGTCTGGAGATCATTCATGATATCAGGATTCTTCCCCAAACTATCACTCAGACACACACTGCATGGGAGAACTTCACTTGCAGACTCAGGTGGAACAGCTGCAGTGCAGACTGGGTTATTTTCGTCCCGCCTGTGATATAACTTTAGCATGTTGATGTGACAAAGTTGCTTGTTCTTTCTACGATCTGGTGTGGCGATGACATAGTTGACATCACTGAGTTTCTTCTCCACGAAATAAGAACCACTAAACTTGGCTTGAAGAGGTTGCCCATGCACTGGTAGCAGAATCAAAACCTGATCTCCTGGCTGAAAGTGGCGTAACCTGGACTTCTTATCATACCAAGGCTTAATCTTCTGAGCAGCTCCTAAATTCTCTCTCGCCAGGTGTAAAGCAGTGGACAGCCGTTCTTTGAACTTCATCACATACTTCAGCAGGTTGACGTCATCTTCCTCCGACAGCCAGCATTCCTTGAGTAGCTTAAAGGGTCCTCTTACTTCATGGCCAAACAGTAGTTCAAAGGGTGAGAAGCCCAGTGATTCATTTGGAGATTCTCTTGCGGCAAATACAACGAATGGCAGACCTTTATCCCAATCTTTCTGATGTACCAAACAGTATTTCCTGAGCATCAATTTGAGTGTTTGATGATATCTCTCCAACGCTCCTTGGGTCTGGGGATGGTAATCTGAAGACGTGATCTGGGTGATGCCCAACTCTTTCAGAGACTGCTTGAAAACATTTGACATGAAATTACTTCCCCGGTTTGACTGTACCTCCTTGGGCAGACCAAACTTGGTGAAGAACCCTAGCATTTCCTTAACCACTTTCTCTGCTGAGATATTTCTAAGTGGAATGGCTTCAGGATAACGAGTAGCCATATCAATCAGGGTCAACACATAAGAAAATCCTGAAGAAGTCTTAGGAAGAGGGCCCACAATATCCACCAACACACAGGTGAGTGGCGCCTCAAAAGGAGGAATGGGAACTAGAGGTGCAACCTTTTCGGTCTGATTACACTTCCCCACAACTTGACAGGTGTGACAGGATTTATAATACCAGGAAACATCTCTGAAGATACCTGGCCAGTAGAAGTGTTTTAAAATGCGTGCCACAATCTTCCTCACTCCAAAGTGTCCTGCCAATCTGGAATCATGAGCCACTTTAATGATATCATGCCTACAAACACAAAGGATGACAACTTGATGTACAACCTCCCATTCACAGTCGGCTGATGCTGCTGGGGGTCTCCACTTCCTCATAAGTACTCCTGACTTTATATAATAACAAGTAGAAGCACCAGCTGACTCTTCCTCACTGCAAGCAGAGTTAGCTAGACCTTTCAACTCAGGGTCAGCAATCTGCAACTCAACCAACTCTTGACGAGACAAATTATCAACACTACGGGGTACTGCCTCATCTGGTGAGTGGTCCACATTAGCAAGAAAAGTGTCAGCTAGGATAACATCATCATCATCATTATCCTCTAAGTCACCAGTAACTTTAGACTTAGCCCTAGTGACAGCACATGCAGAGAACACATCAGGGACATCACAATCCTGGGTCGCAGATACTAGTTCACTAGACAACTGAGGAGCTGGACACACTTGACTTCCACCAATATCATTTCCAAGTAAGAAAGTTACACCTGACATTGGGAGTGTCTCAACCAACCCAACCATAACAGAACCATTAACAAAACCAGACTTCCTAAATTCACTCTGCACAGAGGGACAGAGAAGTAATTATTCCCAAAACCTTGTAAGATTACAGTTTCATCAGAGGAATTAACATTAGAGCCTAGAACACTGGTCAGCTTAAGGGATTGGCAAGCACCTGTATCACGATATATTTTAACTGATTTCCTGTCATTACTGTCCAGACGACTGACAAAACCATCAGACAGGAAATTAGTAAATGAACTCTTGAGAGTGTCACCCACGTTACTGCTCAAAAGAGGAGCTTCATCATGAGAATATAATTTACCCTCAAAGCAGGTTCAGTTAACTCGGTTAAAGAATTCTGGAACTCTCAGGGGTGGACACTAGACCAATTGACTGAATATTTAAAGACTCCTTTTTGTTCACATCACGCTGTCTCCTGAAACATTTCTCCGTAGTATGACCAAGCTTACTACAGCCATAAGTACATTCACTTTTCTTGAAATCTAGAGGTGGAGCTGGTATTTAACTTCCCTGAGAAACATCATCTTTATTCTCTTTCCTGTTACCTTGTACTCTGAATAGAGAGACTAAGCGATACTTACTCTCAGCATTCCATTTTTCTTTAGAATATCTCTTGTGAGTGAGAACATAGTCATCAGCTAAAACTGCAGCATCAGACAAATTATCTATTCTTTTCTCATCAAGGTATGAGGCTTACATTTTTATTAATACACACTTTTGAAGTCCTCCAGCAAAATCATCTGGTTAAACTTATCAAAATGAGAATTTACATTCTTAGGAATTTAACCACTGCTCCATAACAGATCTTCTTTGATTTTTGCATATACTCAACATGGGATTGCTTATCTTGCTCATAAGTTGTTCTAAATTCTTTACTCTATAGGCTTCAGGGAACAAGTTCATAGGCCTTAAGAATCAAGCTCTTAACTACATCATAATTATCAGATTGATCCTGAGGCAAAGATGCATAAGTTACTTAAGCTTTACCGGTGAGAACACTCTGAAGGAGTACTGGCCAATACTTTTTGGGCCAATTAAAACCTGTAGCTACCCTCTCAAACAACTGAAAATTCTTTGTTAAATCAAATTCATTAAAAGGAGGGACAAATTTAACATTCTTAGCCACATCAAAATCATTAGAGCTAGATGATCCAGTTCCACCTTGTTTCATGCGATACTCATGGTCTGCCTGAATCCTAGCAAGTTCAATTTGTGCCTCCTGAATACGAGCCTGAGACTCAGCCTCCTTAGCACATGCTTGAAACTCAGGCTCCTTACTTCCTGAAGCCTCCCTGCGAGGCAAGCTGAAACTTAGCTATTTCAATCTGCGTTTGCTCATCTGGAGGAGTTGCATTAAACAAGCTTTTATTAATCATGCCAACAATTTGATCTTTAGAATGATGAGAGTGAACAGCAATTCCCAATTATTGAGCAACAAGCTTAAGTTCATTCTTTGTTCTGTTTTCTACATCGCACACTGTTTGCACATTTGACAAAAAATCTTTGGCTTCATCCAGAGTAGTAATAGTAGACATCATGAATAAATCACAGTCACAAAATATCAAGCAATATCCTGATGATAAGATCCTGAATATCCTGATAAGAGGTCGCCAAATTAATGTTACGGAACAGAGAGAGATAATGAACACTTCAAGTGACAATACTAAAATCACTACTGTCCCGCAAAGTTCCAGGTTCAAAACAAAAGACAGGTAAAATCACAAGTTAAAGTTTAATGCACAAACTAAGAACTAAACATTCAGGACTCATAAGGAAAATGTAATGGCAAAACAGGTTACATAAATTATATGGTTAACTGCAATAGCCTCTATTAACACGAATTTAGCAAGAGCAAATTTATCTAAGTCAGGCCTGATAAAATTAGAAAACCGGATAATGCTCAGTTAAAGCAAGATATAACCATTGTATTACAGATACAAAATATTACTAATACTGGTTGACAGCATGGAACCAAAATGAATCATAAAAACTTTACCAAGCTTACAAATTAACGCCTTAGGCTATACAGTACAAGAAAAATGGTAATAACACTTATACTCAAATTATACAGCAAGTAGATGGCTGGAGACTTCCTGAGCACTCACAAAAATAATAATATACTGTACAGGGAAGGAGACAGGAAATGTGAACAGAATGAGGAGTAGATCTGAAGTGGCAACTAATGCAGAGACTGAGCTCATTATATAGGGGCCGGCAGAGCTTGATTCAACTTGTAGGAAGGACGCGCAAATGAAGGCATAGGGGACAAAGAGTTGACAATCCTGCTCTGAACAACAAAAAGAACGACTTACTCTATTATAAGGGGGAGAAGGGGGGAGTGAGGTAGAACACGCAAGCCTGGTCACTATAGAAGCGACGTGGCGAATCGTGAACAAACATGCAGCATACTGTACATTAGGATCGTACAAAGGATGATGCAATCATGACCAAAACTATATAATAAGTTAGAATAATACACGCGAGTATGATATCATAGTCTATGTATCTATATATATATATATATATATATATATATATATATATATATATATATCCCACCTTTTTCACGAATTCCTTGCTTGAGCCAATCTTTGCCACGTTTTCCGTGCAAGTTTCTCTGTCTCACATCTCTTCACCTTCTGTCTGGCCTTTTTCTGCTACGTTTACTATCTCTTGACATCCCGGTCAGTCAGCCTTTTGCTCCATCGGTTGCCCTTATTGCTTGCTACATGGCCTGCCCACATACATTTCTGTTCTTTTATAACTTCTGTAATATCTTTGGCTTAAGTTTTTCTTCTCTACCCTAAGTTGATCTTTTCCTGTCTCTTAAAGATATTCCCAACAATGTTCTTTCAATGGTCTCTGAGAAATTATTAATTTGTTTTTCTTCGAATTGTCAGTTTCCAGGTCTCAGAACCATACGTCATAGCTGGAATTATACATTCGTTATATACTTTTCGTTTCATACAAGCTGGCAAGCTACGTTTCATAATGTCTATGTGTTTGCAAGAAGCTGTCCATCCTATTGTAATGCATGTTTTTAATTCGCTATCATGATCTTTCGTTAATTTTAGTATTTGCCCCAAGTAATTGTACTCCTCGACTTCTTCAGGAAATTCTTCGCTTATTCTGATGGCGCTCTTTGATGTTTCAGGATTAAACATTAGTTTTACTCCGGTTCATCTTTAGCCCTACAGTACTTTGAGACTTTCTATGTTCAGGTCATTTAACATTTCTTGCAATGTCTCTGCTTTTTCTGAGATTAGGATAATGCAAATCTTAAATGGTTTAGCTTTTCTCCATGTATGTTCATTACTTTGATTTCCTAGTCTACCTTTCTGAAAACACTTTCTAGGCATGCTGTAAATAATTTAGGGGGAAACTGTATCTCCCAGACGCACGTCTTTCTCAGTCTTAATTTTTTCCGAATACTAACGTAATTTAACTGTAGCAGTACCCTCTTTATATATGTTTTCGAGCAGTTGTACAAAGTTCTCATTCACTCCTTGTTCTTGCAATTAATTTATACTTGCTGCAATTTCACCACTGAGTCGAAAGCCTTTATGTAATCAACAAAACCTAAGCACAGTGGTTTATTATATTCTGTATTTTTCTCAACTAGTTTATTCACTTTTTGTATATGATCAACAGTCGAACACCAGCTTAGGAATCCATCTTGTTAACGAGGTTCGTTGTCCTCCAAATTTATTTTTATTATGTTAGGAAGGACTTCAATGAAGAGTTTAGCAATGACCAGTAAGAAGCTAATGGTTCGATTGTTACTAATATCTTTTGAGTCACTTTTTTTTTTTTTTGTACAGTAAAACAACTATTGCATTACGCCATGCTTTGGGAATTTTTTCTACTTTATATATATATATATATATATATATATATATATATATATATATATATATATATATATAAAGTAGAAAATTCCCAAAACTATGGCGTAGTTGTTTACTGTACAAGTGACTCAAAAGATCTTAGCCAACTATCGAACCATTAGCTTCTTACCTCATTTAACTCTTCATTGAGTGCTTCGAAACAAGATAACAATAAATTTGAATAACAGACATAAGGATTCCGAAAGCAGTGTTCGGCGATTTGATCATCTACAAACAGTGAATCAAGTTGAAAACTACAGAATTATAATAAACCACTGTGCTAGGTTTGTTGATTATAGGCTTTCGACTCGGTGGCAGCCAAGTATAAATTAATTGCAAGAACAAGAGTGAATGAAGCTTTGCAACTGCTCGAAAACACTGCTAAAGAGAATTTTGAGATTAAATTACGTTAGTATTCGGAAAATTAGAGACTGAGAAAGACGCTAGCGTCTGAGAATTCCCTAAGGTGTTTGCAGCATGCACAGAAAGTGTTTTTCAGAAAGGTAAGACTAGGAAATCAAAGTAATGAGTGGCCATTTAAGATTTGCATTATCTAATCTCAGAAAAAGCAGAGACATTGCAAGAAAATGTTAAATGACCTGAACATAGAAAGTCTCAAAGGAAATTTTGTAGACAAAGATGAACCGAGATTAACACTAATGTTTAATCCTGAAACATCAAGAGCGCCATCAGAATATGGGAGAATTTCCTGAAGAAGTCGGGAAAGTACAATTACTTGGGGCAAAATACTAAAATTAACGAAGATCATGATAGCGAGTGCAATAGGATGGACAGCGGCTACATAGACATTATGGAGCGTAGCTTGCCGAGCATGTATGAAACGAAAAGTATATCTGGCATGTATAGTCCAGCTATACGAGACCTGGAAACTGACAATTCGAAAAATAATTTCTCAGAACCATTGAAAGAACATTGTTGGGAATATCACAAAGGACAGGAAAGATCAAGCAAGTGAAGAAAACTTAAGCCAAAAGATATTACAGAAGTTATAAAGGAACAGAATAAAATATGTGGGCGGGTATGTAACAAGGAGTAAGGGATGATGGAGCAAAAATGACTGACTGGATGTCAAGAAGTTAGTAAACGTGAAAAGGTTGGGCAAGAAGGTGAAGAGATGAGACAGACTGGCTCAAGCAAGGAATTCGTGAAAAAAGGTAGAAGTTCTATAACTAATATATATATATATATATATATATATATATATATATATATATAGTTACATAATATGATTTCATCATCCACTATATAATTCTAACTTATGATATAGTTTGAGTCATGATTGCATCATCCTTTATGCGATCCTAATATTTTGTATATACATGTTTGTTCACGGTTTGCGATGTAGTGTTCACACACTCCCCTTCCCCTTATAATAGAGTAAGTCGTTCTTTTTGTTCAGAGCAGGATTGTCAACTCTTTTGTCCCCTATCTCACTTCATTTGCCTCCTTTAAGTGTAAAAATATATACACTCCCTATAGCTCAATCTGCACGTGGGTGCCACTTAGATCTACTCCTCATTCTGTTCACATCTCTGTCCTTCCCTGTACAATATATTACTATTTTGTGAGTGCTCAGGAGGAGTCTCATGCCATCTACTAACTGTATGAGTATAAGTGTTATTACCATTTTTCTTGCAACCTTAGTATAGCCTAAGGCGTTGAGTTGCAAAGCTAGGTAAAACATGATTCATTTTGGATTTATGCTGTCAACCAATGTTAGTGTATCTGTAATAATATTATATCTTGCTTTAACTGAGCATTATCCGGTTTTCTAATTTTATCGGGCCTGACTTAGATAAATTTGCTCTTGCTAAATTCGTGTTAATAGAAGACTGTTGCAGTGTATATAAATTATGTAACCTGTTTTGCCATTTTCCTTATGAGTCCTGAATGTTTAGTTCTTAGTTTGCATTAAACTTTAACTACCTGTGCGAACCTGGAGGCTACTTGGACAGCTAGTGTTGTCACTTGAAGTGTTCATTATTCTCTGTTCCATGGCTGTCTTGGCGACACTGTATCAGGATATTCAGGATCTTATCGTCAGGATATTGCTTGATATTTGTGACTGTGATTTGACCATGATGTTACTATTACTACTCTGGATGAAGCCAAAAGATTTTTTGTCAAATGTGCAAACTGTGTGCGTGTAAAACAGAACAAAGAATGAAGACTTTAGATTGCTTTTTCAAATATTAGGGAATTGCTATTCACTCTCATCATTCTAAAGATCCGATTGTTGGCATGATCAATAAAAGCTTGTTTAATGCAACCTCCAGGCGCTGGGTGAAATAGCTAAGTTTCAGCCCCAGCTTCACTTGGGAACTCGTGCTTAAGAAACCTGAGTTTCAAGCATGTGCTAAGAAGGCTGAGTCTCAGGCTCGCTATTTAGAGAGGCACAGAAGTGAACTTGCTAGGGTCAGGCGGACCAAGTATCGCATGAAACAAGATGAGACTGAGATCTGCTCCCCAGCTCCAACTGTTTTTGATGTGGCTAAGAATGGGAGTTCCTCCCACCTTTTAATGAATCTGATTTAACAAAGAATTTTCAGTTGATTGAGGGTAGCTACGGGTTTTAAGTGGCCCAAAAATTGTCAGTCTTCAGGAGTGTTCTCACCGGTAAAGCTTAATGGCTTACATGCATGCTTTGCCTCCCAGGATCAATCTGATGATTATGATGTAGTTAAGAGCTTGATTCTTAAGGCCTATGAATTTGATTCCCGAAACCTATAGAAATGGAAATTTAGAACAACTTATGAGCTTGATATGCTGTCCCATGTTGAGTATGCAAAAATCAAGAAGATCTGTTAGAGCAGTGGTTAAATTCTAAGAATGTAAATTCTCATTTTGATAAGTTTAACCAGATGATTTTGTAGCTGGGTTTCAAAAAAGGTGGTAAAATGTAAACTTCTATGCACTTGATGAGAAAAGAATAGATAATTTGTCTGATGCTGCAGTTTTTGATGACTATGTTCTCACTCACAAGAGATATTCTAAAGAAAAATGGAATGCTGAATGTAAATGCGTTAGATTGCAGACCAACAGGAAAGAATAAAGATGATATAAATAAGCTCCACATTTCAGAAAAGTAAATGTACTTATTGTAAGTAAACAGTCATACTACGGAGAAATGTTTCAGAGGTAGCGTGATGTAGAACAAAAAGAGTCTTTTTTTAAAATATTCAGTCCAATTGGTCTAGTGGCCACCCTGAGAGTTCCCAGAGTGCTTGGCCGAGTGCTGAATTGCTTTGAGGATTAAGTTATATTCTCATGATGAAAGCTCCTCTTTGAGCAATAACGTGGGTAACACTCTCAAGAGTTCATTTACTAATTTCCTGTCTGATGGACTTTGTCAGTCCTCTGGACAGTAATGACAAGGAAATCGGACCAAAATATAATCGTGATTTTTTGAATAGCTTTGCCAGTCCGTTAAGCTAGCCGGTGTTCTAGGCTCTGAAAATGTTATTTCCTCTGATGAAATATGTAATCTTACAGGGTTTTGGGAATAATTACTTCTCTGTCCCTCTGTGTAGGGTGAATGTAGAGTCTGAATTTTGAGTAATGAGACTATGATTTATATTTAGATTTAATTGAGACACTCCAATATCATGGCTTTCTTACTTGGAAATGATATATTGAAAGTGGAAATCAAGTGTGTCAAGCTCCTCAGTTGTGTAGTGAACTAGTGGCATCTGCAAGACTATGATGTCCCTGATGATTTACTCTTATGTAAGTAGTCACTAGAGGCTAAGTCTAAAGTTACAGGTGACTTAGAGGACAATGATGATGATGATGTTATCCTAGCTGACACTTTTCTTACTAATGTAGACCACTCCTCCAGATGAGGCAATTACCCCACGCTGAGTGTTGATGAGTTTGTCTCGTCAAGAGTTGCAGATTGCTTGACCCTGAGTGCAGCAGTGGCTGGTGCATATACCTGTTACATTACATATAAAGTCAGGAATTTTATGAGAAGTGGGGCTTTATCAGCCGGCGGGGTTGTACATCAAGTTGTCATCCTTTGTGTTTGTGATATCATTAAAGTGGCTCATAATTCCAGATTGGCAGGAACGCAGGTGAGGAAGATTGTGGCACACCCAGCGCTGCACCTGGCCAGGTGTCTTCAGAGATGTTTCCTGGTGTTATAAATCCTGTCACACCTGTCCCGGAAGTTGTGGGGAAATGTAATCAGACCGAAAAGATTGCACCTCTAGTTCCCATTCCTACTTTTGAGGCCACTCCACAATGATTAGTGGATGTGTAGACCTCTTCCTAGACTTCTTCAGGATTTTCTTATGTGTTGACCCTGATTGGTGTCTCTTCTCGTTATCCTGAAGCCATTCCACTTAGAAATATCTCAGCATGGAAAGTGGGAAATGCTAGGGTTCTTCACCAAGTTTGGTCTGCCCAAATTTGGTCCAGAGCCCCGAGAGTAGCTTCATGTCAAATCGTTTTCAAGCAGTCTCTGAAAGAGTTGGGCATCGCCCAGATCACGGTCTTCGAGCCATCCCCAGAACCAAGGAGCGTTGGAGAAGATATCATCAAACACTCAGAGCAATGAGAAAATACTGTTTATTGCATCCGAAAGAGTGGGATAAGGTCTGCCATTCGTTGTATTTACCGCAAGAGAATCTCCAAATGAGTCGCGCAGGCTTCTCACGCTTTGAACTACTGTTTGGCCATGAGAGGACCCTTTAAGCTACTCAAGAAATGCTGGCTGTCGGAGGAAGATGACGTCAGCCTGCTGAAGTATGTGATGAAGTTCAGAGCAGCTGTCTACTAGCTTTACACCTGGCGAAGAGAGGAATTTAGGAGCTGCTCCAGAAGGTGAAGCCTTGGTATGATAAGAAGTCAAGGTTACGCCGCTTTCAGCCGGGAGATCAGGTTTGATTCTGCTACCGGTTCATGGGCATTCCCTCTTTGTTATTTCTTATTTCGTGGAGAAGAAACTCAGTGATGTCAACAATATGTCGCTCAGCACCAGAATTAAGAAAGAGCAAAGCGGCTTTGTCACATCAACATGCTAAAGTTATATCACAGGCGGGACGAAAATGTAGTCTGCACTGCAGCTGTTCCCACCTGAGTCTGCAAATTGAAATTCTCCCATGCAGTGTGTGTCTGAGTGATAATTTGAGGAAGAATCCTGATATCATGAATGATCTCTTTCTCATCGTTTACCTCCCGAGGAAAGAGCAGGAGTTTTCGGCATTACCTGCAAGTGTTCCGTGACACTCCAGGATGAACGCTGTGTTGTCCCGTGATTTCGATGTTGGAGACTGCCAAAACGTTCGACTGCCTCCTTACCGTGTGAACCCAGTGAAAGTTCCTCTCGTCCAGAAGGAGCTTGGCTAACTGACGGACCGCAAGATGATTGAGCCCTGAGGAATTGAGTTCTCCTGTCACTCTAGTCCCTAAGCCAGGTGGGTCTGGTATAGCTTTGCATCGATTACAGACGTGTTAATCAGATAACCAAAAGAAGACGCTTACCCTCCCCCTCGTGGAAGATTGCATAGACAAGATCGAAATGGCCTACATTTATAAATAAAGTTTGATTTGTTAAATAGTGCACAACGAGTACACTCATGAATAGACGTGCTAGAGATGTGTTTTGCTGACACTAGAAAAGACTTTTTGCATGTTCTACTATTATATATGGTATGAAGAATGCACCAGCCACTTTTCAGAAGCTCATGAATGTTGTAACAAAGGAGCTGGCAGGAATATTGTTGTTTTATATTGATGATGTATTAATCTTCGGTTGCAACTGAAAAGATCACCTATGCCATGTTAGTGAAGCTGCTTGGGCGTTTGGATTCAGGCTAATCTTGTAGCTAATATATCAAGGGTGAGTTTGGTCAAGCTAAAGTGCAGCGCCTTGGAGTACGTAGTGATGGACACGTTGCACCCGCCAGGAATTAAGGTTCGAGGTTATAAGTGTTCTTTTTGAACCTAAAAGTAGGAAAGATTACAGGAATTTTTGGAATGTGGGGCTATTACCCGCAGGAGATTTATTCTTAACTTTTCAATTCTTGTATCACCACTTTGGACCTACTGAAAAAGGAAGTTAATCGATAACTGTGAGTCCTGCTGTTAAACTTAAAGCTAGCTCCTTAGCTCAGCCAGTGCTCGCTACTCCAAATTTTGCTAAACCTTACAAAATGGCTGTTGACACAAGTGATACAGGAGCTGGGGCCTATTTTGCAAGAGGATGATGGGGTATTTAATTACCCTGTATCTTACTACAGTAGAAGTTCACTCAACCTCAGAAGAACAACTGAACTTGAGAAAGAGCTTTTGATGGGTTGCAGTTTTGACCATAGTCATTGTACCGATCATAACCCACTGAAATTCCTTAGTAAGTATTAAGATAAAATCGAAGATTGACTAAGATAAAGTCAGAAGTATTTCATTGGAACATACAACATGTCAGAAAATGTTGTACAGATTGCCTCTAAAGACTTTAGACAGGTATTTTAAAATAATAAGAAATTTCCTTTGTAAATTTCTTTTCTTAATGAGAGAACATAGCCCCTTGATTTCATCATCTCTTGTAACATAATTCTAGCTTATGATACAGTTTTGTTCATAACTGCATCATCCTTTGTATGAAATGTACAATTTATGCTACGTGCTGCGTGTTCTACCTCACTCCCCCTATACAGCATAGTAGAGTAAGTCGTTCTTTCTGTTCTTCAGAGCAGGATTATCAACTCTTTCTACCCTATGCCTTCATTTACGATCCCTTCTTACAAGTTGAATCAAGCTCTGCCGCCCCGTATATAACGTGCACAGTCTCTACATTAGTTGCAACTTAGATACACTCCTCATTCTGTTCACATCTCTGTCCTCTCCTGTACAGTATATTATTTTTGTGAGTGCTTCAGGAAGTGCTCCAGCCATCTACTATGTATAATTTGAGTAAAAGTGTTATTACCATTTTTCTTGTAAGGCGTGAATTTGTAAGCAGTAAAAAATTTTATATGATTCATTTTGGTTCCATACTGTCGAGTCAGTATTAGTAATATTTTGTATCTGTAATAATATTATATCTTGCTGTAACTGAGCATTATCCGGTTTCCTCATTTTATCAGGGCTGACTTAGATAAAAATTTGCTCTTGCTAAATTCGTGTTAATATGGCTATTGCAGTTAACCATATATGTAACCTGTTTTGCCATTACATTATCCTTATGAGTCCTGAATGTTTAGTTGTTAGTTTGTGCATTAAGCGTTAACTTGTGATTTTACCTAAGTCTTTTGTTTTGAACCTGGAACTTTACGAGACAGTAGTGATTTTGAATATTCTCACTTGAAGTGTTTCATTATCTCTCTCTCTGTTTCGTAACAATATATATATATATATATATATATATATATATATATATATATATATATATATATATATATATATATATATATATATATATATATATATATATATATATATATATATATATATATATATATATATCATCAGCCATTACAAGTCCACTGCTGACAAAAGGCCTCCCCCAACCTTCTCCACGAATTACTTAGCTGAGCAGATCTTTGCCACGTTTTCCCTGCAAATTTCTCAGTCTTATCTCTCGACCTCCTGTCTGGCCTTTTTCTGCTACGCTTACCATCTCTTGGTGTCCAGTCAGTCAACCTCTTGCTCCATCATTGATTATTGTTTGTTCTTGCTACATGGCCTACCCATCTCCATTTCTGTTCTTTTATAACTTCTATAATATTTTTGACCTTAGCCTGCTGTCTCACCCAAGTTCATCTTTTCCTGTCTCTTAAAGATATTCCCAACATTGACCTTTCCATTGCTCTCTGAGAACGAAGATTAATTTATTTTCCATCGATTTTGTCGGTTTCCAAGTCTCACAACCATACGTCATAGCTGAAATTATGGAGGGGGATAGATTAATGATGATCTTGACCCAAGCTATTCAATAAGATATGGGTGACGGGGTTACTACCGTCAGTTTGGAAGAATGGTGTAATTGTTAAACATCCGAAGAAGGGAGACCTGAGAGAATGTGGGAATATGAGGGTAATCTCTTTGTCACCGATAGCTTTGAAAGTTTTCGGTAGAGTGTTGTTAAATAGGTTGGAGCCGGTGGTTGAGGGTATTCTGAGGGATGAACAGGCTGGTTTTAGAAAGGGACGTGGTTGCAATGATCAGATCTTTATAGTTAGGCATTTGATGCAGCAAGTTAATGAAATGAGAGTACCGTTAAGTCTTTGTTTTGTTGATTATGAAAAGGCTTTTGATAGTGTTTCGAGAGAGACTGTGGGGGAAGATCATGAGACATTATGGAATACCAGAGGAGTTTGTGAGGGTCATTATGAACATGCATGAGGACACATATTGTAAAGTGATGGTTGGTGGTTGTCTGAGTGATTCGTTTGAAGTCAAGTCCAGAGTAATTCAAGGTGTTGTTCTGTCGCCTTTTATATTTATTTTGGTCATTGATTACATTATGAAACGAGTTGGATCAGATACAGGTGAAGGTATAGTTTGGGAGAGAACAGGAAAGTTTTGGATTTAGATTATGCAGATGATATAGTTTTGATTTGTGATGGGCCAGAAGAGATGCAGAGAGTGTTGGACTGTTCGGTGAGTGAAGGTCGCAAGGTGGGTTTGGTTATTAATTGTGGAAAAACTGAAATAATCAATATGAATATGGAAAATGCGCAGGAATGTGTAATTGGAAGTATGGTTGTAAAGCAAGTTGATAGGTTTAAATATTTAGGTACTTATTTAGTAGGATGGTTCTTTGAACTTTGAATTCGAGGAAAGGTGAAAGAAAGATAATGGGAATGCTTAAAAATATTTGGAATAATAACAATTTCTCTGTGCATACAAAAATCAAACTTTATAAGGTAATGGTTAGGAGTATCTTAATTTATGGACACGAGTCTTGGTACAACACAGTGACTATGGAAAATAAATTCTTGGCGTTTGAAAATAAAGCACTTAGAAGAATATTAGGAGTTAAGTGGTGGGAAAGGATACCAAATAGTAGAATTAGAGGAAATAACAAGTGCAATGATCATTGAATATATTTAGATTCTCACGATGGAGAATGGCTAGGACATGTGTATAGGAGACAGGGAATAGTACGAGGTACACCAGAATTTGGGTGGCACTTAGTAGGAGAGGTAGAGGAAGGCCAAAAGAGGCGTGGGTGAGGACAATGAGACATGAAGGCTTCGGAGATGAGTGTTGGGGAGATCTTGAGGAGTTAGCACAAGATGGGGATGTGGGTGGTGTGAGTTCATCGAGGCCCTATGCATCCTCGGGAGATTCACCACAGGAAATGATTGATTGATTGATATATACTTTTCGTTTCATACAAACTGGCAAGCTATTTTTCATAATGTCTCTATGTTCACGGAAAGCTTTCCATCCAATTGTAATGCGTCTTTTTATTTCGCTATCATTATCTTTCGTTAATTTTAGTATTTGTCCCAGGTAATTGACACTCCTCAACTTCTTCAAGAATTTCTCCACTTATTCTTATGATGCTCTTTGGTGTTTGAGGATTAAGCATTACTTTAGTTTTACTCCGGTTCATCTTTTAGCCCTACTTTGAGACTTCCTCTGTTCAGGTCATTGAACATTTCTTGCAATGTCTCTGCTTTTTCTGAGATTAGGACAATATCATCTGCAAATCTTAAATGGTTTAGTTTTTCTCCATCTATGTTTACTCCTTTGTTTTCCCAGTCTAGCTTTCTGAAAATACTTTCTAGGCATGCTGTAAATAACTTTGTCTCCCTGATGCACGCCCTTCTCAGTCTTACTTTTTTCTGAGTCCTTATGTAATTTAACTGTAGCAGTTCCTTCTTTATATATGTTTTTCAACAGTTTTACAATGTTCTCATTCACTCCCTTGTTCTCGCAATGAATTTATAATTGCTATGTGCTCCACTGAGTTGAAAGCCTTTTCGTAATCAACAAAACCTAAGCATGATGGTTTATTATATTCTGTAGTTTTCTCAACTAGCTGATTCATTGTGTGCAGATGATCGGTAGTCGAGTACCCGCTTCGGAATCTTGCCTGTTCACGAGGTTGGTTTTCCTCCATATTTGTAGCTATTCTGTTTTTAAGGACTTTAGTGAAAAGTTTGTAAATGATGATAGCAAGCTAATGGGTCTATAGTTGCTAAAGCCTTTTGAGTCGCCTTTTTTATAAAGTAGAATAACAAATTGCATTACACCATGTTTTGGGAATTTTCTTCTGTTTTATACATTAGGTAAATGAAATGAGCAAGCCTATTTCTGCCACTTCTGCTCCTGCATCCAACGGTAAATCTGCTACTATTCCATCTTCTCCCGGAGCCTTCCCTCTTTTCATATTTTTAAGAGAAATATTTACTTCGTCTGGTGTTACCTCAAGTATTTCACTTATGTCAACAGAAAAGTTAGCTATTGGTACTACTGTCTTTGATGCATACGATTCTTTGTAAAATTCTTCAACTCGCTTCAGCATCATATCTCTGCATTTAATGGCTTCACCGTTTTTGTCTTTTAGTGATGTAATTTTTTGCTTTCCAATTGCCACTTGTTTCGGACCTGTTTCAGACTTTTTCCTTTTTTGATGGTTTCTTTGATTTGATCCATGTTTCTCTTTCTTTTTTCTTCTCTTTGCCTTTTGTTGATAGGCTTGTTTAATTCCTCTCGTTTTATTTCATCTTTCTTTGTTTTTATTTTCATTACCTTTCTTTTTTTCATAAGCTAAGCTCAAGTGTCTTCTCTGAATACTTCCCGGCTTTGGTTGTATTAGGTTTTCCTACTACCTCAACTGATTCTTTTAGCACTTTTGTTAGTCTGTCATTCAGCTCATCAATGTCACATTCAGCATTACTGAGAAGCCTGAAATCTGTTCATTATTTTCAACTGAAAAGCTGCTTTGTTTTCGCAGACTTTTATTGGGCATATCTTTTTGTCTATAATCCTTCTTCTTTCTTTCACTTTTGGTGAATCTTGCTGTGCAACCCACCATTCTATGGTCACTTCCAATATTCACTTTGTTTGACAGCAGTGACATTTGTGATTGTGTTATTCCTAATATTTGCTATAATGAAGTCGATTCCATTCTTTGTTTCTCCATTTGGGCTTCTCCAGGTCCACTTTCTCCCTGTTCTTTTGTGAAAGAATGTGTTCATTATTCTCAAGTTAAACATTTCTGCAAAGTTTACCAACATTTCTCCTCTTTCAATTTCCTTTCTCCCACTCCAAATTTTCCCATACATGCTTCTCCATTTGGTAAAATAAATTGGCCACTGTCATTTAGCTAGATTACTTTTTCTTCTTTTCTGTGGGTCTCACTCAAACCTACAATATCCCAACTAATGTTTTCCAGTTCAGCTATTAAGTTATCAAGTTTGTAATCATCAGCGAGGCTTCTTACATTGTATGCATAGATCTTCATGGATTTAAGAGTGTTTAATATCCCGGTCTCTATCTTGTCAACACAGTGCTTACTCACTTTCGGTGGCACACTGCCCATAACCACAGGAGGCAGTGCGGTTGGACCTTTAAAAGACAATGATCCAACAGGAACGCCATCAAATACTTTGCAATGTAACTCATGTTTGGTTGGGAGGATTGTGGCAAATAATCTCACCTCCCTTACTACATAGTTTCTGGTGAGATGTAATTTTTTCTGCCAGCACCTTATTCGTTATATTCGGTGGAGCCCTATATATCTATAGGGGGTCCCATGGTTAAAGCCATCTAAGACGGTATCTTGTATATCTACAAGGCCTTCCCCTATCCACCACCCGAGGACACACCAGGTAGCAGGCTGGGATCCTGCCCCGGGGTATATATATATATATATATATATATATATATATATATATATATATATATATATATATATATATATATATATATATATGATATATATATATATATATATATTGTTACAGAACAGAGAGAGATAATGAGTTCAAGTGAGAATACTAAAATCACTGTCCCATAAGTTTCAGGTTCAAAAAACAAAGACTTAGGTAAAATTACAAGTTAAAGTTTAATGCTCAAACTAGCAACTAAACATCCAGGACTCATAAGGATAATGTAATGACAAAACAGGTTACATATACGGTTAACTGCAATAGCCTCTATTAACACGAATTTAGCGCAAACTTATCTAAGTCAGCCCTGATAGATGAGAAAACCAGATCATGCTCAGTTAAAGCAAGATATATTATTACA